>NC_090655.1:165118031-165418031 GCF_040937935.1 Hyperolius riggenbachi | reverse complement strand
GCCGGGAACCCTCAAGCTTATTATGCCAATAAGAAAAACCCCTTATAGCTGGCAGAGATCTAGATAATGCCCTATTAATGAATGTCTTAATGGCCCTTAATCTACCTTGGGGAAAAATCCACACCCGTCTGGGAATGACGGAAGAGTCGGACTCATCAGTGGTGAGTGCCAGCTCGGCTGCTTCAGAATCCAGTCAGAATTCAGAACCAAAAAGAAATAGATATCCAACTCGTTTACAAGATAAGGTCAAAAAGGCAGGTAGTAAACCACAACCAAAATGTGGCGAAGGCACGGGAATGGGGGGCGTGGGTGTGCAGCCGCAGCCCCAGCCATCATTGTCCTCAGCCTCCTCTTCTTCTTCTTCTTTTTTAGAACAGACACACCCAAAGTAGGCATAGCCACGGCGGGAGCGGTCGGTCCAAATTCGGATGGACTGAGTAAACTGCAGCTCATTAATCTCACGGGAGAAATTTTACCAGACTCAGTGGAACGTCTACTGAGTAAGGGTTTGGGCTTTTGCCCACTCCAACAGTTGGATAAGTTCGATTTTGTGGTGGACCTGCGCTTTTCTGTAGGAAATTGTTTCTCCAATCCACCAAGAAAAAGAATGATAATGTCATCGCCTGGCCTACATCGCCACCTGTGAGACTAACCCAAGGGGACAATGAGGCCCTTGAGGATCTCAACTTTTTATACGAAGCCAGTCGAGGGGAGGCTGGGGACGCTCTAGGGTTGGCTGGGCCTGGGGCTGCTGAGGACCCCCGCACACCCCGATATATGCGAATCAACCAACAATTTAGAAGCAAATCCACACGCTTTCCACCGCTGTCTGCCAATGTGGGCATTAGGTGTTTTATTCAGGCGGTTGAGGGGGACATCGCGAGATTAAGTACGACAAATGATGGTGGATCAGAATTGACAGGTAGTGACTGTGAGGCATATGATTTCTTGACCAATAGAACAGATTGGACTATCAAACCCTCCGACAAGGGGGGGAATGTGGTAGTGATGACATCAGTAGACTACAGGGCCATGTGCATGGACCTCCTTGGGCAGCGGGGTTGCTATGTGAGGGTCTCGGCGTCGAGGATCGAGAGATGCCAGGGCGAACTTGTTTCCCTAATTGAGGGGGCTAGATTAAAAGGTATTATTGATGAGGAGGTGTCCTCCTTTCTGAGGGTTGCAGATCCGATTCTCCCCACCTTCTATGCACTACCAAAGGTGCACAAACATCTACAAAGACCACCCGGTCGCCCGATAGTGTCGGGCAGTGGTGCCCTCACAGAAAAGATAAGCATTTACGTGGATAGACATCTGCAATCCTATGTACAGGGATTACCCTCCTTTATCAAGGATACCACACACCTCCTACGAGTGTTGGAGGATGTTGTGGTTCCACCTGGCACTCTTCTCGTATCTTTAGACGTCGAGTCCCTCTATTCATGCATCCCCCATGCGCAGGGGGTGCATGCCGTGGCCAGTTTTCTGGGCGAGTTGGGGGTGCAGGATGCTGCGCACAATGGTTTCGTGTTGGATCTACTATATTTTCTGTTAACGAACAATGTTTTCACTTTTAATGGGGACCGGTACCTCCAGGTGCAGGGTGCGGCGATGGGGACGACTTGTGCCCCGTCTTACGCTAACCTGTACCTGGGGGACTGGGAAAGATCTATTTTTTCGGATGATGGGCTGTCTATGTACCTGTGCCGCATTTTGTCGTGGCACAGGTACATAGATGACATCTTGGTGCTTTGGACGGGAACCGCAGCGCAGGCAGCTGATTTTGTGTCACTCTTAAATCATAATAATAAGAATTTGAGATTCACGGTGGAAGTACAATCAGCTTCCATTGCTTTTTTGGATATCTCTATCTCGATTTTGCCAGATGGCCATTTAGCCACATCCTTATATCGGAAGACGACGGCCACTAATGCCCTGTTGTGTGCGGATAGCTTCCATCCTCCGCACACTATTAGGGGCATACCGACCAGCCAATATCTGAGGGCCCGTCGGAACTGTTCTGACGACGCTACGTTTTTACGTGAAGCAAATGATCTACGCAAAAGATTTAGAGAAAGAGGATACGGAGATGGTTGCCTGCGCAGGGCGTTCAACCGAGCATGGCGGAGCAGAAGAGAGGATCTGCTTCAACCACGGATGAGGGCGACCGTTAAGAATACGGCCCCTCTACGCTTTTTGACTAGATATTGTGCGCAGCATTCTGCACTCAGAGGTATTTTGAGCCGACATTGGTATCTACTACAGAATGACCCTGTGGTCGGCCCCACTGTCCCGTCCAAACCTGACCTTACTTTTCGTAGAGCAAGATCCCTACGCGATGGACTAGTACGCAGTCATTTTACGGGCGTTAGCCCTAAAAGACACTGTCTGACGGTTGGTACTTATACATGTGGGGGATGCGATTACTGTCGGTTCATACAGGTGGGTAGGGCGTTTATCTTGTCTGGGGGTAGGAGAGTTACACTGTCCCATTTTGGTAACTGCAAGACGTTCCTGGTGGTCTACATATTATTGTGCCATTGTGGCGCATTTTATGTGGGCAAAACGAAGCGTCCTCTTAAAGAACGCATGTCTGAGCATATTAAAAACATTGAGAAGGGTGAGTTGAGCTCTCCTGTTGCGAGACATTACGCCCTTGAACACGACAGTAGCACCCATGGTGTCAGGTTCATGGTATTGGACCGTATTCACCCCACAATAAGAGGGGGGAATCTAGATAGATTGCTCCTCCGATGTGAATCACGTTGGATTTACAACCTGCAGGCCTGTGAGGCACCTGGCCTCAATGAACAGACCAGCTTTGCCCATTTTCTGCCCACGTAGTTGGGATGGTGGGTACCTTGGCACCTCGTGGCATGGGCCCTGGTTTCTCTACCTTGTTTCCAGCGGGTCCCCAGGCATTCCTTGGTCATAAATCGCCCCGCTAGTTTTGTAATGGTTATGGGATATTTGATCCCGCTAATGTTTGCAGACGGATTGGCTATTTTGGCCATCTGAGTAAAAGTTAAGGGGCAGTTCTATATTTAGTCACCAATTTTTTGGGTTTCTGTTTTGTGTACACATTTAAGACTTAGATATCCTGGTCGTGCGTGGGTGAGCACGGAGATGTGTGCGTGGCTTGTTATGGGGCGCTCGGGCGGCGGGGCAGGAGTGGGGCAGGGATAGGGGATCTTACTGGCAGACTTTGTGTCAAAACTAACCACTCAAGTTCATGTAGGGACACTTTTGTATAGTGATTTGGTGCCCCCTCAGATGACCCGGGCATTGGCCCCTTTTTGGCTCTGTGGTTATTGACCCCTGCTTTCCCCTCTTCCCGTCCCTTTGTTTCTCTGTGCACAGCTGCCTGTAGCGTCCGTATCGGATCGCGCACCCTCCGCCTCCTGCCATCACGCACGAGCATGTGCTATTGTTGTTGATGGGCGGAAGAATGGATGCGTGTGATTGGCCGCAATGACGCTTAAGAGCGGAAGTTGTAGGCAAGGGTAGTCACGCCCCTTGAGAAAGCCGGCAGCCGGCGAAACGTCGGGGAAGCTGCCCGCCTCGCATGGGACGCCACGACGTCCCAACCTCCGCTCAGACACCCCAGTGAGGCCTACGCCATTGCCTCCTCCAGCCACACTACCCTCACAGGAGATGGGGTAAAGCATGGTCAGCAGTCTGGAACTCTACAACAACCTGCCCAGACGTATGTTGCCTTAGGACACTTCCCAGGTACATGCCCTCTCATTCCGGAGCACCAGCATGCCATGCAGTCGTCACCCAGGAATTTGGTGAGATGAACTCTTCCATTAAATTGTGATGTCATGGCGAGATGTTGTGCCTTCCATGATTTATGCTATGAAGCACATGTGATGACGTGTAGATGACTGCTATGTGCTACATTTCTGCCTGCCACGCTACCTTGAGGTTTGAACTGCTTGAACTGCTTGTTGCTTAATGCATGATCTCCGCAATCGCACATCTTGAGGGCTGTACTGCTTGTTTGTTTAGCAGCATGACTTTTGCTAAATCCCTGCCTAGGCCTGTACTGACATTTCTGGACTGTCCATGAACAACTTTTACCTAAACCTTCCGAGTTACCCAGGAGATGGACATAGCGGATGGTTTCTATATATGATCTAACATATCGTGGTAATCTTTCTAGACTAGAGTTAGATGCCGGCGTGTGTCTGGTTGTATGTGCGGTGATCTGAGCGGTGTGGTGTGATGGGGTGGCCATCCCATGTAATTTTTAAATATTGTTTTTTAAAAAGTCTGAACAATAAACGTTAATAGTCAACTAGGAAATTGTTTCCTTTGTTTTTTGGGGGCGCATGTCCTGCCATTTATTTTCTGTCACTGCCACAATTCTGAGTAATACCGTCTGGGAATGATTTCAGAAAAAACCAACACACATTGGGGAATGATCTCATGAATGCGCATAAAATCATATTTCATGCGGTGTAACAAATCAATAGTGTTAGCTTTACCCACGTCGTTCCCACCCAAGTGACAAATAAGGATGTCTGGCATAGGAAATTTCCGCATTAACCAGCTGAGCGGTCTGGACGAGCTCAGCTCGTCCAACACCGCCAGCGGCTGCCGCTCAGGCCCTGCTGGGCCGATTTTAACGAAATAAAAAGCAGCACACGCAGCCGGCACTTTGCCAGCCGCGTGTGCTGCCTGATCGCCGCCGCTCTGCGGCGATTCGCCGCGAGCAGCGGCGAAAGAGGGCCCCCCTAGCCGCCTGAGCCCAGCGTAGCCGGAACAAAAAGTTCCGGCCAGCGCTAAGGGCTGGATCGGAGGCGGCTGACGTCAGGACGTCGGCTGACGTCGATGACGTCACTCCGCTCGTCGCTATGGCGACGATATAAGCGAAACAAGGAAGGCCGCTCATTGCGGCCTTCCTTGTTTATTCTGGGCGCCGGAGGCGATCGGAAGATCGCCTCCGGAGCGCCCTCTAGTGGGCTTTCATGCAGCCAACTTTCAGTTGGCTGCATGAAATAGTTTTTTTTTTATTTAAAAAAAACCCTCCCGCAGCCACCCTGGCGATTTAATCAGAACGCCAGGGTGGTTAAAGAAGTAACCCTACCAAAAAATATATTCCAAATCATCCCTCTAATACTGAACCAATAGATCATGAAGTTATTTTTAGATAACCCAAGGTTTTCCCCATAGTCACTATTAATAGCTTTCCTACGAGCCCAATACACATAAGAATGTCCCACAATCCATACAATCTTCCTGGGTCTGAGATCCAGATCTTGTTCCATTCTTCAACAGATGACACACGCAACTATGAAACTGATGAAATGTCTCTTTTTGGGATTCAGGACTTAGTCGAACTATTCCACCCAAAACAGTGGATCCAGTAGAAAATCCTTCTGTAAAGATAACCTCAGGATAGCTTCTGGTCAGAGACTCCCTCTGGATGGATTCCTCTGGATAGATTACTTCCGGATGGACTCTGGTCTTATCCTCCTCAGGATAGATGTCTGGCAAGTTGTTTCTGAAAGAATAAAGAAAAATGTGAGCATCATATTTTTCCCAAAAATCCAATAAGTCATTTATTTTTCCTAGTACTTGTAATACTAATATGATTCATACTCTCCACCATGAACTTCAAAACATACTTAGCGGATCTTTCTATGACCCTAACGGATCTCTCACAATACCCCGTTCGCATGACGTCGTGTCGCTGTACCCGTGCGAGTATGTGACTCCATACATGGCAGAGAGGATAAATTCCCAATGAATTTTTACACCATAATGAATTCCCATTTTTCATTCTTCCATTACAAGTCACACTCTCATTCCATCATACCTTCCACAATCAATGTATTTAAAGAACTTAGGTGGCCCTAGTGCAATATCTACCTCACTACCCCTTCTTACTACACCACTACATGAAATGACATGACACAGATCACTAGGCCTGGGCAGGGCTGGACATGTGTATAGACAACAAACTAACATGACCGTTCCATATACCTCCTTTCTCCCATTTGACCATACATTAAAGTTATTTTAATGTCTGGTCAGAGTTAGTAAAAGGCTATATGGCATAATATGAGCAGGGTCACAGTACAGCGGAACAGTGGCCAGCACTGTCTCCCTGTAATAGGGTTGGGTCCCCTTTCAGATTTAAAGCTACAGACATACAAAGAACATCTATAGTGTCCTTTTCCCCATAGTGCGCTTAAGGTAGACACACTTCTATAGGCACACATACAAAGAACAGCACTAGAGAGACTAGGCTGAGGCCTCCTTACTAAACAGACACTGAACTACAGAACTGAAATTAAAATCCTGTCAGAGGTAAAGCTTCTAATCGGTACACTATAAAATTAAACAGTATATTTTTTTCTCTCTGGAGTCTTCAGAACAGTGAAAAATCCATAAAATAATTGTCATACCAACATCAAATGCTTCTGCAGTTTGTTAAAAAGTTCAAGCACTAAAATAAGCCATTTTCCTAAGGATAAAAAAATGTACTTATTTTCCTATGCTGAGTGTAAGGATTTAATTTAATTTAATTTAATTTAAGGGTTTTGGGCTTAAAAAAAACATATATTCTTATTAAATACAGGAGATGACCACAAGAATGACTTGGACCCATATATGAAGCCTTAAATGGCGTTTCTGCTAAAGTATTATGCAGTGACAGCATACTACCCACAGAAACTCAGATACAGGAAATTCAGTGTTTTTATGCAAATCTTGCTGACGGATCTCAAAATTGCGTTCATAGTTTTACAAATCTACGATCAGATACAATATCTCCGTAACAGTGATACTTAGAATCATTTGAATCAGAATGTAGGCAGTTGCATTTTATTTTAACAATGTGGCTTAGAGGAGCAATTTTTTTTTTTCTTCCTTCTCTCTGTGTGACGAAGAGAGATAGATTTATTTATATTGAGGACTCATTTCCTGTACTGGCGGAGCAGACCAGCAAAACGTGGAGGATTTTTATCAGAGGCTTTACAGAATGAGGCAGCATTTCAACAAAAAGTAGGTGTGTTTTTATATAAGATATCTATCTGTTAGGAGTTTTATTTAAAACATTCCCTATCAACATATGAGCAAAATTTTTTCCTCAATGTGTCTAGGAATGATCCGCATTGAACCACCGAATCTAATATATGAATCCTATATGACTCTGAAATATGTTATTTCAGTAGTCCACAGAAATTCTGTTCAAATGAACACCACTAACTATTACTTTTAAAAAAATTTGATACAATTTCTAACTCTAATTACACATATTATGGGTCCAAGTGACAATTGCCGCCATATCCATAAAGTTATTAAGTTGTACTAAAAACTCAATTCATTTTACACAACAAAAACTATACTAGCACGGTGGTGTAGCACCCAGTGCTTTCACCTTGCAATGTTACTCAAATCTCTGCCTGGTCAATATCTGTACGGAGTCCGCATGTCCTCCCCGTGTCTGCATGGGTTTCCCCCAGGCACTCAGTTTCCTCACCCAAAAAAAAACACAGACAAGTCAACCGGCTCCCCTCCAAATTGGCCCCAAACTATGATATATGATCTCACTATACTACCTATGAAAAAACATCAGAACCTCTTTTGGACACGATATAAAAACTCCCAAAAACGATTCTGCAGTATGGGAAACTTCATTCACATACATATAGACTTGGGTGACAGTTGGTATCAGTGAATTAATCTAATTTAAGGACACTAAGTTTCAGGAGAAAACTCATTCTCATTAAAAACTTCCTATACTAGACTTTACTATACTAGACTTTTTGACTTATTTAGAGACTGCCACGTGTGTAGTGAACACAGAAGCAGGTATATAAAAGAAAGATAGGGACAAAAGGAATATATATATATAAATTATTCACTGTTCCAAATACTCCAATAATATATTCATAAAGGCTCTTAAATGCTCTAAGCTCTAAAGACTCTTCAGCAGTAGTACGTTTAAGTTAGTTCCTCATTTTACTTCTGGTGGCATAGCTTCTCAGAGAAAAAAAACCCACTTTTAAAAAAATGACATTTAACCCTTTCCAGACTCTGCCACTATCAAGTATACATCCGTATATATGCAGAAATCATTATTAACAGAGAAAAAGAGATAAAAATACTACTATTTCATAAGGTTTTTAAGAGCGGACTACCTGACATTACTTCATACATACGGACATATATGTTCTTAATTAATCTAATGTTTAATGTTAAACCCTATTAAATTAAAAAGTAATAAACTTTTTACTTCCTCATTTCTCTCCTCATTTTACTTTCCTGTCACTGAAGAGGAACCCACACAGATGTTGGCGGGCGTAGATCACTTAAAAATGACATGTCCTCATTTTTAACCCTTTCAAACTTAAAGGGGAATTCTAACACTTTTTATTAAACTTAAGTATTTCTGACTATTTCAAAATTACATCTGCATTTATCTAAAAATCATTACCCATAGCCCTGCAGTATCTATCTAATTAGAATAACTAATTTAAAGAAGTAATCTCCTAATGAGAAAGAAGAAAATCTATTTTATGAGGCATAGTTTCAACACATACTTTCATGGGTGAACTAAGGAGATGCGGGCCCTGGTGTAGGTTTTACATCAGGCCCCCCCCCCCCCCCCCAAGAACTCTATACATAGCAATTGATACAGCGCGCCAAAACTTGTCAAAGTACAGTGTCAGAGATACAAGGGGATTGGAAACAGTGTGTTATGGATTGTTACTATTCAAAGCATCTATAGAAGTGACCACCACCACCACAGGACCAATAGAGAGCCAACACTGTGATAGAGGGTGGACCCTTCAGGGCCCTTGTGAACCAAAGGCCTCGGTGTGGCCACCACCTCTGTATCCCCTATTGTTACGTCCCTGCGGGTATCATTTAATACAATCTCTCAATTTACACACATATGTGTCAGTTTACACACAATACATATGAATACATGTTATTCTATAACTGTATCCTAATTTACAGGAATTACATTACTATATTTCTGAAATTTTTTCTCTTACAGAAAGACCTATGCAAAATGATACATGCATAATTCAGATAATTTCTGACGGTCAATGTCCAAATCTCAGTATAACCAGATATTTGTTAAATATGGCATCTGAAACCAGTTTTGTACGTACATAGAATTTATACTGTAGATTTTGATAAGTGACCGTTCTTATCCGAATTTCATGAGTATTTTTATATTAATTTTACTAATCATCTCTCAGAAATACAGTAAGGATCTTATACCATCGCTTGCGCAATTCTATACCCAGAGAACATACATAAAACACACATTACTAGTCAACTGTTCGGTAAAAATAATGCGGGGCAAATGCTAACCAATTCTCAGCCCCTTGATACATATATTCATAGTCCCAGTTAGTATTATGTGACAAATCTTTTTTTCCTTTTAAACATAAGTTTTTAATCAACTCCATATGGATTAGACTATTACTTCCAATTAAAGGAAATTGTGGACTAAAATTTATTTCTATGGTCCTGTTCACTATATTTTCTATCCAAGGATGAACTAAATATCTTTTCCCAGATACTCTTATAACAAACTCTACACATGACTCAAAACTCAAAGGCGTAGGGGCAGGAATTAACTTAACAATGTCCTGGCCCATTTGACCCAATTCAAGTTTATAATATACTTTCTTGGCCATCTATTAAGCTTACTGTATTAATAGAGAAATATATTATTCAAGTCTAGGGATTCTTTTTAAACCCAATCTATTATTTTTATTACAGAAGACCAACCAGACACGTATATATGACAAATTTCACACCACAAAACACATAGAAGAAATCACAGACTTATTTTACATAATCAATGTAGATGTCTACGTGTAAACAACACAATACAGTGGAGTCAAAATCACTCTATATAATGATTTTGGGCTTGAAGTTTCACACAAAGGAAAAACAAAAACCAACAAATTATCTTATACTTCTATGCAACAGATGTAACATAAACAGACAAATAGACAGAACATATATTTAGAAATCACAAAGTATTTAAACCCACATAATCAATATGTACTATGGCGCCTATCAAAACCCTTATTAGTTCCTTACCAAAAGAAATTATTTCTAGTTCCTTACCAAAAGGAATTCTTTCTTTCCTGAAGAAATTATTACTGAGTTGATCAGACCCAGACAGACAGATTAGATTTTCCCAAAATATCTGACACCCAATTCATTCAGACTTTTACCTAAAAAGTCCGAAAATTTTTAAATTTAGACTTATCAAAAGTCAAACCTATTCCCTATCCCCCCGTTTCCCCCCCCCCCCCCAAATTAAGGTCTATATATTTAAACTATACTATCAAAAATCTAGACCCCAAGTCTGAATACTATTAAAACCCTGAGTTGCCTGCATCGACATTCACGACAATTTACATAAGTAATAAAAAGTCCTCAAAACAAAGACATAATTACTACTTACGTTGAAGTGAAGTGCGAAGAATCCTGGACGAACACCCCCAACTGAAAGGACTGGTCACTTTTCAGACCCAACTGACCCTCAGGATGACCTAGAAATAATACTCTGTGATTCCTTTACCAGTACTGGCTTTGAATCTGGTCAGCCACAATTAACGACACACACAGACAGTTTGTGGTTGACAAACAGATTGATTGTATTGCCTTCGAATCATTATATTTAAGCAGTAATTTGTACAGTCTGCACAGCCGCAGTAGACATAGAAATTCCAGCAGATTTACATGATACTGATTTACATGATAGGACTTTCCAAGCATAACATATGACATATCTCTGCAGGTGTTATTTTGACAGTTAGGGTGGCACATTAAAAGTTTCCTGTAAATTGAAGAGATATACAAAGATAGAACAGAATTGGAGAATTGAGAATGCAGTGTTGCATGACAGGTACAATCTTCAAACTCTAGCTAGCTAGAAACTTACTACTTTATACATGGATTCTAAGATGGCTGCAGAAGAGACAAAATGGCTGACAGTGTATATGCTTATATACTTATGCTTATGCTTAAAATTCCTTACAGGTATGTGTAAAAATACACCC
This sequence comes from Hyperolius riggenbachi, assembly GCF_040937935.1. Taxonomy (NCBI): domain Eukaryota; kingdom Metazoa; phylum Chordata; class Amphibia; order Anura; family Hyperoliidae; genus Hyperolius; species Hyperolius riggenbachi. The sequence goes on along the minus strand of NC_090655.1, from coordinate 165,406,983 downwards.
CAAAACACATTATACTACTTCTCCTGAGTACGGCGATACCACATGTGTGACACTTTTTTTGCAGCCTAGGTGCGCTAAGGGGCCTAACGTCCTATGAGTACCTTTAGGATTTTACAGGACATACAGGTCTTCTTTCTAAAATGGGGTCACTTGTGAGGTTCCTAAACGGCCCTGGCATTTTAGGGGCCCAAAACCATGAGGAGTAGTCTGGAAACCAAATGCCTCAAAATGACTGTTCAGGGGTATAAGCATCTTTTTATGACAGGTGGTCTATGAGGGGCCAAATTTTTTGGAACCGGTCATAAGCAGGGTGGCCTCTTAGATGGCAGGTTGTATTGGCACTGAAGTGCAGGAAGCGCAGGCAGTGGCGTAGCTACAAACCTCTGGGCCCCGATGTGGAATCTGGATGTGCCCCTCCCTCAACAGTATAGTTGCCACCTGTATAGGCTAGCTAGGTGCCCCCAATACAGGGATGAGCGTAATGACCTAATTACGAATTTCCGAAATTTCGCGAAATTACTACAATTACGATTTTAGCAGTAATCGAAATTTCGTAATTTTCGCAAATTACGCAAATTTTCGTAATTACGATTACGAAATTTAGTATTTTAAAGTTTGCAAAGGTTTCTATCCCTCTAGATGCCTTCATAATCGAAATTTCACTCCCGTAATGACGAATTTCGTGTCTCCAACCGAAATTTTACTGTTTCAGGTTTGTAAGGGTTTCTATCCCTCTAGATGCCTAAAATGCACAGCCAGCCAGCCAGCTCCTCCTCCTCCTCCTCCTCCTCCTCCTCCTCCTCCTCCTCCCTCCCTCCCTCCCTCCCTCCCTCCCTCCCTCCCTCCCTCCCTCCCTCCCTCCCTCCCTCCCTCCCTCCCTCCCTCCCTCCCTCCTAGCCTGGCTGTGGTGCAATTGGTTAGTGTGTCTGGCTGGTAACAGCAAGGTTTGATTCCATCCAGGCATGTCTTTTCCTTTTGCGTGCGCGCGCTGCGCCATTGAACCCCATGGGGTATTTTGCGTGCGTAAAACTTTACGCATGCAAAACTTTGTGCTCGGTGTTTGGACAACTGTTGAACTCAAAAGGAAAAGACATGCCTGGATGGAATCGAACCTGTAACCTTGCTGTTACCAGCCAGACACACTAACCAATTGCACCACAGCCAGGCTAGCTGTGACCTAACTCTACATGGCTATCTGGGGCTCTGTTGGCTCTGTTTGGACAACTGTTGAACGCAAAAGGAAAAGACATGCCTGGATGGAATCGAACCTGTAACCTTGCTGTTACCAGCCAGACGCACTAACCAATTGCACCACAGCCAGCCTAGCATTTAGCATTGTGAAACCATCCTCTGCTAGGCATGATTTCATTTTTGCACCTCACTCTATCGTATGGTCCATGGTCCAATCACAAAGCCCTGCACCCAGCATGTGTCTCATATGACTGTCTACAAGTAAGATTTAGGTTAGCAGTCTATTTAGTGTGTGTTTGGTGGTATGGTGGTGAGCATAGCTGTCTTCCATGTGGTTGGCCTGGGTTTGATCCCTGGACATGTCATGAATGTGAGTATGGTTTTGAAATACTACAGATCTCTGGGGAGAGAGAGAGAGAGAGAGAGAGAGAGAGAGAGAGAGAGAGAGGAGAGAGAGAGAGAGAGAGAGGAGGAGGAGGAGGAGGAGGAGGAGGAGGAGGAGGAGGAGGAGGAGGAGGAGGAGGAGGAGGAGGAGGAGGAGGAGGAGGAGGAGGAGGAGGAGGAGGAGGAGGAGGAGGAGGAGGAGGAGGAGGAGGAGGAGGAGGAGGAGGAGGAGGAGGAGGAGGAGGAGGAGGAGGAGGAGGAGGAGGAGGAGGAGGAGGAGGAGGAGGAGGACTGGCTGTACTATTCATTTTAGGCATCTAGAGGGATAGAAACCCTTACAAACCTGAAACAGTAAAATTTCGGTTGGAGACACGAAATTTGTCATTACGGGAGTGAAATTTCGATTACGAAATTGTAAATTACGATTTGAAAATTAATTACGAAATTACGAATTTGGGTCGTAATGTTAAATTTCGCATTCGTAATAAAAGCAGTTCGAAATTTCGAAAATTTCGGCTCATCCCCCCAGTATAGGTTAGATAGATAGGTGCCCCCCAGTATACGTTAGATTAGGTAGCTGACCCCCAGTATAGGTTAGATTAGGTAGCTGCCCCCCAGTGTAGGTTATATGAGGTAGGTGCCCCCAGTATAGGTTAGATTACCTAACCTATACTGGGGGGCACCTACCTATCTAACCTATACTGGGGGGGGGCAGCTACCTAATCTAACCTATACTGGGGGGGGGAACCTACCTCGTCTAACTTATACTGGAGGCACCTACCTATGTAACCTATGCTGGGGGAAGAGGCAGCTACCTAGCTGCCCCCCCCAGCATAGGTTACATAGGTAGGTGCCTCCAGTATAAGGTTAGACGAGGTAGGTTCCCCCCCCCCCCAGTATAGGTTGGATTAGGTAGCTGCCCCCCCCCCCCAGTATAGGTTAGATAGGTAGGTGCCCCCCAGTATAGGTTAGATTAGGTAGGTGCCCCCAGTATAGGTTAGATAGGTAGCTGCCCCCCAGTATAGGTTAGCTTAGGCAGCTGCCCCCAGTATAGGTTAGATTAGGTAGCTGCCCCCCAGGGTAGATTAGGTAGCTGCCCCCCAGTATAGATTAGGTAGCTGCCCCCCCAGTATAGGTTAGATTAGGTAGCTGCCCCCCAGGATAGATTAGGTAGTTTCCCCACAGTATAGGTTAGTTTAGGTAGCTGCCCCCCAGGATAGATTAGGTAGCTGCCCCCCAGGATAGATTAGGTAGCTGCCCTGCAGGATAGGTTAGGTAGGTAGGTAGGTGCCCCCCCCATAATGGAGGGGGGAGCCGCAGCCGCGGGGAGGGCAGCCCGACCTCTCCCTCCCTTCCTCTCCCCGGGCTCCCCCCTTTAGATGCAGAGTGAGCTGAGTGATACACACGCTGCTTCCGGCTAAACAGGAAGCAGCATGTGTATCACTCAGCATCTATGCAGAGAGGAGATCAGCGGCGATTGGAACGCAGGGAGGTGAGTTCTGCCTACAGCGCTTCCGTGCGCGCTCACTCTGCATCTGAGGGGGGAGCCCGGGGAGAGGCGGCTGCGGCTCCCCCTCCCAATAGTGCACACAGCCGCACGGCCCTAGAAATGGACATGGGGCCCCTCCCCTGCCTCTTCAGGAGCCGGGCCCGGTCGCGAAGGCGCCCCTGGGCCCTATGCCCATGAGCGCAGGATGTTCTCAAATCGTGACCTGGACATGGCAGCAGAGAACATGGGCATGTGATGTATTGGGTTCGTAGACCAATAAGACCGCAATACATTATTTTTGACTAGACCCATGTTAAGGAGAAGGCCCCAAAAAATGTTACGTTCGGAAACTTGGAGTGGTTTCCACCGAAAAGGCTGGGCATGGTAGCTTCTTGGATTGGCGGTTGCGTATTGTGTAGCATAACGGTTGGTCTCACAATTAAGCTGTAAAGACCAGCAGTGATCAGATAAAAAAAATTCTGTCACTGCGGTGGGGCGGGTGAGGGTTTGGCCGGGTGATCAGAAGCCCGCATGGGGCAAATTAGGGCCTGATCTGATGGGTAGGTGTGCTAGGGGGTGACAGGTGGTGACAGGAGGTGATTGATGGGTGTCTTAGGGTGTGATTAGAGGGGGGAATAGATGCAAGCAATGCACTGGCGAGGTGATCGGGGGGTCTGAGGGCAATCTGAGGGTGTGGGCTGGTGATTGGGTGCCCGCAAGGGACAGATGAGGGTCTGATCTGATGGGTATGATGGGTAGCAGTGACGGGGTGATTGATGGGTGATTTATGGGTGATCAGTGGGTGATTAGAGGGGAGAACAGATGTAAATAATGCACTAGGGAGGTGATCAGGCGGGGTCTGAGGGTGATCTGAGGGTGTGGGCGGGTGTTTGGGTGCCCACAGGGGTCAGATTAGGGTCTGATCTGATGGGTAGCAGTGACGGGGTGACAGGGTGATTGATCGGTGATCAGGGTGTGATTACAGGGGAGAATAGATGCAAGCAATGCACTGGTGAGGTGATCGGGGGGGGGATCTGAGGGCAGATGAGGGACTGATCTGATGGGTAGCAGTGAAAGGTGGTGACGGGGTGATTGATGGGTGATCAGTGGGTGATTAGAGGGGAGAACAGATGTAAATAATGCACTGGGGAGGTGATAAGGGGGGTCTGAGGGCAATCTGAGGGTGTGAGCGGAAGTTTGGGTGCCTGCAAGGGGCAGATTAGGGTCTGAGCTGATGGGTAGCAGTGACAGGTGGTGACAGGGGGTGATGGGGTGATTGATAGGTGATCAAGGTGTGATTAGAGGGGAGAATAGATGCAAGCAATGGACTGGCCTAGCGAGGTGATCAGGGGGGGTCTGAGGGCGATCTGAGGGTGTGGGCGGGTAATTGGGTGCCCGCAAGGGGCAGATTAGGGTCTGATCTGATGGGTAGCAGTGACAGGTGGTGACAGGGGTGATTGATTAGTGATTGATGGGTGATCAGTGGGTGATTAAAGGGGAGAACAGATGTAAACAATGCACTTGGGAGGTGATCTAAGGGCGGGTCTGCGGGTGATTTGCGGGTGTGGGCAGGTGATCAGGTGCCCGCAAGAGGCAGGTTAGGGTCTGATCTGATGGGTGGCAGTGATAGGTGGTGACAGGGGGTGATTGATGGGTGATTGACAGGTGATCAGTGGGTGATTACAGGGGAGGATAGATGTATACATTACACATGGGGGGGGGGGTCTGGGGAGGATCTGAGGGTGTGGGGGGGGGGGGGTGATAAGGAGCCCTCAGGGGGCAGTTTAGGACCTAATATAAAATATAGCGTTGACAGATAGTGACAGGGGGTGACTGATGGGTGATTAGGGGGGTGTTTGGGTGCAAACAGTGGTCTGAGGAGGTGTTCGGGGGGGGATCTGAGGGGTGCTGTGGGCGATCAGGGGGCAGGGGGGGCAGGATCAGTGTGTGTGTGTGTGCTTACTAGGGGGGCTGCCTCCTGCCCTGGTGGTCCCTCGATCACTGGGACCACCAGGGCAGGAGGCAGCCTGTATAATACGCTTTGTATACATTACAAAGCGTACTATATGCTTACTATGTGGCAGATCGGGGGTTGACAACCCACCGGCGCTGCTAATTGGCCGGCGGGTTGACAGTGCGGGTGGGCGGAGCCTAATGCCGGCGGATGCGCGCGATCCCCAGAAATTCAGTCCCCCAGGAGCCGCCGCCGATCGGCGTTACGCGGTCCTGGGGGTGCCACTTTGCCGACGCCCATTGGTAGTGGGCGGTCGGCAAGTGGTTAAACAGAGTCCTATTATAGTGGGAAGGTGTTGATGGTATAGATGGGTGCATCGGTCACTTTATATTTTATTTCATTTATCTTTATTTTGCTTTAACCCTTTTTGATTATTTGCTTTATCTTTCATTTTGTTTGTTGTTTTGGGGAGCCCAATCTAGAGGGGAGGTATTCTGAAGAGAGTGTATTGAGTGTTACAAATACAACCTATTGAGTATATAAGATCTTGGAGCAAGGTGAATGTCCTGATTGGACCAACCAATGAACTGTGAACTACTCAGTACCCTATTGTGAACTGTCACGAGTTTCCCCCAAGGTTTTGCTGAGCAATAGAACTTTAACTTAGTTGCGAGAGACTGAGAACTGATCCGATACTGGACTGAATTGCTCAGTAGACCAGTCCTATCCCCAGCCCACGCCCAACATTGGTACTCTGAATTGTATATGCTGTAAAGTGGTTGATTGTTGTACAAGAAGACCTCACAAGAAGACCTTCACTTACCAAGAAAGGTTAGATAAACTGGGTTTATTTAGTCTAGAGAAAAGACGCCTTAGAGGGGATCTAATTAACATGTATAAATACATCAGAGAGCAATCTAATAGCTTGGCGGATGAGCTTTTTGTCCCTAGGCCTTCTCAGAGGACTAGAGGACATGATCTGCGCATGGAGGAAAAACGTTTTAGCCATTTATTTAGGAAAGGGTTCTTTACAGTAAGAGTGATTAAAATGTGGAATGCATTGCCACAGGAAGTTGTTATGGCAAACTTTATACCTGCATTTAAAGGGGGCTTAGATGCTTTCCTTGCGTTAAAAGACATCCATGGCTACAATTACTAGGTAATGCCTAATGATGTTGATCCAGGGATTTTATCTGATTGCCATCTGGAGTCGGGAAGGATTTTTGTTCCCTTTTGGGGCTAATTGGACCATGCCTTCTAAGGGTTTTTTCGCCTTCCTCTGGATCAACAGGAATATGTGAGGGAGCAGGCTGGTGTTGTACTTTGTTCTCTGGTTGAACTTGATGGACGTATGTCTTTTTTCAACCAAAATAACTATGTAACTATGTAAGACCTATTGTAGCTCACTATAATTTCTGTGTAACTAACCGTTTCCTTCCGCAGCTTTTACCGGTGCACCAGCAGTGAAGACCAGAAGATTGTGTTGTTTGACCTTTGATGTGCAAGGGAAGTGTACTTTGATAATTGATTGATTCCTTTCTACAGTGACCACTGTTAGGTTACAAATAAATCTTTGATTATTTCATCTGAGTCAGCGTCTGGTAGATTCCACATAGCCGATAGCACCAGGCTCACGCATCGAGCGGGTTACAGAGGCTCTACACAGAGCCAGAAATATCATGGAAAGGAAGGAGGACATACCCCCTAAAAACAGCATAGCATGTGTCCATGACTATAGTCCTTTGGCAGAAACAATTAAAAAGACTATGGGCAAAAATCTTACGATTCTGCAATCAGATGCAGCCCTCAATCCGATTTTACACAAACCACCTTTGTTCTCATACAGATCTAGTAGAAGTATACGGGACATTCTGGTACAAGCAGATCCAGTTGATAAATATAAAAAAATCTCCATTTGTATTTTCAAACAGGAAGGGCTGCTACAAATGCTATAAATGTAATCACCAGCAAATATTTTTTACATCCTAGGAGCGGAAAACGGTATTACTTTAAAGGGATACTGTAGGGGGGTCGGGGGAAAATTAGTTGAACTTACCCGGGGCTTCTAACAGTCCCCCACAGACATTCTGTGCACGCGCAGCCACTCACTAATGCTCCGGCCCCGCCTCCGGTTCACTTCTCGAATTTCAGACTTTAAAGTCTGAAAACCACTGTGCCTGTATTGCCATGTCCTCAATCCCGCTGATGTCACCAGGAGCGTACTGCGCAGACACAGACCATACTGGGTCTGCGCAGTATGCTCCTGGTGACATCAGCGGGATCGAGGACACGGCAACGCAGGCGCAGTGGTTTTCAGACTTTAGAGTCTGAAATTCCTGAAGTGAACTGGAGGCGGAGCCAGAGCATCGGTGAGTGGCTGCGTGGGCACAGGATGTCTTCGGGGGACCATTAGAAGTCCCGGGTAAGTTCAACTCGTTTTCCCCCGACCCCCTTACAGTGTCCCTTTAAGGATTCTTACAATTGCAACACTGAATATTGCACTTACATGCTGCAATTTCCTTGTGGACTGGCCTACATGGGGAAGACCACAGTGCCTTTAAGGTACGCTTTTAACATCATAGAAGCGTTATCTGTCTGGCAATTGAGGCACTAGACAACGAGAGGCTCACTGGATCTATACGCTTGACACTGTATCACCCAAAGGATTGAATCAGTATAATTCATTGAACTGCTTTCTGAGTGAGAGATAATCTGATTCATAGATAACATGATGGTATACATGATTGGAAAACTCATAGAAATTGATGCAAATTGAGATATGTGAATCTATGTAGATAGTAGAAAATAATCTTATTTCTCAGCATCAACATGGGTTTACTAAAGACAGGTCCTGTTTGACTAACATGCTCAGCTTTTATGAGGTAGTGAACGCTAATGTGAATATTGGGAATGCTGTAGATGTGATATACTTGGACTTTGCAAAGGCCATCGACACTGTTCCCCACAAAAGTCTGGTGCAAAAGTTGAGGATGTAAGGACTGGGGAAGAGTCTGTGTGCATGGATAGGGAACTGGCTAATGGACAGAAAACAAAGAGTTGTGGTCAATGGATTATACTCAAAATGGGAGACTGTTAGCAGTGGGTCCCACAGGGGTCCGTACTGGGTCCAGTGCTCTTCAATTTATTTATTAATGACCTAGTAGATGCAGTAGTGAGCAATGTTGCTATTTTTGCTTATGATACAAAATTGTGCAGAATCATCAACTCTCAGGAAGATGGGGACATATTGCAACAGGATCTAGATAGAATGGCTATATGAGCGCATAAATGGCAGATGAAATTCAATGTTGAAAAATGTAAAGTCATGCATTTTGGTCGTACCAATGGTCTAGAAGCATACAAAATAAATGGAATACAGTTGGGGACATCAAACTTGGAGAAGGACTTAGGAGTACCCATGGACAACAAGTTAAATAATCATACTCAATGCCAAGCCGCTGCAGCTAAAGCTAACAAAATTTTGGGATGCATTAAAAGGGAAATAAAAACTTGAGATGCTAGCATAATATTGCCCCTGTTTAACTCTCTAGTAAGGCCACATCTGGAATATGGAATTCAGTTCTGGGCACCAATTTACAGGAAAGAAATTGCAGTCTTAGAGCAGGTGCAGAGACGAGCAACAACATTGATACGTGGGATGGAAGGTGCAAACCAAGAAGAAAAGTAGTTCCCTAAAAACCGCACCACTCCAATCAATAATGGATAATCAACAACCTTTATTCAGTATACAAAATTAAAAACACACTAAAAACAGTAGATCATGAGGCACATGATGAAAATAATAATGAGCTATATACGTTGTGTAGCCACAATGCCTGCACAGTAACCCCTAAATGAATACAGAAAAAATGAACTCATTCAATACATATGTCTATATATACCAAGATAACAGGGACCCCCTGACAAGCAGTCAGCGAATGATGTGCAAAATCGTGCAAAGAGTGAATGAATAGATAAAGTGCATAGTGCAGAATGAGGATGAGAAAATTTCACCCATATACATAAGGTTAAGTAAGACAGTAGTAAACGTGAAACATGGTGAATGAAACTAGAAAAAGTGCTAGGTAGTGTGAGGCAAGATAGGGCTAAAGGCTTACCAGGAAGGAGGAATGGCAGGCAGGGGAATGGGGTGCCTCACGGCGTCCGTGAGGCACCCCATTCCCCTGCCTGCCATTCCTCCTTCCTGCTAAGCCTTTAGCCCTATCTTGCCTCACACTACCTAGCACTTTTTCTAGTTTCATTCACCATGTTTCACGTTTACTACTGTCTTACTTAACCTTATGTATATGGGTGAAATTTTCTCATCCTCATTCTGCACTATGAAGAAGAGAGAACCGAGAGCCCGATATGGTGTAGTATGTCAAGGTAATTGGATAATTAGAAAGAGTATGAATTGTATACTCACAAACCAGGGTTACCTCCAGGCAACCACTGTGTAGGCAGGTGAGGAGATTAGCCTGTCCTCACTCAGGAATAAGAAGTCGCTCTCTGTAGGCTTGAAAAACAAGAAGGGGTATCCCCCTCCACCAAAGGTGGATACAATCAGTATTATGGTAGAGAACAGAGGCGCCAAAAGGATAAAAACAATATTTAAAAGTTTTAAAATTATTGCTTAGGAGGCAGTGGTGGACTCACCTCCCACAAGCAGACACAACAACTGTGTATTCACAAAAGGGACATTACTCCAAATAAGGTTGCTACCTTATTTGGAGTATACCAATAAATGTCCCTTTTGTGAATACACAGTTGTTGTGTCTGCTTGTGGGAGGTGAGTCCACCACTGCCTCCTAAGCAATAATTTTAAAACTTTTAAATATTGTTTTTATCCTTTTGGCGCCTCTGTTCTCTACCATAATACTCATTCTGCACTATGCACTTTATCTATTCATTCACTCTTTGCACGATTTTGCACATCATTCGCTGACTGCTTGTCAGGGGGTCCCTGTTATCTTGGTATATATAGACATATGTATTGAATGAGTTCATTTTTTCTGTATTCATTTAGGGGTTACTGTGCAGGCATTGTGGCTACACAACGTATATAGCTCATTATTATTTTCATCATGTGCCTCATGATCTACTGTTTTTAGTGTGTTTTTAATTTTGTATACTGAATAAAGGTTGTTGATTATCCATTATTGATTGGAGTGGTGCGGTTTTTAGGGAACTACTTTTCTTCTTGGTTTGCATAGTTAATTTTGGTTCCTTTCTGCACGCTCTGGCATTTACCCATATTTATGGTGGAGTGGATGGTGCTTGCCCGAATTGTGTGTTTACGTGGGATGGAAGGTCTCACTTACCAAGAAAGGTTAGATAAACTGGGTTTATTTAGTCTAGAGAAAAGACGCCTTAGAGGGGATCTAATTAACATGTATAAATACATCAGAGGGCAATATAAAAGCTTGGCGGATGAGCTTTTTGTCCCTAGGCCTTCTCAAAGGACTAGAGGACATGATCTGCGCATGGAGGAAAAACGTTTTAGCCATTTATTTAGGAAAGGGTTCTTTACAGTAAGAGTGATTAAGATGTGGAATGCATTGCCACAGGAAGTAGTTATGGAAAACTCTATACCTGCATTTAAAGGGGGCTTAGATGCTTTCCTTGCGCTGAAAGACATCCATGGCTACAATTACTAGGTAATGCCTAATGATGTTGATCCAGGGATTTTATCTGATTGCCATCTGGAGTCGGGAAGGAATTTTTTCCCTTTTGGGGCTAATTGGACCATGCCTTGTAAGGGTTTTTCGCCTTCCTCTGGATCAACAGGGATATGTGATGGATTAGGCTGGTGTTGGTGTTGTACTTTGTTCTCTGTTTGAATTCGATGGATGTATGTCTTTTTTCAACCCAAATAACTATGTAACTATGTGAGCTCTATGTTGATTGATAGCTGCGTTGGGTTTGGATGGATTGTTTTTCCCTCACACTTATTGCAACACAGTCTGTTATGGGTATGTATCACTCAAATGACAATCTATGGCCCCTCTTCCCCCCCCTTTTTCTTTTACTTTTCCTGCCTTCCTTTTCTCCTTTTTCCCTCTTACTCCACCTTTACTTCTTCCATTTTTCTTTCTCCTCCTCCTTTATTTTCTCCCCCTTCTGGTGTTCAGAGACTATTTATGAGTATCTGGCTCTAACCAGAATTGTATGTGTAGGGATGCCATGCGATGGTGTGCTTTGCTGACAACAATCATGCCGCTTTTTGTTCAGTATGCTTCCACATTAGCCGCAATCGTGCAGTTAGGTGAGTGGGGCATAGTTTATTGGGTTGCTATGGCAGCCGCATAACATGCCCACTGCACCCTTCACAATTTGAGAGCCAGTATTGACCGGCAAATTCCACGCCCACAGTGTGACGCTGCCCATTCATTTGGATGGGCCGGCGGGTGGGTGGGGTGGTTGCCATAATGACGCGAAGCTTGATTGTGATGCTTTGGCTGCACAGGGATGTGGGAGCAGATGCGACGTAATGGTCGCATTGAACCTAGCGGAAGTGACGCAATGAGGATGTCGCCATAGCAATGGTCACTCTGGAGCGTACGGTTATACGGTTACGGCTGCGGCAGCCGCGGCAGGAACGTTGGACCTATCAGGTTAAAACCCGAGTAAGCTCAGCCTCCGCAAGTAATGATTGACAAGCTGGGGTGAGTAGAAGCTACCTTGCAGGGCATCATCTATGGGCAGCATCTGCCATAGCTAAAGTTTAATACATGTGTATACAGTATGTGATTATGCAGGGGACTTGCTTTATGTGCAGAAGATTGCACTAGGTGCTTTTGAACCTTGTTTACTCAACTGTTCACCTGTGGCGTGGGAGGGGATTGAGGGGGGGGTTGTCCTTTGATTGTCATGGGTGGTTATCCACCATTTAGTATATATTTGATGTACACTGCATGGTGAATTGTTTGTCTGCACTGTCTGAAGAAGGGGACCTGCCGTGGCCCCGAAACAATTGTCCCATTTATGTGCTGATGAAGCAATAAATTATATACACAGGTGAATCCAATTATGAGAAAGAGTGTTTAAGGGGGTCAATTGTAAGTTTCCCTTCTCTTTTAATTTTCTCTGAAGAGTAGCAACATGGGGGTCTCAAAACAACTCTCAAATGACCTGAAGACAAAGATGTTTCACCATTATGGTTTAGAGGAAGGATACAGAAAGCTGTCTCAGAGATTTCAGCTGTCTGTTTCCACAGTTAGGAACATATCGTGGAAGGTGTTTTTCCAAGAAAAACACCTTCTACCTAAAGTAAAATATGGTAGTGGTTCCATCATGCTTTGGGGCTGTATGGCCAGTGCAGGGACTGTCAAAATCTCAAACATACTGCATGTAGCATTTTTTGGGAGCGATTCATTAAAAAATCGCTCTGTAAATCACTTCACAAAATCACACTCGCAAATTGCTAGCAATTGCTATTGTGACTTTGGAGTGCACTAGCCCAGAGAGAGGAGGAGTGGAGAGTGACTGAGAATAGCCTGAGATGGAGCAGAGCTGTATTGCAGTCTCACATCACACAGAGGTTACTTCCCTATAATATGACTCCTGTCCCTGCCAGTCCCTCACACAAGTCAGAAAACACCCTCCTGGAGTCTAGGGACTGTCAAAAACTTTTCAACTTGTTTAACCCATTCGCGTTTCGTCGTTTTCACTTGAGAAATGTTCACCTCCCATTCATTAGCCTATAACTTTATCACTACTTATAACAATGAACTATCTATATCTTGTTTTTTCCGCCACCAATTAGGCTTTCTTTGGGGGGTACATTTTGCTAAGAGCCACTTTACTGTAAATGCATTTTAACAGGAAGAATAAGAAAAAAACGGAAAAAATCATTATTTCTCAGTTTTCAGCCATTATAGTTTTAAAATAATGCATGCCTCCATAATTAAAACTCATGTATTGTATTTGCCCATATGTCCCGGTTATTACACCGTTAAAATCATGTCCTTATCACAATGTATGGCGACAATATTTTATTTGGAAATAAAGGTGCATTTTTTCCGTTTTGCATCTATCACTATTTACAAGTTTAAAATAAAAAAAATATAGAAATATTTCATCTTTACATTGATATTTAAAAAGTTTAGACCCTTAGGTAAATATTTACATGTTTTTTTTTATTGTAATGGTTTTTTTTTTATATTAAACATTTTATTTGGGTATTTTTGGGAGGGTGGGATGTAAACTATAGTTTTATAATGTAATTGTGTGTTGTTTTTAATTTTTTTTACTTTTAGTTGTAGTTTTACTTTTTGGCCACAAGATGGCAGCCATGAGTTTGTTTACATGACGTCACTCTAAGTGTAACAGACGCTTAGAGTGACGCAGGGGGGAGGCAACGACCAGAAAAAGCACAGCTTCCGAGAGAAGCTGTCGCTTTTTCAGCGGGGGAGAGGAATCAGTGATCGGGCACCATAGCCCGATACATTGATTCTGTGGCTACCGAATCCGCGGTCGGGAGTGCGCGTGCACATGCGCGATCGGCCGCAGGAGCGCACGGTAGCGCGCATGGTTCCTGGACGTAGTTTCTACGTCCAGGAACCAAAATAGGTTAACGCCTTATCCACACATGAAGTCATTATAACAATGGGGAGAGACCAGACAGATGTTTGCCCACGGACCCTCCAGGCAAGCTCTGCATCCTTGCCTGCCCACTAATTGCACTTTTATCAGCTAGCCTAGTGTTTCACATTGTCTTACAACAACAAACCTGAATACACCAGACACTGGACCAGCCCTAAATCACTGAATGAAAGGCAGCCTGGGGGCAGAATGCCCCCCTTCCCCCCTGGCCAGTCTGCGCCTGATTGCAGTTCATGTAAGCTGTGGCTTTAAAATAAAATGTTAAAGGGAAGGTTCAGGCAGTGGGTAACAAAAATACAAATCCATATCCACTTACCTGGGGCTTCCTCCAGGCAGGCAGGAGGTGCCGGTGGCCGAATTTTAATTTTTTACCCACTCCCTGAACCTTCCCTTTAAGAAAGACTAATGGACAGATTCACAGGGAGCAGAGGCAGTATAACAAATAGTATATCAACCATGTACATTCAAAGGGATGTCGAGGATGCCTCTTACTATTGTAATGCCCTCACTGCACAGAACAGCATGTAAACTAACAACACAGAGACAGCTCCACACTGCTCAGCAGTGGTGTTTCAATAGGGGGTGCAGAGGTAGCGACCGCATTGGGGCTCTTGGGCCACTGGGCCACCCTCTATCACAGTATTAGCTCTCTATTGGTCCTTTGCTTGTAATAATCACTTTTATGGATGCTTTGAACAGTAGTAATCCTTAACACACTGTTCTCCATCCCCTTCTTGAACCTCTGACACTGTGATTGTCCATGGCAGGTTTTGTTGCGCAGTATCAAATGTTATTTATAGAGTGCTGGGGGGGGGCATGTAAAACTTGCACCAGGACCCATAGCTCCTTAGCTACGCCACTGCTGCTCAGCTGTTACCGAACAGGTTTTTGCCAATTGAAGCAGGTAAAATACTGAACTTCTACAGCACCTGTGAAAAGTTTTATGAATTAGCACACAAAAGTCTAAAATACAGAAGGCGGCATTTTAATGACCAGATTTTTTTTATCGCACAACCCTTTATGAATCTTTTGCCTTTGCATTGCTAACATCCTTAATTGGATCTAAAGTAGTAACTTAGTGTGATTAAGGAAGTTAGGACATGCTTAGCTATTAGTTAGCAAAGACATATGCATAATGAATGAGGTTTGGATGGCGCTTCCTGTGCATTCCTGTGTGGGATCAGAATAACTAATTGCTATACATCTAAAAAGAAAATAATATTCATTCATTATGCCAATTCTCTTAGGGTTATCAACAATTTCTCATCAGGTGTAATACTTTTCCGGAAGCGAGTATCTGGTTGATGGAAGTCATCATGAATATTGTGGAAATTAACAGAGGCGCCAAAAGGATAAAAGTAGCTAAAAATGTTTTTAAAGAATGGGAGAGGCAGTGGTGGACTTACACCATCCAAGCAGACACAAATACAGGTTGATATTATATTAACATGCAAATTTATATATACACTCCAAAGGGTCATGGCAACGTGTTTCGCAGGTGTGGCCCGGCTTCATCAGGTAATAGGGGATGGAGCATACAGCAACAAGTGTCTATGCCTGAGCCTAGCATCTCTGAGGTGTGATGAAGCGGGGCTACACCTGCAAAATGCATTGCTATGACCCTTTGTGGTGTATATATAAATAAATTTGCTTGTTGATATAATATCAACCTGTTTTTGTGTCTGCTTGGAGGGGGTAAGTCCACCACTGCCTCTCCCGTTTTTAAAAACAATTTTAGCTACTTTTATCCTTTTGGTGCCTCTGTTCATTTCCACATTGTTCAAGTACACCCATGGTGGAAGGGTATTAACCCCTTGTTTCCAGATCTACAGATAGTGTGTAACGATTGCGGAACTATTTCCGTGGTCAGCGCACAGGAGGAAACGCACGCTGACACTGAGGAAATCCTCCACAAGCGTGTAATTTGATAGAACCCAGCTTGGGTGCGATGCACCTGTAGAGGGCAATTCCCACCGGCAGATGGAGCTGTGGAGTGCAGACGAGCACAGCCTCTGCATGGCCACAGATGCCAGATGGGAATTGTACGAGTAAGCAATGCAGGGCAAGATAGCCCTTAAAGAGCGAGAACACAGAGACAGAATGTATGTGTGTCCACCAATCAAGTCACCACCCAGCGACGGTGAACACACAACAACAGAACCGAAGTGGGAACGCAATCGCAAGAGTAGCGATTGCCAATAGTGACAAAAGACCGAACTAGACAGAACACAAGTGTAGAGAAAAAGCACAGAGACAGAACGTATGTGTGTCCACCAATCTAGTCGCCACCCAGCGATGGTGAACACACAACGACGGAAACAAAGCACGAACGCAATCGCAAGACTGGCGATTGCCAACAGACACAATAAAATTAAAAACAATGGTGCACAAGCCAGCCTGGGGCCCCGGGAACTCTCACTGCCCGGGGCCCCAGAACCAGCATGTAACACCATATGTGAGCACAGTCAAGCCCTGGAGCTGCCACCCCCAAGAGCCTGTCCCCAACTGCTCTGAAACTTACCAAGCACACAAAGGGAAATACTCACTCCCAAACAGTCCTCTGCTGCTTTATAAAGCCTGCAGGCTGCTTATAAGCCAATAAGAAGTGCACACACACGTTACACCTAGTCTGCAGTGATTAATCAAGCAGAAGCTGAGCAGGTCAGCTAATCGTTGGAGAGGGCTTCAGTTGCATATAGACAATGGCTATATGACCAGCAGGGGGCACCAGCGTGCAGGATATTCCCTCTCATCTACCCCCTCCTAACTAAACTGCATGGGAATCTACAATAAAATTAAAAACAATGGTGCACAAGCCAGCCTGGGGTCCCGGGAACTCTCACTGCCCGGGGCCCCAGAACCAGTATGTAACACCATATGTGAGCGCAGTCAAGCCCTGGAGCTGCCACCCCCAAGAGCCTGTCCCCAACTGCTCTGAAACTTACCAAACACACAAAGGGAAATACTCACTCCCAAACAGTCCTCTGCTGCTTTATAAAGCCTGCAGGCTGCTTATAAGCCAATAAGAAGTGCACACACACATTACACCTAGTCTGCAGTGATTAATCAAGCAGAAGCTGAGCAGGTCAGCCAATCATTGGAGAGGGCTTCAATTGCATATACAGGGAGTGCAGAATTATTAGGCAGATGAGTATTTTGACCACATCATCCTCTTTATGCATGTTGTCTTACTCCAAGCTGTATAGGCTCGAAAGCCTACTACCAATTAAGCATATTAGGTGATGTGTATCTCTGTAATGAGAAGGGGTGTGGTCTAATGACATCAAACACCCTATATCAGGTGTGCATATTTATTAGGCAACTTCCTTTCCTTTGGCAAAATGGGTCAAAAGAAGGACTTGACAGGCTCAGAACAGTCAAAAATAGTGAGATATCTTGCAGAGGGATGCAGCACTCTTAAAATTGCAAAGCTTCTGAATCGTGATCATCGAACAATCAAGCGTTTCATTCAAAATAGTCAACAGGGTCGCAAGAAGCGTGTGGAAAAACCAAGGCGCAAAATAACTGCCCATGAACTGAGAAAAGTCAAGCGTGCAGCTGCCAAGATACCACTTGCCACCAGTTTGGCCATATTTCAGAGCTGCAACATCACTGGAGTGCCAAAAAGCACAAGGTGTGCAATACTCAGAGACATGGCCAAGAAAAGGCTGAAAGACGACCACCACTGAACAAGACACACAAGCTGAAACATCAAGACTGGGCCAAGAAATATCTCAAGACTGATTTTTCTAAGGTTTTATGGACTGATGAAATGAGAGTGAGTCTTGATGGGCCAGATGGATGGGCCCGTGGCTGGATTGGTAAAGGGCAGAGAGCTCCAGTCTGACTCAGACGCCAGCAAGGTTGAGGTGGAGTACTGGTTTGGGCTCAAAGATGAGTTCATGGTGGAAATAAAAGTTGCCAATTGCTTATTGGGGTATGCTACAGACCACCTCATATTAATGAAGCTGCAGAACTGCAATTACTACAGCAAATTGAAAAAGCGGCAAGTAAAAATGAGGTCATAGTTATGGGCGACTTCAACTTTCCAGACATTGACTGGGGTATTGAGGCTACCCATTCTGGTAAAAGCAGCAGATTTCTGGCAGCACTACAGGACAATTACTTGACTCAAATGGTAACGGAACCAACAAGGGGGAATGCGTTACTGGATCTGATCATTTCGAATAGACCAGATAATGTAACAAATGTGCAGGTTCAAGAACATTTGGGAAATAGTGATCACAACATGATAACGTTTGATCTGGTGACTGATAGGCCACGGGGCAGCGGGACCACTAAAACTATGAATTTTAGAAAAGCAAAGTTCAATCAAATTAGGCAGGCACTAAGTTTGGTGAACTGGGATAATGTACTACAAGGGGACGACACTGAAGGGAAATGGCAAGCTTTTAAACGTATTCTCAATCAATATTGTAGTATGTATATCCCATATGGAAACAAAATGTCTAGGAATAAAAAAAGGCCTCTATGGATGAATAGAAAGGTTAGAGATAAAATGAAGAGGAAAAAGAATGCCTATAAGGTCCTAAAACAGGAGGGGTCCGAGGCTGCACTCAGCAATTACAAGGAGTGCAATAAAAATTGTAAAAAAGAAATTAGGCTGGCAAAGATCGAAGCTGAAAATCAAATCGCTAGGGATATCAAATCTAACCCAAAAAAGTTTTACAAGTACATCAACTCTAAAAAAAGAAAGGTTGACTGTATAGGACTCCTAAAGGATGAAGGTGGAAACTCAATGGTGGATGACCAAGGTAAGGCAGAGTTATTAAATGCTTTCTTTGCTTCTGTCTTTACAAAGGAAACAGCACTGTTGCAAATTACAGAGGCGGAAGAGTCTCAATCTTCTAACTGTAATATTAAATACTTAACGCAGGAAGAAGTAAAGGCAAGACTAAATAAATTAAAAATAGACAAGGCACCTGGCCCGGATGGCATGCATCCTCGGGTCCTAAGGGAATTAAGTTCAGTTATAGATAAACCCCTTTATCTTATCTTTTGTGACTCTCTTGCAACTGGCAGAGTCCCAGTGGATTGGCGTACAGCCCACGTTTTCCCATTATTTAAGAAGGGCAAAAAATCAGATCCAGGAAATTATAGACCTGTAAGCTTAACATCAGTTGTATGCAAACTATTTGAGGGGTTACTAAGAGATACTATACATGACTTCATAGTAGAAAATAATCTTATTTCTCAGCATCAACATGGGTTTACTAAAGACAGGTCCTGTTTGACTAACATGCTCAGCTTTTATGAGGTAGTGAATGCTAATATGGATATTGGGAATGCTGTAGATGTGATATACTTAGACTTTGCTAAGGCCTTCGACACTGTTCCCCACAAAAGTCTGGTGCAAAAGATGAGGATGCAAGGACTGGGGAAGAGTCTGTGTGCTTGGATAGGGAACTGGCTAATGGACAGAAAACAAAGAGTTGTGGTCAATGGATCATACTCAAAATGGGAGACTGTTAGCAGTGGGGTCCCACAGGGGTCTGTACTGGGTCCAGTGCTCTTCAATTTATTTATTAATGACCTAGTGGATACAGTAGTGAGCAATGTTGCTATTTTTGCAGATGATACAAAATTGTGCAGAATCATCAACTCTAAGGAAGATAGTGTTATATTGCAACAGGATCTGGATAGGATGGCTATATGGGCACATACATGGCAGATGAAATTCAATGTAGACAAATGTAAAGTCATGCATTTTGGTCGTACCAATGGTCTAACACCATACAAAATAAATGGGATACAGTTGGGAACATCAAACTTGGAGAAGGACTTAGGAGTACTCATCGACAACAAGTTAAATAATCGTACTCAATGCCAAGCCGCTGCAGCTAAAGCTAACAAAATTTTGGGATGCATTAAAAGGGAAATAAAAACTCGAGATGCTAGCATAATATTGCCCCTGTTTAACTCTCTAGTAAGGCCACATCTGGAATATGGAATTCAGTTCTGGGCACCACATTACAAAAAAGATATTGCAGTTTTAGAGCAGGTGCAGAGACGAGCAACAAAATTGATACGTGGGATGGAAGGTCTCACTTACCAAGAAAGGTTAGATAAACTGGGTTTATTTAGTCTAGAGAAAAGACGCCTTAGAGGAGATCTAATTAACATGTATAAATACATCAGAGGGCAATATAATAGCTTAGCGGATGAGCTTTTTGTCCCTAGGCCTTCTCAAAGGACTAGAGGACATGATCTGCGCATGGAGGAAAAACGTTTTAGCCATTTATTTAGGAAAGGGTTCTTTACAGTAAGAGTGATTAAGATGTGGAATGCATTGCCACAGGAAGTCGTTATGGCAAACTCTATACCTGCATTTAAAGGGGGCTTAGATGCTTTCCTTGCGTTGAATGACATCCATGGCTACAATTACTAGGTAATGCCAATGATGTTGATCCAGGGATTTTATCTGATTGCCATCTGGAGTCGGGAAGGAATTTTTACCTTGTAAGGGTTTTTTCGCCTTCCTCTGGATCAACAGGGATATGTGAGGGAGCAGGCTGGAGTTGTACTTTGTACTGGTTGAACTCGATGGACGTATGTCTTTTTTCAACCAAAGTAACTATGTAACTATATGTAACTATGAGCTTGTGGGGCCTTTTCGAGTTGAGGATGGAGTCAAGCTCAACTCCCAGTCCTACTGCCAGTTTCTGGAAGACACCTTCTTCAAGCAGTGGTACAGGAAGAAGTCTGCATCCTTCAAGAAAAGCATCATTTTCATGCAGGACAATGCTCCATCACACGCGTCCAAGTACTCCACAGCGTGGCTGGCAAGAAAGGGTATAAAAGAAGAAAAACTAATGACATGGCCCCCTTGTTTACCTGATCTGAACCCCATTGAGAACCTGTGGTCCATCATAAAATGTGAGATTTACAAGGAGGGAAAACAGTACACCTCTCTGAACAGTGTCTGGGAGGCTGTGGTTGCTGCTACATGCAATGTTGATGGTGAACAGATCAAAACACTGACAGAATCCATGGATGGTAGGCTTTTGAGTGTCCTTGCAAAAAAAGGTGGCTATATTGGTCACTGATTTGTTTTTGTTTTGTTTTTGAATGTCAGAAATGTATATTTGTGAATGTTGAGATGTTATATTGGTTTCACTGGTAAAAATAAATAATTGAAATGGGTATATATTTGTTGTTTGTTAAGTTGCCTAATAATTATGCACAGTAATAGTCACCCTCACACACAGATACCCCCCTAAAATAGCTAAAACTAAAAACAAACTAAAAACTACTTTCAAAAATATTCAGCTTTGATATTAATGAGTTTTTTGGGTTCATTGAGAACATGGTTGTTGTTCAATAATAAAATTATTCCTCAAAAATACAACTTGCCTAATAATTCTGTACTCCCTGTAGACAATGGCTATATGACCAGCAGGGGGCACCAGCGTGCAGGATATTCCCTCTCATCTGCCCCCCTCCTAACTAAACTGCATGGGAATCTACAATAAAATTAAAATGGTGCACAAGCCAGCCTGGGGCCCCGGGAACTCTCACTGCCCGGGGCCCCGGGGGGCAGATGAGAGGGAATATCCTGCATGCTGGTGCCCCCTGCTGGTCATATAGCCATTGTCTATATGCAACTGAAGCCCTTTCCAACGATCGGCTGACCTGCTCAGCTTCTGCTTGATTAATCACTGCAGACTAGGTGTAACGTGTGTGTGCACTTCTTATTGGCTTATAAGCAGCCTGCAGGCTTTATAAAGCAGCAGAGGACTGTTTGGGAGTGAGTATTTCCCTTTGTGTGTTTGGTAAGTTTCAGAGCAGTTAGGGACAGGCTCTTGGGGGTGGCAGCTCCAGGGCTTGACTGCGCTCACATATGGTGTTACATGCTGGTTCTGAGGCCCCGGCAGTGAAAGTTCCCGGGGCCCCAGGCTGGCTTGTGCACCATTGTTTTTAATTTTATTGTAGATTCCCATGCAGTTTAGTTAGGAGGGGGGCAGATGAGAGGGAATATCCTGCACGCTGGTGCCCCCTGCTGGTCATATAGCCATTGTCTATATGCAACTGAAGCCCACTCCAACGATTGGCTGACCTGCTCAGCTTCTGCTTGATTAATCACTGCAGACTAGGTGTAACGTGTGTGTGCACTTCTTATTGGCTTATAAGCAGCCTGCAGGCTTTATAAAGCAGCAGAGGACTGTTTGGGAGTGAGTATTTCCCTTTGTGTGTTTGGTAAGTTTCAGAGCAGTTGGGGACAGGCTCTTGGGGGTGGCAGCTCCAGGGCTTGACTGCGCTCACATATGGTGTTACATGCTGGTTCTGGGGCCCCAGGCTGGCTTGTGCACCATTGTTTTAAATTTTATTGTAGATTCCCATGCAGTTTAGTTAGGAGGGGGGCAGATGAGAGGGAATATCCTGCACGCTGGTGCCCCCTGCTGGTCATATAGCCACTGTCTATATGCAACTGAAGCCCACTCCAACGATTGGCTGACCTGCTCAGCTTCTGCTTGATTAATCACTACAGACTAGGTGTAACGTGTGTGTGCACTTCTTATTGGCTTATAAGCAGCCTGCAGGCTTTATAAAGCAGCAGAGGACTGTTTGGGAGTGAGTATTTCCCTTTGTGTGTTTGGTAAGTTTCAGAGCAGTTGGGGACAGGCTCTTGGGGGTGGCAGCTCCAGGGCTTGACTGCGCTCACATATGGTGTTACATGCTGGTTCTGGGGCCCCGGGCAGTAAGAGTTCCCGGGGCCCCAGGCTGGCTTGTGCACCATTGTTTTTAATTTTATTGTAGATTCCCATGCAGTTTAGTTAGGAGGGGGGCAGATGAGAGGGAGTATCCTGCACGCTGGTGCCCCCTGCTGGTCATATAGCCATTGTCTATATGCAACTGAAGCCCTCTCCAACGATTGGCTGACCTGCTCAGCTTCTGCTTGATTAATCACTGCAGACTAGATGTAACGTGTGTGTGTGCACTTCTTATTGGCTTATAAGCAGCCTGTGGGCTTTATAAAGCAGCAGAGGACTGTTTGGGAGTGAGTATTTCCCTTTGGGTGTTTGGTAAGTGCCAACAGACACAAGACCGAGCAGGACAGAACACAAGAGTAGCAAAAGGCACAGCAAGCAAGAAGAATCAGAACTTCAAGGAAAATAACAAACGCTAGCTAAATGCGAACACCGCACTTATTCGCAACAGCGAACGCGTTTATGACACGATCACCGCGCATTAGGCGCCCAGTGATAAGCGTGCCACCCTAACTAACCAATGAAACACAAACATGAAATAGAGAACGCGAAAGCTTGCTAAACGGTTACCTCACCGAGCCTACAGCAAGTGTTCATACCAGACAAGACAGACAGATAGGGTTACCAGTAGCAACTGCTGCTCTGGCTAGCACCCCTAAGGCAGAATACAGAAGGAACCACCGCTGATACCGCTAGAGCGGATGCGATCCAAACAGACAAACAGATGGGGCTACCAATAGCAACCGCTGCTCTGGTTAGCACCCCTAAGGAAGAATACAGAAGGAAGCACTGCCACTACCACTAGGGCGAATGCAATCCAGACAGATGGAGCAGCCAGTAGCAACCGCAGCTCTGGCCTACACTCCCAGAGAGACAGAACGATTTCCTGTCGACCGCTGCTGGCGGCAAGACAATCGAGACAGAGACAGAACAAGGCAATACAGATAATACAACCTGACTGCACTAGAAGGGATGCCTAGTGCAGTCCCAAGGAATTACTCTAAGATGATCTTAGCAAACAACAGCAAGGCTGACACTCCAGGAGAGTTTGCAGGAACAAACCAAAAAGGTATTTATACTGCAAGCCATCAGAGGAGGCAGCTAGGCAATTTGCATGACAAGTGTATGCAAATTCCTCAGCAGAGCAACTCTGAAACTTGCAAAGCGAAGACAGGTCTCTTTTCCAGAGGCCTGCCACACTCAGACCTAAAGAATGGACAAACAGCTGTCTGCCCGTGCAGACAGCTGAGCAGATCATTACAGAGTGACTTCTTAATCCTGAGTGGTTGCCTTAGTGGTTATCCATGTTTGTGAGTATAACTTTAAATACTTGCCTCTCATCATCCACATCATTCCAGTACATACTGCACTATATTGGACTCTCAGTGTTCTCTCTCATCATCATGAATACAGTCGAGCAATTAGTAAAAATCTAATTAAAATTACCTCCAAAAAATGTTGTTACTTAATTTGAGTTTGTTTGTAACATATTAGAATGGCAGATGAAAAAGAAAAATAAATAAATGTAAATTAAATGTATTATGTAAATATGTAACTAATATGTGAGCTCAGAACAAGCACATATGTTGATTTGTATTAATAATGTGATTAGGATGTATGTTTTGAGTTCTGTTTATTTTATTTTTATTTTTTCACATGCTATACTTGTGAAAACTTGTAAAAAAAAGGATCTTAAAGAGAGACCGTAACCAAGAATTGAACTTCATCCCAATCAGTAGCTGATACCCTCTTTCCCATGAGAAATCTATTCCTTTTCTCAAATAGATCATCAGGGGGCTCTGTATGGCTGATTTTGTGTAATGTGTGATGTCAGCTCTAAAGTCCTGACATTACACTGTGGGAGCCTTGTTGCAATGCGGGAAACAGCTGTTTCCAACTGTCAAAAAAGCAGCATCTCCTTTCACAGACATCACCTGCCAGCAGTAAAAATGTCACCATGTTATACATGTCTGAATGTAAATCATGGAGAGGCAAGATTTTACAATGAGCAAATACTGACTAAATTATTTATACATAATTATTGTAACAATTAAGCACTTTTTTATTACATTATTTTCACTTGAGTTCCTCTTTAAAGTCTAAACATTGTTCAATTAAACTGTGTAATGAACGTACCTAGGAAATGACATCCGAGTATAGTCCTGGAACTTTTCAGGATTGTTTAATAAGTCCAGGAACAAGATGACAAAATGGCAGTTATTGGGGTGCTCCTCTGAGTGAATAAACCCCCCGCCTAATTACAGAACGATAACAGTGACACAACATGCGCCACACAATCAAAATTGCCAAACCACCAAATAGCAACCTAGCCCTGTGACGGAACATCGTGCTATCACTACTGATTCCAGCCACAGGAAGTGAGCAGTTGAGAGCTGGTTTTATAGTTTGGCTTGCTGCCAAAAAGTGCAACCCAGGTGCCTACAAAGGCACTGCACCACACCACAAACGCACACATCAAGTGTAAAACCAGCTTCAACTGAATGAAAACACCTAATCCATCACTGTAAAAAAAAAATCTGAGCAAATGTATAATTTGTGTATAAATGCCAGAGAATCCGGACCTTTCTTCAGTAAAACATCCATAAGGGGCAGAGGATGCGTCTTCACAATTGCTATAAACAATCAGACATTCCTGGCCAACTTAAAGTAAACCACAAACCACCTCATATAGAGAATGCAATATACCATCTTCATTAGGGACATATCCTTCATTAAAACCAAATTAAAAACAGAAGGATGGAGGTCTGCAGCACAAGTGTGCAACAATACATAATGTCATATGATGCAATGCTTAAAGGGAACCTTAACTGGTGGGGAAAAAAATTCACTTACCTGGGGGCTTTCCCGAGCCTCCTGCAGCCGTCCTGTGCCTGCGCCGGTCCTTCGGTGCCCTCCGGTCTCCCTCCGCGACTAAGTTTCGTTTTCGGACGACTGCCAGTCGTCCTCGGGCAAAGCGTCCTCTTCTTCCGCATTCCCCGTCGTAAAGAGCCGTAAAGCGCGTCCGCATGACGCAAAACGCGTCATGCGGACGCGCTTTATGGCTCTTTACGACGGGGAATGCGGAAGAAGAGGACGCTTTGCCCGAGGACGACTGGCAGTCGTCCGAAAACAAAACTTAGCCGCGGAGGGAGGCTGGAGGGCACCAAAGGACCGGCGCGGGCACAGGACGGCTGCAGGAGGCTCGGGAAAGCCCCCAGGTAAGTGATTTTTTTTCCCCACCAGTTAAGGTTCCCTTTAAAGCGGACCCAAACCAAACATTTTTTTAATTAAAAATATGTAGTTGCACCACTCTGACACATACAAAGATAAATAAACACTCCTTCAAACCTATGATCATTTCAGTGCATGCTTTTCACCCTTCTCTTTTCATAGCTAGGGTTATACTGGGGGCAGCCATTAGCAATTCGTCCATTGCCGGACACCATCTACTCCACCAGTTTGCCGGAAAAATCCCGGCAATTTGAAAGGAAGGGAGGGGTTCCTCCAATAAATGTAAAATATTTTATATTTGTCATCATGCAGCTGAAAAAAGGCTGCTATTTATTATTATAATTTAGAAAATATATTTTATTTCTGAAATCTTGTATTTTTAATTTGGGTCCACTTTAAATTCACCCACTAAGGCAGGCACTAAGATCAAGTAAGCAAGCACTAAGCAAAATCAAGTAAACATCAGAACACTAACACAGCCAGTCATTTGCTGCAGCATGGCTGTGGAACTAATCAGGAAGTGAATGCTAATGTGCAGGAATACAGGCATCTAAGACACACTTACCTAGGGGCTAGAAGAAGCGCACTTAGTGTACACACCCCCACGCCAAACCCACGCATTCCGCACCTCCAATGTTTCTTCGGAGATGATATCAGAAGAATCACTGCATTTGTGATACGCGTGAGATTGGTGCGGGGGTTTGTACACTAAGTGCACTTCTACTAGCTCCTGGGTAAGTGTGTATTTGATGCCTGTATTACTGCACATCAGCATTAATTTCCTGATTAGGTCCACAGCCGTGCTGCAGCAATTGACTGGCTGTGTTATTATTCTTATGTTTATTTGTTTACATGATTGTGCATCTTAGTGCTTGACTTAGTGGGTGAATTTAAGCATTGCATCATATGAGATTATGTACTGTTGTGTACTTGTGTTTCGGACCTCCACCCTTCAGTTTTTAATTTGGTTTTAAAGGGGCACTACAGCGAAAAACTGTAAAATTTAAAATACTGTATGTGGAAACATATACAGATAAGAAGTACATTTTTTTCCAGAGTAAAATGAGCCATACATTACTTTTCTCCTATGTTGCTGTCACTTACTGTAGGTAGTAGAAATCTGACAGAAGTGACAGGTTTTGGACTAGTCCATCTCTTCATAGGGGATTCTGAGCAAGGCTTTTATTCTTTATAAAGATATTCCCTAAAAAGGATTTAAACAATGATGCTGGCCAGCTTCCCTGCTCCCCACACAGTTTTTTGGCAGTTGGACAGAGCAACTGCCATTCACTAAGTGCTTTTGAAAATAAATATATCCCTGAGAAGGATCCATCTGAAAATGGCGCCTGAGAATAATGGCGCACGGTGATGCCGCTAATCCGTTTGCCGTTTATCGCTATTTAACGTTAAAGCCTTATTGTTATTTAACGTTAAAGCCTTATTGTTATTTACCGTTAACACACAGAACCCTCTCTGTACCTATCCCTAACCCCTAAACCCCCCTGGTGGTGCCTAACCCTAACCACCCCCCTGGTGGTGCCTAACCCTAACACCCCCCTGGTGGTGCCTAACCCTATGACCCCCCTGGTGGTGCCTAACCCTAAGACCCCCCGGTTGGTGCCTAACCCTAAGACACCCCTGGTGGTGCCTAACCCTAAGACACCCCTGGTGGTGCCTAACCCTAACCACCCCCCTGGTGGTGCCTAACCCCAAGACCTCCCTGGTGGTGCCTAATCCTATCCACCCCCTGGTGGTACCTAACACTAGCCACCCCCTGGTGGTGCCTAACCCTAAGACCCCCCTGGTGGTGGCTAACCCTAAGACCCCCCCTGATGGTGCCTAACCCTAAGACCCCCCAGTGGTGCCTAACCCTAACCTTGACAGTGTTACATTAAATCCATTCACTGTTTTGAAGTTAAATAACATCTGCAGTTTGGCTTATGTAGGGCGTTATTGATAAATAACGTTACTGTGGGCAATAACGTCTGCTGTTTGGCAAATGAACGGCACTATTGATAAATAACGTTAGTGTGTGCCGTTTTTCTTCTTTTTTTCCCTGTGCACCATTATTATGCAGTACTAACGATAAATAGCGATAAACGTATCTTTTTAATGCGGCGCCATTTTTATGCATAGGCGCTGTGCGCCATTATTCACTGATCCGCCCTGAGAATCCCCTATAAAGAGATGGACTAGTCCAAAACCTGTCACTTCTGTCAGATTTCTACTACCTACTGTAAGTGACAGCAACATAGGAAAAAAGTAATTTATGGCTCATTTTACTCTGGAAAAAAATGTACTTCTTATTTGTATATGTTTGCACATATTTTAAATGTTACAGTTTTTCTCTGTAGCGCCCCTTTAAGGAGGGATATGTCCCTAATAAATATGGTATCTTGCATTCCCTATATGAGGTGGTTTGTCACTTACTTTAAGTTGGCCAGGAATGTCTGATTGTTGATAGAAATTTGCTAATACCTCTATGGTCATGAACTTTGTTTATCTGTTGTTCTACCTTGAGGTTTTTTGCATCTTAACAATTGGTCTATCAAAAAGGTTTACCTTTATTTATTTATAAGAGAAAGCCATCAAGTTAAAAAAAACGACAATTTCACTCTTTCGATGAATGTGCCAATAAAGCATAAAATGAGTGAAGCTCCGTGATAACACATCAGCGTCAGACATGCCAACCAGTAACGCCAAGAAGTGCCGCAGGCTCTCCCCCTTCCTGTTTCCATTGAGATGCAGCTGACCAGAAGAACATTAGACCTGAGTGCACTGCAGCCAGAAACTAGTACAGCTAAGCAAAAATAATGTAGCCTGAGGCAAAACTCGAAATTCCTGGGCCCAACTGTAAGAATTAGTACTTCAATGTAGGGAGGTGGTAAGAGGGATATAAGTCTTTGAATAAATAATGAAAGCACACATTAAGTTTCTGGACAGACCTCAAACACTAAAGTCTACATTCTGCTATCTAAAAAAAATGGATTTGTCTTTCTCTTCATTCCCTCTGATTAGTCAGGATTAGTCGATAAGGCAGAATGTAACCGAGGTCAGCTAATCAGAAATCATCATTCAAAATAGGAAAAAAAAAGATCTTGCGTTCCTCTGTCTCCTTAATTTAAAATATTACCACTGGTTTGCTTGATCATATAATATTAATAGATATACTTCAATTGAGTGTTAGTGCTCAAACAGTAGTCACAAGATATACTGTAGATGACCAGATGGATATCCTGAGCAGACTTACATCAAAAGTCCCAAATAATCTTGGCAGATCGGATGTACCGTATTCCTTGCTCTTCAACCATCACCAGCATTGCAAGCAATGCGCTCACCAGAATGAAATGCTGCTCACTTACAAACAGCTGTTTGTACTTCACTAGCATCAATATGGCCCCATTCAGATCAGGTACAGATGATTCACCCCCCAAAGTTTTCCCTCAATGAAACATGCTGTTACAATCTTACCTCCAGGATCCAGCGATGCGGTGGTTTCTGACGGGAGTCTGTCGCGTCCTCTTATGAGCACATGGTAACATGGTCCATGGTAACAGGGGTGGGCCCAAACTTCCTGTAGGAAAGAGAGGACAAACGCGTCTACTTAGGCGTCCATCCTATGCTGCTAGGAGACATAAGTGTTAGTGTCTGCTGACGTTTCTAGTCAGCTGACACTTAGGCAGGGCTGTTTCGCTAAGCCTGATTGGTGCTTGTGTGTGTGTGGGCGGCCACTGATTGGAGGATGCATGCTATTTAACTTGCTGTATCTGCTGTACAAACTGCCCATGATAAAGTTAGCTAATCTAGCTTCTGGGTGTGTTGTTCCTTGTTGGATTCTATTTCTACTGCTATTCCTGGATTTTGACCTCGTCACCATAAAAATCAAATTTCAACAGCAACTGGTCTGAGTGTATTAACCACTTGACGACCAGGGGATTTATGGCTGATCTGTGCTGCGTGGGCTCTCCAGCCCGCAGCACAGATCAGGATTAGAGTTGGGCCGAACCTCCGATTTTAGGTTCGCGAACCGGGTTCGCGAACTTCCGCGGAAGGTTCGGTTTGCGTTAAAGTTCGCGAACCGCAATAGACTTCAATGGGGATGCGAACTTTGAAAAAAAAAAAAATTATGCTGGCCACAAAAGTGATGGAAAAGATGTTTCAAGGTGTCTAACACCTGGAGGGGGGCATGGCGGAGTGGGATACACGCCAAAAGTCCCCGGGAAAAATCTGGATTTGACGCAAAGCAGCGTTTTAAGGGCAGAAATCACATTGAATGCTAAATGACAGGCCTAAAGTGCTTTAAAACATCTTGCATGTGTATACATCAATCAGGTAGTGTAATTAAGGTACTGCTTCACACTGACACACCAAACTCACTGTGTAACGCACCGCAAACAGCTGTTTGTGTAGTGACGGCAGTGGCGGGTTCACTGAACAGAAATACAGTGGTGGGTTCACAGAACAGGTATGCAGTGGCAGGTTCACTGAACAGGTATACAGTGGCGGGTTCACTGAACACAACAGGTATGCAGTGGCGGGTTCACAGAACAGGTATGCAGTGGCAGGTTCACTGAACAGGTATACAGTGGCGGGTTCACTGAACAGAACAGGTATACAGAGGCGGGTTCACTGAACAGAACAGGTATACAGTGGCGGGTTCACAGAACAGGTATGCAGTGGTGGGTTCACAGAACAGGTATGCAGTGGTGGGTTCACAGAACAGGTATGCAGTGGTGGGTTCACTGAACAGGTATGCAGTGGTGGGGTCACAGAACAGGTATGCAGTGGTGGGTTCACAGAACAGGTATGCAGTGGTGGGTTCACAGTACAGGTATGCAGTGGTGGGTTCACAGAACAGGTATGCAGTGGCAGGTTCACAGAACAGGTATGCAGTGGCAGGTTCACTGAACAGGTATGCAGTGGTGGGTTCACAGAACAGGTATGCAGTGGCAGGTTCACTGAACAGGTATGCAGTGGTGGGTTCACAGAACAGGTATGCAGTGGTGGGTTCACAGAACAGGTATGCAGTGGTGGGTTCACAGTACAGGTATGCAGTGGTGGGTTCACAGAACAGGTATGCAGTGGCAGGTTCACTGAACAGGTATGCAGTGGTGGGTTCACAGAACAGGTATGCAGTGGTGGGTTCACAGAACAGGTATGCAGTGGTGGGTTCACAGTACAGGTATGCAGTGGTGGGTTCACAGAACAGGTATGCAGTGGTGGGTTCACAGAACAGGTATGCAGTGGTGGGTTCACAGAACAGGTATGCAGTGGTGGGTTCACAGAACAGGTATGCAGTGGCAGGTTCACTGAACAGAACAGGTATGCAGCCAGGAACAAGCTAAGCCTAACTAATCTTTCCCTATGAGAGACAGTCTGCAGCAGCTCGCCCTACTCTCACTAACGCAGGCACACGAGTGAGCGTAATGGCCGCCGCTGCATGCCTTTTATAAGGGGGGGAGTGGCTCCAGGGGCTAGTGTAGCCTAATTGGCTACACTGGGCCTGCTGACTGTGATGTAGAGGGTCAAAGTTGACCCTCATGGTGCATTATGGGGCGAACCGAACTTCCGCAAAAGTTCGCCTGCGGGACGCGAACCACTGAAGTCCGCATGGAACCGTTCGCAGGCGAACCGTTCGGCCCAACTCTAATCAGGATAGAGCCAGGGCGATCAGACTTACCCCCTTTTTTCCCCACTAGGGGGATGTCCTGCTGGGGGGTCTGATCGCCGCCGGCTTGCTGCGCTTTGCGGGGGGGGGGCTCTTCAAAGCCCCCCTCCGCAGCGTTCTCTGCGCTCCGTCCCTCTCCCTCCCCCTGTGAGCTGCGCAGGACGGATATCCGTCCTGCGCATTGAAGGATAGGCTTGAGCCTATCATAGGCCGGCGATCCCCAGCCAATCAGAGGCTGGGGATCGCCGATCTGTCTTACACCGCTGCTGCGCAGCAGCGCCGTATGATGTAAACAGCGGGGATTTCTTCCCCGCGTGTTTACATTTTGACGGCGAGCCGCGATCGGCGGCTCTCCGGCTGTTCATGGAGACACCCTCCGTGAACGGACATGGAAAGGCTGCTCTAACGAGCGGCCGTTTCCATGGAAACCCGCAGACGACCAGTTTATGCCAATCGGCGTTAGCTGGTCGTCAACAGGTTAAGTGATAAAGATGCTAATCCTGCATTCAAAACTTTCAAAACTTTTTTTGCTGTTAGGGTTTGGAGTTATCACATACTTAAGGAGCACTGGCTCTTTAGTAGTCGGTGCCAAAGAATTGCATGCTGGGGGTTCTTTTTATCTATAATCTATTCCTCCTCTTCCCTTTATTTCCCTGCCAGCTGCTTATCTGAAACCTAATTCCCTACTCACTTGTGTTTACAAGCAAGGCTGAGGCGACTCAGCGATTGGAGGAGACAAGAAAAAAAGTAAAGGGCAGAAATGACATCACGAGTTAGCCTTAAAGAGAACCCGAGGTGGGTTTGAAGAATATTATCTGCATACAGAGGCTGGATCTGCCTATACAGCCCAGCCTCTGTTGCTATCCCAAACCCCCCTAAGGTCCCCCTGCACTCTGCAATCCCTCATAAATCACAGCCACGCTGCTGACAAACAGCTTGTCAGAGCTGGCTGTGTTTATCTCTGTAGTGTCAGTCTGCTGCTCTCCCCACCTCCTGCAGAACTCCAGTCCCCGCCTGCATCCCTTCCCTCCCTGCTGATTGGAGGGAAGGGACGGGGGCAGGGACCGGAGCTATGCAGGAGGTGGGGGAGCAGCTGAGACTGACACTACAGATGTAAACACAGCCTCACAACACGGCTGTGATTTATGAGGGATTGCAGAGTGCAGGGGGATCTTAGTGGGGTTTGGGATAGCAACAGAGGCTGGGCTGTATAGGCAGATCCAGCCTCTGTATGCAGATAACATTCTTTAAACACACCTCGGGTTCTCTTTAACTGTGGGCAAAAAACATGTTTTTTTCCCCTGGCATAGTATGGCTGATCCTACTGCTTTAACCATCCCTGTTTGCTGCCTGTGAAAGATGATCCGAGGGGTGGGCCCACAGATACAGAGGGTACACGATGCCACACAGACACAAACAATGGTTCTTACCCATCAGTAAAGTTTACTGAACAGCAGGACCGGTTTAAGCAACAATGGGGCCCCAGGGCAAAATAAAGCTGGGGGGCCCCATTAACAGATACCCCGGAACAAAAATCGGCATTAAGGGACCTTTTATGCAGCTGATATAGTCAGGGTGTGAAGCCCCAATCGGTCGGAGCTCCACATTCTGGCTATCCCAGCCTACATGGGGGACAAGTGGTTAAAAAGTTTCAGGAGGGGGGACCCCACATAATTTAAAAAAAAAAAAAAATTCCCACACTCTAAACATAAAAAATTGGGAAAATAGGAAAAAAATGGCAGGGATCTTCCTACAGCCATATTGCGGCTGTATAGCGATCCCTGGCCAAAGCGCTGCGGCTGCGTATGGACCCCCCTGGAAACGCCGTCAGGAAATTTATTGCTCTTTCTTTTGATACATGTAAAATTACACTACCTTAGGTTTGCTACTAAAAGTGACATTTATCGCATTTAAAAGTATACTTTTTTCCTTCGAAACTTTAAAATTGATTTTCTCAAAAACTATAAGGTCTTTTTGAAAAATTGTTTTTCCTTATTCCCAATGATCTCCTTAATATATCCTGCAAATTTAGGGTTTCTAGCATTTAAGGTGGATTTGCTATTAACCGTTAAAGTCACAGGGCCCACAACCTCCCCAACACCTTAATATCTAGTTATATGG
The DNA here is from genome assembly GCF_040937935.1 of Hyperolius riggenbachi. Taxonomy (NCBI): domain Eukaryota; kingdom Metazoa; phylum Chordata; class Amphibia; order Anura; family Hyperoliidae; genus Hyperolius; species Hyperolius riggenbachi. Next base: position 165,373,612 of record NC_090655.1, on the reverse strand, counting down.
CTTGCAGTCACTGCCATGTATCCCCTTTTCTTATTTCTTTCTGCTTCATACACAATTAGGAATGACAGCTGAATGAATTGTGCGCCCCCTCCTACACTGCGCCCTGAAGCTGGAGCCTCTCCAGCCTATGCCTCGGCCCGGCCCTGAGTCTGTCACCCTCCCCCACCCAGTCAGTGTCACCCTCCGGCTCCTACCCACCTAGTGTCTGTGTCACCCTCCCCCACCCAGTCACTGTCACCCTCCGGCTCCTACCCACCTAGTGTCTGTCACCCTCCCCCACCCAGTCACTGTCACCCTCCGCCTCCTACCCACCTAGTGTCTGTCACCCTCCCCCACCACCCAGTCACTGTCACCCTCCGCCTCCTACCCACCTAGTGTCTGTGTCACCCACCCAGTCAGTGTCACCCTCCGGTCCTACCCACCTAGTGTCTGTCACCCCCCCCCCCCATCCAGTCACTGTCACCCTCCGCCTCCTACCCACCTAGTGTCTGTGTCACCCACCCAGTCAGTGTCACTCTCCGGCTCCTACCCACCTAGTGTCTGTCACCCTCCCCCACCCAGTCACTGTCACTAGTGTTGGGCGAACACCTGGATGTTCGGGTTCGTTCTGCCGAACATGGGCCAGATGCTCGGCATGTTCGGCCCGAACCCCGAACTCAATGGAAGTCAATGGGACCCCCGAACATGCCGCTTTTGGGGGCCCTATGGGGTCACAGGCATAAGGGGGGAGCATGCCCCGATCGCGGGGGGGGGGGTGTCGGAAATTCCCCCCACCCCCTCCGCTAGCTCTCCCCCCTCTGCCCGCTTCCCCATAAAAAAAGTTTGCGGAAAGTTAATAGTACCTGCTGTGGCTGGCTGGCTGGCAGTGACTACTACTAGGAGACGCGTTGAACGTACCCTCGTATGCGTCATCACGTAGAGGGCGTGAGGTCAGAGAAAGGGCGGAAGTACCACAAGGGTACTTCCGCTGAACCGCCCGCTGCCCGGCCTCAAGTTCAACGCGTCTCCTAGTAGTAGTCACTGCCAGCCAGCCAGCCACAGCAGGTACTATTAACTTTCCGCAAACTTTTTTTATGGGGAAGCGGGCAGAGGGGGGAGCGCTAGCGGAGGGGGTGGGGGGAATTTCCAACCCCACCCCGCGATCGGGGCATGCTCCCCCCTTATGCCTGCGACCCCATAGGGAGGCCGTATTCGGGCGAACAGGGCCCTGTTCGGCCGAACAGGGGCCCTGTTCTGGCCCTGTTCGGGGGGCATTGAGTAGTTTGGGCGAACCCGAACTAAAAGGCCGAACACCATTAGGTGTTCGGCCGAACTCGAATATCACCCGAACAGGGTGATGTTCTGCAGAACCCGAACAGTGGCGAACACTGTTCGCCCAACACTAACTGTCACCCTCCACCTCCTACCCACCTAGTGTCTGTGTCACCCACCCAGTCAGTGTCACCCTCCGGCTCCTACCCACCTAGTGTCTGTGTCACCCACCCAGTCAGTGTCACCCTCCGGCTCCTACCCACCTAGTGTCTGTCACCCTCCCCCACCCAGTCAGTGTCACCCTCCGGCTCCTACTCACCTAGTGTCTGTGTCACCCACCCAGTCAGTGTCACCCTCCGGCTCCTACCCACCTAGTGTCTGTCACCCTCCCCCACCCAGTCAGTGTCACCCTCCGGCTCCTACCCACCTAATGTCTGCCCCTCCCCCACCCAGTCAGTGTCACCCTCCAGCTCCTACCTACCTAGTGTCTGTGTCACCCACCGAGTCAGTGTCACGCTCCGGCTCTTACCCACCTAGTGTTTGTCACCCTCCCCCACCCAGTCAGTGTCACTCTCCAGCTCCTACCCACCTAGTGCCTGTATCACCCACCCAGTCAGTGTCACCTTCCGGCTCCTACCCACCTAGTGTCTGTCACCCTCCCCCACCCAGTCACTGTCACCCTTCGGCTCCTACGCACCTAGTGTCTGTGTCACCCAACCAGTCAGTGTCACCCTTCGGCTCCGACAGTTCATAGCCTGCAGTCCCACTCCAGCCTGCATAGTCTCCGGCAGGCAGAGCAGGGCTACGGGAAGATGGCTGCCGAAGCCCTGTACTGGAGACTATTTGTGTCTCCAGTACAGGGCTTCGGGCGCCATCTTGCCGTAGCCCTACTATTACATTCCAGCGCGGGAGACTGCAGGAGGAGCAAGATCTCCGGGGGAGCTGCGCGCCAGAGGCCGGAGACTTCTGTCAGGTGAGTAAATTCTTTTTTTTTTCAGGTAAAATGTTGCCCACAATGCGTTTATTTTGTGCTGAACTGTTGCACCCATTGCGTTTATTTTGTGCTGAACTGTTGCCCCCATTGCGCTTATTTTGTACTGACATTTTGCCCACATTGCGTTTATTTTGTGCTGAACTGTTGTCCCCATTGCTTTTATTTTGCACTGACATGTTGCCCACATTGCGTTTATTTTGTGCTGACTTGTTGCCCATTGCATTTATTTTGTGCTGACATGTTGCCCACATTGCGTTTATTTTGTGCTGACATGTTGCCCACAATGCGTTTATTTTGTGCTGAACTGTTGCCCCCATTGCGTTTATTTTGTACTGACATGTTGCCCACATTGCATTTATTTTGTACTGACATGTTGCCCACATTGCGTTTATTTTCTGGTGTCTGGGGTAAATGTTGCTGCATTTATTATTTAATGGTCATAGTTGGCTATGTTTGCTGCTTTGGGGTTACGGTATACTATTAAATAACATCACACAGTTTCTGCACACCCATGATGCGAAACCTCGTTTGACCACATCATGGCGTAAACACTGCTTTCTTATGCCTCGCTGTTACATCATTATGTTAGCTCTGCCCTTTTGGGGCTAATTGGACCAAGCCTTGTAAGGGTTTTTTCGCCTTCCTCTGGATCAACAGGGATATGTGAGGGAGCAGTCTGGTGTTGTACTTTATACTCAGAGGAGCTTCTAGAGACCAGCTGACCAGCTAATTGCCTAGAGCGCCAGATTTATGGCAGGCGCTTTGAGGGGAAAAAAAAGTTTATTTTTCCTGTCCTTAGAGACTGAAAACTTAGGGAACGGAGATAAAAAGTTCTTATGAAAGCCTTTGCTGCTCAGCCTCAAATAAGGAATCTACAAACCTTTTGTCTACAACACTTTGTATAGCATTCCCTAATGTTAGTGTTATCTCCAGATCTAGAGTGTGTCTGTGTGGCTCCTGTCCTGCCCGCCCCTCCTTATGACTTGAAAAAAAGAGAGTAGGATGGTGTCTGTGTGCATTCCAGAATGGACTAGCCAGGAGGAAGGAGGGAGATTTTCCCCCAGGCTGCTGGTACAATATATAAGGCAATGTGAAGCACTAGGCTGGTTGAGGGAAATAAATGTACAATTTGATGGCAAGCTGGTAAATGTACACAGCATGATGCAGAAGAGAGGCTTGCCTCCTACAGTGTTCTTAGAAAAAAACTCTGTCTGCTTTCTCATCATTGTAAAGACTGCATGTGGTCAGCTAGATAAGGTATTACACAGGTTGAAGAGTTTTCGACAGTCCCTAGACTCCATGTGGTCGCTGCAGCCTTGTGTAAGAGATAGGCAGGACGGGAGTCACATTACTGGCAAGTCGCCTCTGTGTTATGTGGCTGCAATACAGATAAGTTCTCTGCTCTATTTCAGGCTATTCTCAGTCTCTCTCCACTCCTCCTCTCTCCCTCATTCACCTTTGCCCCCCCCCCCCTCCCCTAGTGCTGGCTGTCTTTTCCTCCTCTCAAATCAAATCAATTCAAAGATAGCTTTATTGGCATGACCAAGATTAATTACAGGTATTGCCAAAGCAAGGGGAAAAGGGGGACATGGAAGGGGGGTGGGGTAGGGGGACAATGGCTAAGCAGTATGTGGACATTTTTTAGGTTTACAGTCTGTTATGCTCCTCTCAGTCTGTGGCATGCTGTGACATAGTGTGCAGTGGTTGTCACTGTGGATTCCTCTTCTCCCAGTAGGATATATGTTTTTCTCTCATCTTCTAATGTGAGAAAGTCTGGGAATAGTTCCAACAATTTCTTAAAGTAAGTGTCCCTGGTTGCAGTATATTTGGGGCAGTGCAGCAGGAAGTGGCTTTAATCATCAAGGGTTTTCTGCTCACAGTGTTGGCATAGTCTCTCTTCCCTGGGTTTGTATGTCTGTCTGTGTCTCCCAGACTCTATTTCCAGGTTGTGAGCACTCAATCTGTAGACACTCAGGATTTTCCTCTCTTGAGAGTTTTGGAGCTTTTCCAGGTATGGGGCCATTTTATATTCTCTTTGTAGAGACTGGTATATGGTTAGCTTTTGTGACTGTTTTATTTCACACCTCTATTTTTACACATACCGTAGTCCTCTTTGCTCTTGGCTGTGGTGTGTGAGATGCCTCTCTCTGGAAAGTGTAATTGTTAAGGGCTCTGCCTCTGGCACAGGCAACCTGGGTTTAAATATCTGCTTCTTCCTACTCCGCAAGCCAGCACCTTGGGCAAGACTCCCTAACACTGCTACTGTCTACTGAGCAAGTCAGCACTGAGTCTGCCAGGTGAAAAGTAATTATAAATGTTCCTTGTTACTCTCTACTTTGCCCCCCCAATCTTACCCTTACAATTGAATCACCCAATCTTATTATTAGTAACCCTAGCCTATAGCTGTCAATACATGCATTCATTTTTACAGACAGATTCTTTCAAAATGATCGAATATGGCGATTATCAACCACCACATCGATCAGAATTTCAATCAATCCATGGCAAAAATGTACCAAAAGTACAATCAAGCAGTACATTTTTACAATTGGACATATCGATATAGAGGCGGTAGATCGGCGGCTCGTAGTATTGTACTGAACCACCACTGTAATACAATTATTTTCTGGTGAAAAGCTGCCACATTGCGAATATTTTCATGGAGAGAGCGGGGGGGGGGGGGGGGGGGGGGCACAGGTTTCCTTGCCTGGAGTGACAAAATGGCCAGAGGCGCCCCTGTTTATACTGTTTGAACTTAACTTGATGGACGTATGTCTTTTTCAACCAAAATAACTATGTAACTATGTAACAATGCTGCCCAAGTCCATAGCCGCCACCATGCAAACGTGCACAGAGAGCAAGGTGACCGCTGCAAAGGCAGCTAGCAGCAGACTATAGTGGTCAGGTGCTCGGGTGATCTCCCTGCATTGCAGCATTTGCAAGCTCGCACCAGTTTAGCCTGTAGCTTTGGTGCACTTGCTCTTGTGGTGCCCTAGGCCATGGCCTAGGTGGCCTTGCTCTAAATATGGCCCTGCTGGACACAAAAGAGGAGGGAAGGGCCCCATAAAGTTTATGCTGGGCGAAACATCATCTCTCTCTATACACAACTACAGTACATGTAATGTATAAAAGTATGTTTTTTGCGTATGGAAATAAGTATGTGTGCCTGTGTGTGTACATGTATGGAGGTGTGTACATGTATGGAGTATGTGTGTCTGCTATCATACACATCACATAGCCAGGCACACATACATTTACACACATAGGCAGTGGGCACACACAGTGGACACGAGTGTGTTTCCCTGAAAATAAGACACTGTCTTATATTAATTTTTGCTCTAAAAGATGTGCTAGGGCTTATTTTCAGAGGATGTCTTATTTTTGGGCAAACACACTGGTATTTTTGCTATACAAAATGTACATACTGTATGCCATGTGCAACACACACAGAGCTTGTGGTTTGCAGATATTGACTCTCAATTACAAGAAACTGATTCTGCTGATCATGTGGGTAAGAGTTTATTTCTTGCAGGCAGAGAACTGTCAGTCTCCTCAGAGCTATGATAGGATAAGCTGTGTGTGTGTGTGTGTCTTGGGAAGAGGTGAAATGCTGGTGATGCTTATCATCACAACAGATCAGAAGGGCTGGCTCCAACAAGAACACAAATTGCCTGACACTTATATAGGACTGTGTAGAACTCACATTATACTGCTGCTCTCCTGTATCCAGGCTTTGTATTGAGCGTGACTTGCTGGTGTCATGTGGGATGCTGCTAGGGCTTAAATTCGGAGAATGTCTTACATTTCAAGCATTCTTGAAATTCCTGCTAGATTTTATTCTCAGGGGATGTCTTACTTTAGGGGCAGACTAACCAGCAAGCTCATGGTGACCCAGAACTCATTGGAGTGTGTAAGGGACTACAATGGTCCTAAAAGCCCCCTTACTAAGATGTTAAGAAAAACAAAAGTTTGCTTTCTTAAAGAGACACTGAAGCGGAAAAAAAATTATGATATTATGATTTGTATGTGTAGTACAGCTAAGAAATAAAACATTAAGATCAGATACATCAGTCTAATTATTTCCAGTACAGGAAGAGTTAAGAAACTCCAGTTGTTATCTCTATGCAAACAAGCCATTAACTCTCCGACTAAGTCTTAAGCAGCCCATACACTCAGCCGATTTTCTGGCCGACCGATCGATCCCGATCGATCGATCAATCGATTGCAAATCGGTTGGCCAATCGACCGATCGACGGCCGATTTCGATCGATTTCGATGGATTTCCATCGAACTTGCAGGGTGGAAAATTTAGGTCGATCTGATGAGATTGCTTATCAGTTTGCATTGGCCTTAATGGAAATCTGATGGCAAAAAAATGCCATCAGATCGAATTTCAATAGATTTCAAACTGAAATCTATTGGAATTCTATCCTGGTAAAAAATGTTCTAAAAACGCATCAGATAGATCATCAGATGCATTTCTTATCTATCTGCTGCCAATCTGACGAGTGTATGGGCACCTTTAGTCCTGGAGAGGGCTGTTATCTGACTTTTATTATCTCAACTGTAAGTGAACTGTTTACTTTTTCTCTGCTAGAGGAGAGGTCATTACTTCATAGACTGCTCTGAAAGACTCATTTTGAATGCTGAGTGTTGTGTAATCTGCACACAATATAGAATGATGCAATGTTAGAAAAAACACTATATACCTGAAAATAAAAGTATGAGAATATTTTCTTTGCTGCTAATCTTCTAGTAATTATTCATAGTACACAACCAATTCACTATATCATATTTTTTTTTTTCGTTTCAGTGTCTCTTTAAAACAGAAAGAATATGCGATAATTCAGGTTGGAGTGAGCTTGAGATGTCTCCCAAGGCATCACTGCTGAATATATGCAAATTAACCATTGTACTCTTAGAAGCTAAACACACCTCCAGAACCGCTGGAATGCAATGATGTGTCAGCTTGTTAATTTGTACAGAGCCATAATAATCCTTGGGAGACATCTCAAGCTCACTCCAACCTGAATTATCGCAAATTCTTTCTGTTTTAAGAAAGCAAACTTTTGTTTTTCTTAACATCTTAGTAAGGGGGCTTTTAGGACCATTGTAGTCCCTTACACACTCCAATGAGTTCTGGGTCACCATGAGCTTGCTGGTTAGTCTGTCCCTCTCGGTGTTACAAGCCCTACTGCATAGAGCCAAATTAATCCATGCCATGCACTGATGAGGATCAAACAATCCGAAACAGTCTGTATGCATGTTGGATTATTATGGCTCTGTACAAATTAACAAGTTGACACATCAGCTTGTTCTGGAGGTGTGTTTAGCTTCTAAGGGTACAATGGTTTATTTGCATATATTCAGCAGTGATGCCTTGGGAGACATCTCAAGCTCACTCCAACCTGAATTATTGCAAATTCTTTCTGTTTTAAGAAAGCAAACTTTTGCTTTTCTTAACATCTTAGTAAGGGGGCTTTTAGGACCATTGTAGTCAGGGCCGGATTTAGGCCTAGGTGTGCTGTCACAACAGCCTCTTTTAATGTTATTTAACATTATTTATATTCTTTGTAATAGTATATTCCAGTCCCCCTGCAAGATTTAGTTATTTAGCATTTCCCAACTGTAACTCCCTGCTCAACAGCCTTGTCTAGATGTTTCTGCAACAGTTGAGTTCAGTTAGTGAGGAGATCCTGCTGTGCTTGTAGTCGCATCATATTTTTACCTATGAATATGCTCTAAAAAACATCTTTGTATGCTTTCAACGCAAGTAAAGATACTACAGATTATACTTGGAGTCATTATTTCATCGAGTAAACTGCCTGTGGAGGTTTCTAAATCAGTGTGGAGTTATACTGCTATACAGACTGGGTCTTCTGGAGTATGCCTCACACATAAAGCGGGAATTCGAAACAGAACAGTAAAAATATGATATCTGCAAGAAGGTAATGGGATTTCCTGTCATCTCATCAGTAAAGGACTGATCTGCAATACGATAAAGGATTACCTAGCTACACCTCAAACACAAGTCTACAAAGAGTAAATAGACGTTCAGCAAAAAAGTACAAGAATTGCCTGTCTGCCTTCCTACAGTGAATACAGTGAGTACAGACTGCTTCAGAAATTGTACATTTCTTCTGTTTGGGACTATCGCTATTAAGTTTAAAAAAAAAAAAAAAAAAAAAAAAATCACCCAGTGATAAGATTCATAAGCATCATATCTGCAGCCATAGAGCATGTCTATTTCAATGCATTCTATTAACATGGAAGATGAATTAATTCTCGGCCAAGATGATTCAGATAAACATGTTGTACTACCTGAGAGACCAAGGCGGTCAATACATCTTTCTCTAAAGGCAAGAGAGAGGTATGAAGCAGAAAGTGAAGGAATGTTTCATAGTCTGTCTGAATTGTGGATAAAAACGCTGCAACACATATCTGATATTGAGAAGACTGGCAGTAATGGAGAGCAATTAAACAATGCACTTACAAGACTTAAGAAGACATATGAAAATTACAGAAAACTCTCTGAAAAATATTCTTCCTTTCTATCGCAAGTTAGTACAGAACAAGCGTCAAAAGAGTTGAATGACTTTACCACTGCTGATCAACAGAGACATGTTGCGTTTATGGAAGCCAAGTTACAGTTAGAGAATAGGATAGCAAATTTGATCGAAACTACATCCTGTACCTCTATTTCTTCTAGACACTCAAAAAAACTGTCAGTGCAAGCAACCTCTCACAGATTTACTAGATCAAGCAAATCGCTGCAGTCACTCTCCCAGAGGTCAGCATTAAGCATTCAGTTAGTCAAAGCCCGTGCAGAAGCAGAGGCTGCGAAAGCACAATCTTATTGCTTTGAACAAGAATCGACTCTTAAAGCGGACGCAGCACGCAAACAGGCGGAAGCAGCACGCAAACAGGCAGAAGCAACACGTGTGCAGGCAGAAGCACAGGCAGAAGCAACACGTTTGCAGGCAGAAGCACAGGCAGAAGCAACACGTGTGCAGGCAGAAGCACAGGCAGAAGCAACACGTGTGCAGGCAGAAGCACAGGCAGAAGCAACACGTGTGCAGGCAGAAGCACAGGCAGAAGCAACACGTGTGCAGGCAGAGACAGAGGCCCAGTTAGAACTTCTGCAAAAGAAAAGAGAAGAAGCAGCAGCTCTAGCAAGGTTAAAGGTCTTCGAACAAGCTGTGGAAGAGGAAGAAGGAATTAATTACCCTAGCCTAAAGTCTGCTGACGATCCTGCTAAACGAACTTTGCAATTTGTTCTGAACCAGAACAATGGATATACTCCCCTACTTACAGCTGAAGTCTCTGCACCTACCTGTTCAGCAAGTAAGCAGCCAGAATGCATATCGTTAAAACATGAATCTCAGTTTAACACTGTACCTTTGAAGGATTCTGCTATGCTGTCCAACACTACAAGTCCAAGAGAACAAATCTATACACCTTGTCAGACCTCAGCAAGATATAATCACAAAGAAATATCACAACCAATTGGAACAAATCCCATGAATCTCATAACACAGTCTTTTTCAAGCTCCCATGCTCCAAACATCACACAGATCAAACCCTCGCCTGGAGTAAACGCATCTGCATCTCCATTCTCTACATCACCACTGGAACAGCACAAGCCACATACTGTCTGCAGTGGTGACGCATTTCCACGTACAGAAATAAAATCAGAAAAGTCTGAAATTGAAGAAGTTGGCAAGTATATGATTCGCCGAGAGCTTCTTAACTCTGGACTAACGAAATTTGATGATCAACCAGAAAACTACAGAGGTTGGCGAGCTACATTCAAGACTATAATCCAGAACCTGGAGATTGAACCTATAGGAGAACTTGATCTACTTATCAAATGGTTGGGACCGCAGTCATCAGAACAAGTTAAAAGACTGAAATCTGTTTATTGCGATGATCCAGCAACGGGTCTTAACATAGTTTGGGAGAGATTAGAGAGAGTTTATGGATGTTCTGAAGCTATTGAGCTTGCTTTATTCAAGAGACTTCGAAACTTCCCAAAATTGTCTAACAAGGACAACCACAAGTTTCAAGAATTAAGCGACCTTCTTCTTGAAGTAGAAAGAGCCAAGGCAGACCCACACCTTCCAGGTCTTGTCTACTTGGATACAGCTCATGGTGTAAACCCAATTGTACAGAAGTTGCCACCGAATATTCAGAGTGAATGGGCAAAGAAAGGATCTAAATATAAACAGGACTATAAAGTATCCTTTCCACCTTTTTCTTTTTTCTCCAAATTCATTAGAGACATAGCTACTGTAAAGAATGACCCAAGCTTTTTATTTTTTGATACTACAGTTCTTCCTTCAACACCTTTAAATTGCGATACTCAAGGCAAGTTTAAGGACTCACGGAACTCTATCTATGTCAAGAATACTGGAATCTTCTCAAGTTCTCAAGACTCTGATTTTAAACCACAGCAAGTCAAGGAAAATGATCCTAGGTATCAATGTTCTATTCATAACAAGCCACACCCTCTTAGAAATTGTCGTGTGTTTAAACAAATGCCCTTTGAAGAGCGCAAATCTTTCCTCAGAGAACACGATATTTGTTATAGATGTTGTGCATCTACAGACCACTTTGCTAAAGACTGTAAAGTTCCTGTCAAATGTTTTGACTGCAACAGTGATAAACACATAACGGCTTATCATCCTAGTTCTCCCAAAGAAGTGCTTCAAACTGCTCAAGCCTCAAAGACCACACCAAGTTATGGTGGGGAGACTACTGAGGAAATGACAACATCTGTATCCACAAAATGTACTGAGGTATGTGAAGAAGGATTCCACAGAAAGTCATGCAGTAAAATATGTCTGGTTAAGGTATATCCAGAAGGACGACCACAGAGAGCAGTGAAGATGTATGCTATCCTTGACGACCAGAGCAATCGTTCATTAGCAAGTCCAGAATTCTTCAACGTGTTCAATATTCAAGGAGAAACCTGGCCCTACACTTTACGAACTTGCTCAGGCCTGGTTAAGATATCTGGAAGAAGAGCACATGGTTTTGTGGTAGCATCTGAGTATGGAAACACAGAATTTTCACTTCCAACACTTATCGAATGTGATCAGTTGCCAAACAATCGAGAAGAGATCCCTACACCAGAAGCGGCTCTTTATCATCCTCATATGAAACACATAGCCAGTTACATTCCACCGCTTGATGATGATGCAAAGATTCTCCTTCTTTTAGGCAGAGATATCCCAAGAGTCCATAAGGTGCGACAACAATGCAATGGACCAAATGATGCCCCTTATGCACAGAAATTAGATTTTGGATGGGTCATAATAGGAGATGTTTGCTTAAATACATTTCAAGAGTCTTATGATGTGTTCTCATGCAAGACCAGCATCAGAGAATCTGAATGCACCTTTCATTCACTTAAACATCCTTTTAACTTTCAAGTTCAGGAGAGTTTCAGTTTAAAGACTTCATGCGATGTACAAAAGCAAATCAGTTGTAAGAACAGTTCTCATCAAGACTTTGGTGACACTATATTCCAAATAACTCGTGATGACAATAAGACAGTTCCTTCCATTGAGGATAAAGAGTTCATAAACATCTTGAATAATGAATTCTTCAAGGATGAAACTAACAGTTGGGTAGCTCCTTTACCGTTTCGTTCACCAAGAATTAGACTTCCAAATAACAAGAAACAAGTTATTTCTAGGCTAACTTCACTTAAAAAAATTCTGAAGAACAAACCCGATATGAATGATCACTTTATAAAGGCAATCACTAGCGATGATGGAAAGGTTCGCAAGGTGGAAGTGAAGACAGCAAGAAATGGTAGTGTTAAGACTTTGTTTAGACCCATCACGGAGACAGTCTTACTCCTGCCTTCAAATGAAGATGTCGTATCTACTCGATCCAAGGGAACAGCCTGATATGCCTTCGAGTCTACTGAGTTACATCCTTTTTCCAGTGATGGAAGATTCTTCAAAGATCTGCATTCAAGAATTAATGTTTATGTTTTATGTTTTCTCTCTTCTCTACAAGTCTTATTTATACTTATAGTTTTCAATGTTAAATTGTATTATATATAGTGGTATCTACCGATACCAAGCGGGGAGTGTGCTGTCACAACAGCCTCTTTTAATGTTATTTAACATTATTTATATTCTTTGTAATAGTATATTCCAGTCCCCCTGCAAGATTTAGTTATTTAGCATTTCCCAACTGTAACTCCCTGCTCAACAGCCTTGTCTAGATGTTTCTGCAACAGTTGAGTTCAGTTAGTGAGGAGATCCTGCTGTGCTTGTAGTCGCATCATATTTTTACCTATGAATATGCTCTAAAAAACATCTTTGTATGCTTTCAACGCAAGTAAAGATACTACAGATTATACTTGGAGTCATTATTTCATCGAGTAAACTGCCTGTGGAGGTTTCTAAATCAGTGTGGAGTTATACTGCTATACAGACTGGGTCTTCTGGAGTATGCCTCACACATAAAGCGGGAATTCGAAACAGAACACTAGGCCACCTAGGCCATGGCCTAGGGCACCACAGGAGCAAGGGCACCAAAGCAGCAAACTAAACTGGTGCACTATTTTCAAGACTGCAAATGCTGCAATGCAGGGAGATCAAGTGAGCGCCTAATCTCCCTGCTGCCAGCCACCTGTGCAGCAGCCACCTTGCTCTCTGTGCACGTTGGCGTTGTGGTGTGCGGCTACGGACTTGGGCAGCATTGGAGATGGAGGGGAAGAGGAAGGTTCTGCACTGGAGATGAGCAGAGTAGTGAGTGACACTGATGGCTGCTACTGTGTGGAGGCAAGCTGTACTGAAAGGGAGGAGTGGGAAAGGGAGGGATTAAGCGAGTCATCTGGCTACCTAAACTGGAGGGGGAGTGGAAGGGGTTATCAGGCTACCTATACTAGAGGGAAAGAGGGGACGGGTCATTTGGCTACCTATACTGGAGGGGGGTCCTAAGGCTATCTATACTAGAGGGAAGGATGGAGGGGTCATCTGGCTACCTATACTGGAGGGAAGGGAGAGGGGTCATCTGGCTATCTATACTAGAGGGAAGGATGGAGGAGTCATCTGGCTACCTATCCTGGAGGGAAGGGGGAGGGGTCATCTCGCTACCTATACTGGAGGGAAGGGGAGGGGTCATCTCGCTACCTATACTGAAGGGGGGCGGCTGGTTGTAGTCCCTGATTGTAGTCCCTTACACACTCCAATGAGTTCTGGGTCACCATGAGCTTGCTGGTTAGTCTGTCCCTCTCGGTGTTTCAAGCTCTACTGCATAGAGCCAAATTAATCCATGCCATGCATGATGAGGATCAAACAATCTGAAACAGTCTGTATGCATGTTGGATTATTATGGCTCTGTACAAATTAACAAGCTGGCACATCATTGCATTCCAGCGGGTCTGGAGGTGTGTTTAGCTTCTAAGGGTACAATGGATAATTTGAATATATTCAGCAGTGATGCCTTGGGAGACATCTCAAGCTCACTCCAACCTGTATTATCGCAAATTCTTTCTGTTTTAAGAAAGCAAACTTGTTTTTCTTAACATCTTAGTAAGGGGGCTTTTAGGACCATTGTAGTCCAGTGTTGCTCAGATACCTCATTATCCTATTCGAGTTTGGTTGAATTTGGATAGTAAACTATCCGAATTCACTCGAAGTTCAATATCCGATTTAATCAAATATCCAATTCGACCTCGGATATCCGACGTCACTATCCGAGTCTGTATTCGAGTGAAATATTCGAGCTGGCCTTAAATAGCTTGTAAAACTTGTATTGGAGGTCAATGATGCATGAAACCACCTTTTTTATGAAGAAAAACATCAAGTGATTATGTGGTGATGTAGTAGTTATAAAAAAGGTATCAAAAATAGTAAATTAACTTCATGAAAAGTGTTTGCACGAGAAGGTGTGTCCAAAATGGTTGTTGGAACAGTCTTCATTTACGTCGTCTTCATCTTCTTCTTCTATATCTTCTTCTTTTTCTTCTTGTTCTATATCTTCTTCAATTATCTTTTTCTTCTTCTATATCTTCTTCTTCTTCTATATCTTCTTCCGAGTCTGTATTCGAGTGAAATATTCGAGCTGGCCTTAAATAGCTTGTAAAACTTGTATTGGAGGTCAATGATGCATGAAACCACCTTTTTTATGAAGAAAAACATCAAGTGATTATGTGGTGATGTAGTAGTTATAAAAAAGGTATCAAAAATAGTAAATTAACTTCATGAAAAGTGTTTGCACGAGAAGGTGTGTCCAAAATGGTTGTTGGAACAGTCTTCATTTACGTCGTCTTCATCTTCTTCTTCTATATCTTCTTCTTTTTCTTCTTGTTCTATATCTTCTTCAATTATCTTTTTCTTCTTCTATATCTTCTTCTTCTTCTATATCTTCTTCTTCTTCCTCTTCTTCTTCTTTTATATCTTCTTCTTCTTCTATTTCTTCTTATTCTTCCTCTTCTTCTTCTATATCTTCTTCTTCTTCTTCTATATCTTCTTCTTCTTCTTCTTCTTCTTCTATATCTTCTTCTTCTTTTATATCTTCTTCTTCTTCTATTTCTTCTTATTCTTCCTCTTCTTCTATATCTTCTTCTTCTTCTTCTATATCTTCTTCTTCTTCTTCTTCTTCTTCTATATCTTCTTCTTCTTCTTATTCTTCCTCTTCTTCTTCTATATCTTCTTCTTCTTCTTCTTCTATATCTTCTTCTTCTTCTTCTTCTTCTTCTTCTTCTTCTTCTTCTATATCTTCTTCTTCTTCTTCTTCTTCTTCTTCTTCTATATCTTCTTCTTCTTCTTCTATATCTTCTTCTTCTTCTTCTATATCTTCTTCTTCTTCTTCTTCTTCTTCTTCTTCTTCTTCTTCTTCTTCTTCTTCTTCTTCTTCTTCTTCTTCTATATCTTCTTCTTCTTCTTCTTCTTCTTCTTCTTCTATATCTTCTTCTTCTTCTTCTTCTTCTTCTTCTTCTTCTTCTTCATCTTCTATATCTTCTTCATCTTCTTCTATAACTTCTTCTTCTTCATCTTCTATATCTTCTTCTATATCTTCTTCATCTTCTTCTATATCTTCTTCTTCTATATCTTCTTCTTCTTCCTCTTCTTCTTCTTCCTCCTCTTCTTCTCTATCATTATATTATGTGTCTTGGTTTTCCTTTCTTTTGTAATATTTTTTTTTACTTCATTTGTGGAAATATTTTATTTTAATAACACCATAGTTATATTTGTGTTGATGGCATAATAGGTAGGTAGTGGCACATTGCAAGCCACAGCGCCTTTTTCTGTGTACCCTGGCGGTGGTAAAACACAGACATCAGCAGGAGGAGGAAGTAGTTGCAGGCTTGCAGCTATTTGTAGTGTGTGGTAATAGTCGGTACTCGGTAGGAGAGTGGGTGGGCAGGTGGCAGCAGAAAATAGTTCTTCTTCTGTTCTCCCTGGCAGTGGTAGCAGCACACAGACAGCAGAAGCTCAATGCAGCTACAGGAGGAGGAGTAGTGTGTGTCAGGCAGTGTGATGTGACTGACATAATAGGCCCTGGTTCCTAGCGGTGTTACCAGGGCTGTAAATAAACAGCATGAGGTTCCAGACAGCAGTCGTGAAGCCCACATTGTGTCCAATACACAATTGGGACAGCACAGTTTTCAACTCGGACACCTCTAAATTAATTACAATTTTTTTTTTCAAATGGATGCAGCTATTTTTGAGCGTAATAGCTGGTGGTGCATGGGCAGCAGCACCTTGTAATGTGTTCCCTGGCAGTGGAGACACAGACAGCAGGAGGAAATACAACAGCAGGCAGCGTGAGGAGGATGAGTGTGTGTGGCAGACTGGCAGCAGGCAGGAGGGCAGGCAGCGAGACATAGTAGGCCCTGGGTCCTAGCGGTGGTTCCAGGGCCATAAATACGCAGCATGAGGTTCCAGACAGCGGTCGTGAAGCCCACATTGTGTCCAATACACAATTGGGAAAGCACAGTTTTCAACCCGGACACCTCTAAAATAATTACAATTTTTTTTTCAAATAATGCAGCTATTGTTGAGCGTAATAGCTGGTGGCGCATGGGCAGCAGCACCTTGTAATGTGTTCCCTGGCAGTGGAGACACAGACAGCAGGAGGAAATACAACAGCAGGCAGCGTGAGGAGGATGAGTGTGTGTGGCAGACTGGCATTTGGCAGCAGGCAGGAGGGCAGGCAGCGAGACATAGTAGGCCCTGGGTCCTAGCGGGGTTTCCAGGGCCATAAATACACAGCATGAGGTTCCAGACAGCGGTCGTGAAGCCCACATTATGTCCAATACACAATTGGGACAGCACAGTTTTCAACCCGGACACCTCTAAATTAATTACAAATTTTTTTTTTTCAAATGGATGCAGCTATTTTTGAGCGTAATAGCTGGTGGCGCATGGGCAGCAGCACCTTGTAATGTGTTCCCTGGCAGTGGAGACACAGACAGCAGGAGGAAATACAACAGCAGGCAGCGTGAGGAGGATGAGTGTTTGTGGCAGACTGGCAGCAGGCAGGAGGGCAGGCAGCGAGACATAGTAGGCCCTGGGTCCTAGCGGTGGTTCCAGGGCTGTAAATACACAGCATGAGGTTCCAGACAGCGGTTGTGAAGCCCACATTGTGTCCAATACACAATTGGGACAGCACAGTTTTCAACCCGGACACCTCTAAATTAATTACAATTTTTTTTTTCAAATGGATGCAGCTATTTTTGAGCGTAATAGCTGGTGGCGCAAGGGCAGCAGCACCTTGTAATGTGTTCCCTGGCAGTGGAGACACAGACAGCAGGAGGAAATACAAAAGCAGGCAGCGTGAGGAGGATGAGTGTGTGTGGCAGACTGGCAGCAGGCAGGAGGGCAGGCAGCGAGACATAGTAGGCCCTGGGTCCTAGCGGTGGTTCCAGGGCCATAAATACACAGCATGAGGTTCCAGACAGCGGTCGTGAAGCCCACATTGTGTCCAATACACAATTGGGACAGCACAGTTTTCAACCCGGACACCTCTAAAATAATTACAATTTTTTTTTGTTCAAATAATGCAGCTATTGTTGAGCGTAATAGCTGGTGGCTCATGGGCAGCAGCACCTTGTAATGTGTTCCCTGTTAGTGGAGACACAGACAGCAGGAGGAAATACAACAGCAGGCACCGTGAGGAGGATGAGTGTGTGTGGCAGACTGGCATTTGGCAGCAGGCAGGAGGGCAGGCAGCGAGACATAGTAGGCCCTGGGTCCTAGCGGTGGTTCCAGGGCCGTAAATACAAAGCATGAGGTTCCAGACAGCGGTCGTGAAGCCCACATTGTGTCCAATACACAATTAGGACAGCACAGTTTTCAACCCGGACACCTCTAAAATAATTACAATTTTTTTTTTCAAATTAATGCAGCTATTTTTGAGCGTAATAGCTGGTGGCGCATGGGCAGCAGCACCTTGTAATGTGTTCCCTGGCAGTGGAGACACACAGACAGCACGAAGAAATACAGCAGCAGCAGCAGCAGCAGGTGTAATGTGTGTGTGCGCCACTTCATGTCCCCCTCTCGCCGACAACAGGGGCCAGGAATTCGCCATCCACCCAAGCCTGGTTCATTTTGAGAAACGTCAGTCTGTCCACAGACTTGTGAGACAGACGAGATCGCTTCTCAATGACGACTCTACCGGCTGCACTGAAGCAACGCTCTGACAGTACGCTGGAAGGGGGGCAGGAGAGCACTTACAGGGCGTACTGCGCAAGCTCGCTCCAGATCGGCAGGTGCTTGATCCAATACTCCATGGGATCAACAGGGGCCACGCTGTCAAACCCGCTGAAGAACCCCATGTAGTCAGCCACCATGCGGGTCAAGCGCTGCCTGTGACTGGAGAAGGATGCTGCTGCAGGCACCTCCTCTCTAGTCCTTGGCAGCTCTACACTCATGTAGAGCTCTTGGGTCAGAGACAGCAGGTCTGTGGTGCGCGTGCGCTTGCTGCTGGTGGATGCAGGCACCTGCTGCTGTCTCTGTGCTGGCTGGACAGTGGGGGTGGATGTCTGAGGGAAGGCTTCCTCCAAGCGCTCAACAAGGGACAGCTGCAAATCCCTCATTTGTTGCGCACGGTCTCCTCCTGGAGGCAGGAACTGGCTGAGCTTCCCCTTCAGACGTGGGTCCAGCATCATGCAGATCCAGATGTCCTCCCTCTGCTTCATCTGGATCGCCCTTGGGTCCTTGCGCAGGCACCTCAGCATGTGCGCTGCCATTGGGAAGAGTCTGGCCACGTCTGTTGGCACATCATCGGCAGCCCCAGAGCCGACATTGCTGTCCTCCTCTGCCTCCTCCACCTCATCCTCTCTCTACCCCCGCACCAGACCAGATGCACTCTGCTGCTCCCCTCATCAGCAGCAAGGTCAGGGACCTCCACCAACTCCAAGCCTTCCTCCTCCTCAGAAGTGGCCTGTGAAGCTGCCTGCAGCTCCTGCTGGTCCAAGGCTGCCGCTCCCTCTTCCACCAGTGCATACAGGGCCCTGTCCAGCACACACACCAAGGGGACCCACTCGCACACCATTGCATGGTACCTGCTGACCATGTTGGTGGCCTGCAGGAAGGGTGCCAGGACTGAGCACACCTGCTGCATGAGCCCCCAGTCCTCTGTGGAGATGATGGACGGGAGGTTGGTGGCGGCACGCCCAGTTGCAGTGATGGAGGCAACTGTTGCACGTGCAAGGTACTGGTTGACAGCCTGCCTCTGTTCAACCAGACGCTCCAACATCGCCAGGGTGGAGTTCCAGCGAGTTGGCACATCGATCATGAGCCGGTGCTGTGGCAGGTGCAGCTCCTTCTGCACCTCTTCCAGGCTCGCTACGGCTGCAGGTGAGAGCCGGAAATGACGCACGACCTTCCTTGCCGCCTCAAGGAGTCGGTCCATCCCCTGGTAGGTCCGCAGGAACTTTTAGACTACCAGGTTCAGGACGTGCGCCAGGCAGGGGATGTGGGTCAGGTCTCCTCTGCTGATGGCAGCAACCAGGTTTGCCCCATTGTCGGACACCACCTCTCTGACTCTGAGGCCTCTGGGGGTCAGCCAATTCCTCTCCTGCTCTCGGAGTTTGGCCAGGACGTGGTTCGCCGTCAGTTTGGTCTTCCCCAGGCTGACCAGTTCCAGCAGCGCTTGGCAGTGGCGGGGCTTCACGCTGCTGCTGAGGCGGGGAGTTTGGGCTGGTGTGCCGGAGGATGGAAGCGGATCAGAGGAACCTGCTGCTGTTCCGCTGACCCTGCATGGTGGCACCACCCACTGCGTTGTTGGTGCTGTTGCTCTGACAGTGCCCGATGCTGCTCCCCCCTCCTCACCCCCTTCCACCAAGCTGACCCAATGCGCGGTGAAGGACAGATAGCGGCCTGTCCCAAACCGGCTGCTCCACAGGTCCATGGTGACGTGGACCCGTTGACCCACCGCGTGCTCCAGCCCTCTCCCGACATTGGCCATCACAGAGTGGTGAAGTGCAGGGATGGCCGTGTGTGAGAAAAAATGTCGGCTGGGGATTGGCCAATCGGGGGCTGCACATGTCAGGAGCGCACGCATGTCGCTCCCCTCCTGCACAAGGGAATAAGGCAGGAGTTGGGAGCACATGGCCCGTGCCAGCAAGCCGTTCAGCTGACGCACGCAACGGCTGCTGGGAGGCAGAACCCTGACCACCCCCTGGAAGGAGTCGCTGAGCAGGGTCTGGCGAGGCCTTTTGCTGGCACGGGAATCAGTGGAGGGAGCAGAGGAGGCCACTGAGGACTGGCTGCCAGAAAAGGTCTCAGTGTCGGCGGCAGGAGTTGCAGAGGGAGGAGGAGCAGTGCGTTGCTGACGCACTCCTGCTGGTGCTGCTGGAGGAGGTGGAGGAGGGCGGGTGGCTGCTGCCGACGGCTTCGCAGTGGTGGCGGGTCTGCCACTGCCA
This sequence comes from Hyperolius riggenbachi, assembly GCF_040937935.1. NCBI lineage: Eukaryota > Metazoa > Chordata > Amphibia > Anura > Hyperoliidae > Hyperolius > Hyperolius riggenbachi. The sequence goes on along the minus strand of NC_090655.1, from coordinate 165,353,471 downwards.
GATTTCTTCAACTTTACGAACTCCTCATGCTCGTGAAAGTGTTTCCCTGCAAGATGGTTGACCAGAGAGGTGGTGCCAAACGCAGAGGGCTCCTTCCCTCTGCTGAGCTGCTGGCGGCACTGGTTGCAGGTGGCATTCTTGCTCTCCAAATATGGCAGGCTGAAAAAATTCCATATTGGGGAGGTGAAATGGCCCCTTCGACTGGAAGGTGCTGATGCCGCTGGTCTCCCTGGGGGGGGGGGGGGGGGTTCTTGGTGCGGCTGGTGGTGGCACTGACAGAACTCGTCTCCTGGTCAGCACACTGGGTGGCCTGCATACCATGCCCACTTGTGATCCTGCCCATGCCTGCGATGCTGATCCTTCTAGCAAGGCCCACAGACGCATCCTCCTCCTCCTCCTCAGAGCTGATGACATCCCCACTCCCAGGACCTGGCACCCAGTCTTTGTCCTTCACCCTGTCATCATCATCCTCCCCCGCCGCAAACATGTCCTGCTGGGATCCCCCAAACTCCCCTTCTGCATGCATGGGCGGATGGACAGTCACCACTGTCTGACTGTCCAAAGCATCATCCCCCAAAGTGCCCATGAGCATTCCTTCCTCCGCCAATTCTGCCGCAACAGCATTCCATAACCCCACTGCGCTTGGGGATAACAAGGTGCTGAGTGACAGGGTGCTGGTGTCGCCCGCTGGGGCTGGAGAACTGCACTCCTCCTCCTCCTCCTGCTCCCCAGGCAGTGCTGGTCGGCTGCTGCTGCTCTTGCGAACAGGAGTGGTGGTGCGGGTGGAGGACTCGGTTCCAGAGCTAATGGTGGCCTGCTCATACACCATCAGTTCCACCACAGCGTCTGCATCCTTCTCCTCAATAGGACGGCTACGACCTGGCGGTAGGAGGAACATCTGGGCCACACGCTGCTGCTGCTGCTGTGTCTCTGCAGCGTGACTCCCAGCTGTTGGGCGGCCAAGGCGTCCACGGCCAGTGGCTAATGGCGGAATAGCCACTGGTGCAGATGCAGAACTGTGCATGGTGGTGGTGGCGCGGCTGCCACACCCACGACCTCCTCACTTGGCGATGCCCTTGCTGCCCTTGCTGCCCCTGCCCAAACCGCAGCTGCCAGTGCCACACATTGTATATTTTTAATATTATACAAATGAAAAAAAATCTTATGTATGTAAAGGCGGGTGGGACAAGTGGGGTACTTTAATGGGGTGGGACTGGTGGTGGTGGGTGTGTGAGGTGACGGACAGGTGTACTCTACAGCAGAGATCGGTGTAGCGCTAACGAGAGAGTGCGCACTGCGCACACAAAGACCCTAGCTGACGCTGACTGACGGTGTCCCTATACACAGACTACAGTACAAGTCAGCAAATACACAATAGAAGTAATAGAAAAAAATAGGACGGGTGTAGCACTAACGAGAGGGTGCGGACAGCGCAGATGTGCACTGCGCACACAAAGACCCTAGCTGACGCTGACTGATGGTGTCCCTATACACAGACTACAGTACAAGTCAGCGAATACACAATAGAAGTAATATATAAACAATAGGACGGGTGTAGCACTAACGAGAGGGTGCGGACAGCGCAGACGTGCACTGCGCACACAAAGACCCTAGGTAACGCGGTGACGGACCGTCCCTATACACAGACTAGAGTACACTACAGTACTACTAACTAAACAATAGAAGAATCTAGCTAAATAATAGAACAGGTGTGAGTAGATTACAGAGAGCAGATACAGCAGGACAGGTATAGCAGTAAACCTGGGCCTTGCTAACTACAAAATAGTACAAATCTATCTAACACAGAAGTAGTAGTAGTAGTACAGGAGGAGAGTAGGACAGGTGAGAGCACAGGTAAGGTAACTAGAGACTAGAGCACAGAGCAGGGCCAGCCCACTGCCCACTCGCCCAGCCAGGCAGTGGCTGGATAGTGTAATGGTTAAGGGCTCTGCCTCTGACACAGGAGACATGGGTTCAAATCTCAGCGGGGGGAGCGGCGGAGAGCGCACCTACAGATGAGGGGAGCTCGCTCACCCCCGCCCTCCAGCAGAGTGGCAGCGGCCGGCCAGGACATGATTCTGAACTCTGCATGCCACCACCTGGTCTAGTGACGTCACTAGACCAGGCGGCGGCATGCAGAGTTCAGGATCACGTCCTGGCCAACAGCTGCCACTCTGCTGGAGGGCGGGAGCGAGTCGGAAAAAGCCCGGGAGACACGAACGAGCTGCTGGCAAGAAGACTTGAGTCGCCGCTGGTGCTGCAGCCCAGCTACCCAGCCAGGAGCCCGCTCGCCCAGCCAGGTAGGTACCCAGCCAGCCCGCTGCCCAGCCAGGTACCCAGCCAGCCCGTATTCCCAGCCAGGTACCCAGCCAGCCCGCTGCCCAGCCAGGTACCCAGCCAGCCCGCTGCCCAGCCAGCCCGCATGCCCAGCCAGGTACCCAGCCAGCCCGCTGCCCAGCCAGGTACACAGCCAGCCCGCATGCCCAGCCAGGTACCCAGCCAGCCCGCATGCCCAGCCAGGGACCCAGCCAGCCCGCATGCCCAGCCAGGTACCCAGCCAGCCTACTGCCCAGCCAGGTACCCAGCCAGCCCGCTGCCCAGCCAGGTACCCAGCCAGCCCGCATGCCCAGCCAGGTACCCTGCCAGCCCGCATGCCCAGCCAGGTACCCAGCCAGCCCACATGCCCAGCCAGGTACCCAGCCAGCCCGCTGCCCAGCCAGGTACCCAGCCAGCCCGCTGCCCAGCCAGGTACCCAGCCAGCCCGCTGCCCAGCCAGGTACCCAGCCAGCCCGCTGCCCAGCCAGCCCGCATGCCCAGCCAGGTACCCAGCCAGCCCGCTGCCCAGCCAGGTACACAGCCAGCCCGCATGCCCAGCCAGGTACCCAGCCAGCCCGCATGCCCAGCCAGGGACCCAGCCAGCCCGCATGCCCAGCCAGGTACCCAGCCAGCCTACTGCCCAGCCAGGTACCCAGCCAGCCCGCTGCCCAGCCAGGTACCCAGCCAGCCCGCATGCCCAGCCAGGTACCCAGTCAGCCCGCATGCCCAGCCAGGTACCCAGCCAGCCCGCATGCCCAGCCAGGTACCCAGCCAGCCCGCTGCCCAGCCAGGTACCCAGCCAGCCCGCTGCCCAGCCAGGTTCCCAGCCAGCCCGCATGCCCAGCCAGGTACCCAGCCAGCCTGCTGCCCCCCCCAGGTACCCAGCCAGCCCGCTGCCCAGCCAGGTACCCAGCCAGCCCGCATGCCCAGCCAGGTACCCAGCCAGCCCACATGCCCAGCCAGGTACCCAGCCAGCCCGCATGCCCAGCCAGGCACCCAGCCCACTGCCCGCTTGCCCAGCCAGGCAGTGGCTGGATAGTGTAATGGTTAAGGGCTCTGCCTCTGACACAGGAGACCTGGGTTCAAATCTCGGCTCTGCCTGTTCAGTAAGCCAGCACCTATTCAGTAAGGAGTTTCTTGGGCAAGTCTCCTTAACACTGCTACTGCTTACTGAGTGCGCTCTAGTGGCTGCCTCGCAAGTGCTTTGAGTCCGACAGGAGAAAGGCGCTATGCAAATACTGCAATTAATTACTCAGCCAGCCCACTGCTTGCTCACCCAGCTACCCAGCCAGCCCACTACCCACTCACCCAGCCAGGTACTCAGCCAGCCCACTGGTGTTATGCTGCCCACTGTGTGATTTACTGCTGAAATGCTGCCCACATTGTGATTATTTTCTGGTGAAATGTTGCACTCATTGCGATTATTCTCTGCTGAAATGTTGCCCACATTGCGATTATTTTCTGGTGAAATGTTGCCCACATTGTGATTATTTTCTGGTGAAATGTTGCCCACATTGCGATTATTCTCTGCTGAAATGCTGCACACATTGCGATTATTTTATGGTGAAACATTGCTGCATTACGATTATTTTATTGGGAAACACTGTCCCATTATGATTATTTGGCACCTATGGGGGGAGGGGGCCATCCACATTTTCGCAAGGGGGCCCAGTGATTTCTAGTTACGCCCCTGACTACTACCTAAACTGGGGATACCTATAGACCTGGATATCTATACTGGGGACACCTATAGTATGTCTACATTTGGACACCTATAGACCTGGCTACTGTACTTATACTAATTATTTATATAGCGCCAACATATTACGCAGCGCTGTACAGAGTATGTATTGTTTTGTCACATAACTGTCCCACAGAGGGGCTCACAATCTAATCCCTACCATAGTCATGTGTGTATGTAAGTATCGTAGTCTAGGGCCAATTTTTAGGGGAAGCCAATTAACATTATACTTATCTGTATCGTATGTTGTTGGGATGTGGGAGGAAACCAGAGTGTCTGAAGGAAACCCACACAGAGACGGGGAGAACATACAAACTCCTTGCAGATGTTGACCTGGCTAGGATTCAAACCAAGAACCCAGCGCTGCAAGGCGAGAGTGCTAACCACTACGCCATCATGCTGCTATACCACTGTACTTTATTGTACTGCCATCTTCAGCAGTACTTTCCGGAGTACGTAGTCATGTCACTAACTATCCTCTGAGGAGCTTAGAATCTAATTCTCCCATAGTCTAATGTCCTACCATATTATTATGTATTTATATAGCACTGGCATCTTCTGCAGCACTTTGCAGAGAACAGTCATGTTACTGACTTTTCTCAGGGGAGCTTACACTCTAATACCTACCACTATTTTGTACACTGGCTAATGTGTGTGTGTGTGGGGGGGGGGGGGGGTTGGGGGGAGGGACATTTCATACTTGCTTTTTTAGGGTCACTTTACTCATACCCGGGGAGAAACCATGGCCCCACTGACTTTGGGCTGCACTCTTACGAGGAAATTTTAATTGGCCACACCCACTGTGTTATGGACATGCCCATTGCATTCTGTGGCCACGCCCATTTTTGGCAGCGTCGCGCTTTGCGCGCCGCCAACGTCCTCCTAGGGGGCGCCGTAGGTTTGGGATGCGTAGGGGAGCCCAAACCCTAAATACAGTCCTGGCTCTGGGGAATGGGCAGGGGGCAATGCCATCCGGTCCCCTGCCTGCCAGAGTAGGAATGAGGGCATTGGCGTGCTGTTTAATAATCCTAGCATTAAGGTTTTGTCACATGCCGTCATCATTCCTTGGAGAGTGAAGGTTGTGAATTTTGATTTTTGTGGCTCCCAGTACCGTCTTTTTAACTGTTATGCTCCTGCAGACAAAAAAGAGAGGGCGGAGTTCTTGGAGGTGCTTAAGTTCGATCTGCCAGGCCGCATTAAGACCATTGTGGCCGGCGATCTGAACTGTATAAGATCGGTTGGGGATTGAGTGGGGTCAGGAGAGACCAAGCTGGACTCCACCAGTAGGATCCTCAACCAGAAAGAGAGGTTTTGTGGATTTGTTAGAATGGTGGGATTGGGTGAAGAGGAGGATTTCTGGCTTTTTCAGGAATCAACCATTGGAGGAAGTTGAGGACATTTTTAGAGGTGGTGGTGGAGGTTAGGGTCACATCTCTTTCAATGGTGATGGGTGGAGTGTCACTGGGTGCAAAGGAGAAGGATAGGAAGGGGTGGATTGTGTTCTCTGTACTTAAGGAAGTTTTGTGGGATGCAAGAAACTTAATAATATTCCAGAAGGAGGAGTTGTCACTGGAAGCAGTGTGCAATATTTTCTTAGCAAGAATGTGTATGTGGTGTACCTGGCGGAAAAAAAAGGTGTTGGAGAGGAGAAGGCACAAGAATTGTGGAAGCAAAAGGAGTGGAGCTCATTGCTCTAAAATGTTTTGTTTACTTTTTATTGATAAAGAACAGACTTAATAAAAGCCGGCATGATGATTGAACAGTGAAGGAAGGGCAAGATCGCTGCCAACCTAATGGAGAGATCCGCGTGAGGGCTGGTTTTTAAGTGATTTTAATCTGAAAGGCTAAAAAAAAATCAAAAAAAAAAATCCGAAACAGTCTGTATGCATGTTGGATTATTATGGATCTGTACAAATTAACAAGCTGACACATCATTGCATTTCAGCGGTTCTGGAGGTGTGTTTAGCTTCTAAGGGTACAATGGTTAATTTGCATATATTCAGCAGTGATGCCTTGGGAGACATCTCAAGCTCACTCCAACCTGAATTATCGCAAATTCTTTCTGTTTTAAGAAAGCAAACTTTTGTTTTACTTTAGGGGAAACACGGTACCCTTTTCATACACACACACACACACACACACACACACACACACACACACACACACACACACACACACACACACACACACACACACACACACACCATACTTTTATTCACTGATACTCCATACATGTGCAGACATACAACACACACAATACAGCACATACATGCAGCAACTCACACAACACTGTCACTGTCTCCCCTGCTTCTATTGCTGCCCGTCTGTTACTGTTGTCCGGAGCATGAACGATTTGGATCTTCCGGATCATCACAAGGAGTGATTCGGTTCACAGTGAGGAACTGCAGCTTCTGTTGAGCTGGGAAGAGTTAGGGACTCGGGAGTGAGAGAAGGAACTCCTCCCAGCTAACTGAGGGTGAGGGATCAAGTTACAGCGGCATAAGCAGTAGAGGCAGCTCCTTGGTTACAAAGTTAATAACTCCTGGTCTCACATGCCCGCTATCACTGGCACTGCTGATCAGGCCATGTGTCCTCACACAGCCACTATCATTCATATATATACAGGGGTCGAGTCCTGCGTGAACGCGGGTGGATGACGTCCACTTACTTTTTTTGGAGAGTGGACGTCTTCCACCCTAGCATATATGGAGGGGAGCAGCGCAGTGGAGAGGAGCATTGTGCAGAGCAGCGGGGAAGAGCGGACGTCTCCCCCCTTCCCTCACCTTGGGGCTCCTCTTCCTGGCTCTCCCCTCCAAAACATTTGCAGCGGCAGTGGCTGGCAGTGGGCATCAGTGGGCGGAACTTACCTCCTTCTGTTCCGGCGAGTTGAAGCTGTGCGTGCCACTGCTCTGGTCTGGACTAGACCAGACTAGCAGCACAGCTTCAACTCGCTGGAACGAGGAGGAGGTAAGTCCCGCCCACTGATGCCCGCTGCCAGCCATCGCCGCTGCAAATGTTTTAGAGGGGAGAGCCAGGAAGAGGAGCCCCAAGGTAAGGGAAGGGGTAGGGAGACGTCCGCCCTTCCCCACTGCTCTGCACAATGCTCCTCTACACTGCTCCCCTCCTGCTGGGGGGGACACCTATTCTGGGGATGCCTATAAACTGGCTATACTGGGGACACCTATACACCTGGCTACATATACTGGGGACACCAATACACCTAGCTACATACTGTATACTGGGGGCACCTATACACCTGGCTACATATACTGAGGACACCTATACACCTGGCTACATATACTGGGGACACCTATACACCTGGCTACATATACTGGGGGCACCTATACACCTGGCTACATATACAGGGCACATATACACCTGGCTATACTGGGGGCACCTATACACCTGGCTATACTGGGGGCACCTATACACCTCGCTACATATACTGGGGGCACCTATACACGTGGCTACATATACTGGGGGCACATATACACCGGGCTACATATACTGGGGGCACCTATACACCTGGCTACATATACTGGGGCACCTATACACCTGGCTACATATACTGGGGACACCTATACACCTGGCTACATATACTGGGGACACCTATACACCTGGCTACATATACAGGATCTTCTAAAAAAATTAGAATATTGTGATAAAGTTCATTATTTTCTGTAATGTACTGATAAACATTAGACTTTCATATATTTTAGATTCAAATACACACAACTGAAGTAGTTCAAGCCTTTTATTGTTTTAATATTGATGATTTTGGCATACAGCTCATGAAAATCCACATTTCCTATCTGAAAAAATTAGCATATTTCATCCGACCAATAAAAGAAAAGTGTTTCTAAAACAAAAAAAAGTCAACCTTCAAATAATTATGTTCAGTTATGCACTCAATACTTGCTCGGGAATCCTTTTGCAGAAATGACTTCTTCAATGTGGCGTGGCATGGAGGCAATCAGCCTGTGGCACTGCTCAGGTGTTATGGAGGCCCAGGATGCTTCGATAGCGGCCTTAAGCTCATCCAGAGTGTTGGGTCTTGCGTCTCTCAACTTTCTCTTCACACAGTAATACCATGGTCAGTAAACCATTTACCAGTGGTTTTGGCACTGTGAGCAGGTGCCAGGTCGTGCTGAAAAATGAAATCTTCATCTCCATAAAGCTTTTCAGCAGATGGAAGCATGAAGTGCTTCAAAATCTCCTGATAGCTAGCTGCATTGACCCTGCCCTTGATAAAACACAGTGGACCAACACCAGCAGCTGACATCAGGGGCGTAGCAATAGGGGATTCCCGATCAAGTATTGAGTGCATAACTGAACATAATTATTTGAAGGTTGACTTTTTTTGTTTTAAAAACACTTTTCTTTTATTGGTCGGATGAAATATGCTATTTTTTGAAATAGGAAATTTGGGTTTTCATGAGCTGTATGCCAAAATCATCAATATTAAAACAATAAAAGGCTTGAACTACTTCAGTTGTGTGTATTTGAATCTAAAAAATATGAAAGTCTAATGTTTATCAGTACATTACAGAAAATAATGAACTTTATCACAATATGCTAATTTTTTTAGAAGACCCTGTACTGGGGACACCTATACACCTCGCTACATATACTGCGGACACCTATATACCTGGCTATACTGGCAACACCTGAACACCTGCTTACATATACTGGGGACACCTGGCTATACTGGGGACACCTATAGACCTGGCTACCTATTCTGGGGACATCTATACACCTGACCACCTATACTGGGAATATCTATACACCTGGCCACCTATTCTGCGAATATCTATAAACCTGGCCACCTATTCTGAGGACATTTATACACCTGGCTACCTATTCTGGTGACATCTACACCTGGCCACCTATTCTGGGGACAACTATACACATGGCTACTTATACTGGGGACACCTATAGACCTGGCTAGCTATACTGGATGTACCTATTTTGGGGGAACTGCTATCAGATCTGTATTTTTGGGGAAACGCTGATGCCAGATTACATGTATTTTGGGTGTTATGTGTATTTTGGATGATCCACTGCCAGGTTTCGCGTATTTTGGGGAACTGCTTCCAGATTATGTATATGTTGGGGGAACTGCTGCGGCCAGATTGTCTATTTTGGGGGAACCACTGCCATATTATCTGTATTTTGGAGGAACCTCTGCCAGATTATGTGTATTTTTGGTAAAATGCTGTCAGATGACATCTACTTTTGGGGGATACACTATGACAGAGCTCAAACTTTCCCTGGCAGACCTTTTATACCCACCCATGGCCACGCCCACGCGATGCTTAACCGTGCCCATTTTTTGGTGCCAGTACAGCTTCTAGGCTAAAATGCACCCAGGGCGAGGGTGTAAAAATTGTGCCCCGCCCGAAGCAAGGTATGGGTGCCCGCAGTATAGGTTAGCCAGGTCTAGTTGCACTCAGTATAGATTCCCTCAGTATAGGTAGCCCACAATAGGTACCCCAGTATAGGTAGCCAGCTATAGGTCTCCCCCAGTATAGGTAGCCAGGCATAGGTGAGCCAGTATAGTTACCTCCAGTATAGGTTAGCCAGGTAAGTGCCTCCAGTATAGGTAGCCAATAGTTGCCCCCAGTATAGGTTAGATAGGCAGGCGCCCCCGGTATAAGTTAGATAGGTAGGTGCCTCCAGTATAGGTTAGTTAGGTAGGTGCCTCCAATATAGGTAGCCAGTGTAGTTGTCACCTGTATAGGCTAGCTAGGTAGGTAGGTAGGTGCCCCCAATACAGGTTAGATAAGTTAATGTTCCCACTATAGGTTAGATAGGTAGCTGCCCCCCAGTATAGGTTAGATAGGTAGGTGCCCCCCAGTATAGGTTAGATAGGTAGGTGCCCCCCAGTACAGGTTAGATTAGGTAGCTGCCCCCTCAGTATAGGTTAGATTAGGTAGCTACCCCCCAGGTTAGATAAATAGCTGCCCCCCAGTATAGGTTAGATAGGTAGCTGCCCCCCAGTATAGGTTAGATAGGTAGCTGCCCCCCAGTAAAGGTTAGATTAGGTAGCTGCCCCCCAGTATAGGTTAGATTAGGTAGCTGCCCCCAGTATAGGTTAGATTAGGTAGCTGCCCCCCAGTATAGGTTAGATTAGGTAGCTGCCCCCCAGTATAGGTTAGATAGGTAGTTGCCACCCAGTAAAGGTTAGATTAGGTAGCTGCCCCCCAGTATAGGTTAGATTAGGTAGGTGCCCCCCAGTATAGGTTAGATTAGGTAGCTGCCCCCCAGTATAGGTTAGATTAGGTAGATACCCCCCAGTATAGGTTAGATTAGTTAGCTGCCCCCCAGTATAGTTTAGATAGGTAGTTGCCCCCCAGGATAGGTTAGATAGGTAGCTGCCCCCCAGTATAGGTTAGATTAAGTAGCTGCCCCCTCAGTATAGGTTAGATAGGTAGCTTCCCCCCAGTATAGGTTAGATTAGGTAGCTGCCCCCCAGTATAGGTTAGATTAGGTAGCTGCCCCCCAGTATAGGTTATATAGTTAGGTGCCCCCCAGGATAGGTTAGATGGAAGCAGGAGATTTGGGCGCATGAGACAAGTGGACAAAAAGGGCGTCCCATTCACTCCCATTATAAATATCGTTTAATGGGCGCCGAACAGGGAAAAAAGGGCACCGGAGATTATTAACGTTTTACAAACAGCGCCCAGAGATTTTTAATGTTTTATAACTGTGCTTGTGATGATTTAACTTTACAAAATGAGCCCGTGACGAATAACGTTTATAAAAATACTAAACATATTTATCCTATTTAATTAAAACATTATTTAACATTTTAACCCTTACTGTTTGTAAAACATTATTATTCACAAAATAAAGCGATCAGTACGTAACGTAAATTGCAATATATATTTTACAATCACTATTTGTAAAACATTTCTAAAACATTATTATCCACCTAAAAAAATTATTTCAATTTTTTATTTATTAATGTTTGTAAAGCATTATTATCCATAGGGCGTCTTAGGTTTAGGCACCACCAGGGGGGTCTTAAGTTTAGGCACCACCAGGGGGGTCTAAAGCAGGCCATACACTGGCTCGATTCGCGGCCGTTTCGACAGCAGATTCGATCCTGGGATCGAATCTGCTGCCAATCGTTCGCGGTAAACGCAGCCGCCGATCCGATTTCCTCCCGAAATCGGATCGGTCCGTCGATCGCGCCGTGCAGGAAATTACCCTTGATCGCCCGCGGGTAAAGTGCGCGTCGCTAGCGGCGGCCGATCCAATCAAGTATACATTACCTGAGGCTGGCTCCCGGGCGTCTTCTCCACGCTGCACGGCTCTGTTCCGGCTCCATCCCTGCGCTTCCTGTGTCACTGCAGTGACCAGGAAGTTCAAATAGAGGGCGCTCTATTTGAACTTCCTGGTCACGGAGTAACACAGGAAGCGCCGGGATGGAGCCGGAACAGAGCCGTGCAATGCGGAGAAGATGCCCGGGAGCCAGCATCAGGTAATGTATACGGGGGGGGGGGGGGGGGGGGACAGGCGGCAGGAGCAGCTCAGCAGATGGTGAATCGGTTTTAGGCTGAAATCGATTCACAATCTGTTTGCAGTAAAGGCAGCCATATGATCCCTCTCTGATCAGATTCGATCAGATAGGGATCTGTCAGCTGGTCGATCTAATGGCACATCGACCAGTGTATGGCCACCTTTAGGTTTAGGCACCACCAGGGAGGTCTTAGGTTTAGGCACCCCCAGGGGGGTCTTAGGTTTAGGCACCACCAGGGGGGTCTAAGGTTTAGGCACCACCAGGGGGGTCTTAGGTTTAGGCACCCCCGGGGGTAGAGTGACCAGATTTTTGTGGGCCCAACCTGGGATGGGGCAGGGGCGCAGGGGGGGGGGGGCAGCGCCGCGGTGAAAAGTGGGGGGGACTGAGGAGTGCGCAGTGACGAAAACTCGGGGGGGGGGGCCTGCGGCGGAAAATGGGCGTGGCCATGACATTGTATGGGCGGAGCTAACGTAATGATGTAACAGCGAGGCATGAGAAAGCAGTGTTTACGCCATGATGTGGTCAAACGAGACTTTGCATCATGGGTGTGCAGAAACTGTTTGATGCTAATAGTATACCATAACCACAAAGCAACAAACATAGCCATCTATGACCATTAAATAATAAATGCAGTAACAGTTACCCCAGACACCAGAAAATAAACGCAATGGGCAACATGTCAGCACAAAATAAACGCAATGCGGGAAACATGTCAGTATAAAATAAATGCAATGCGGGCAACATGTCAGTACAAAATAAACGCAATACGGGCAAACATGTCAGTACAAAATAAGCGCAATGCGGGCAGACATGTCAGTACAAAATAAACGCAATGCGAGAAACATGTCAGTATAAAATAAACGCAATGCGGGCAAACATGCCAGTACAAAATAAACGCAATGCAGGCAGACATGTCAGTACAAAATAAACGCAATGCGGGAAACATGTCAGTACAAATTAAGCGCAATGTGGGCAACATGTCAGTACAAAATAAACGCAATGCGGGCAAACATGTCAGTACAAAATAAACACAATGCGGGCAAACATTTCACCAGAAAAAAAAACAATGCGGGCAAACATTTCACCAGAAAAAACACGCAATGTGGGCAAACATTTTACCAGAAAATAAGCGCAATGCGGGCAAACATTTCACCATAAAATAAACGCAATGCGGGCAAACATTTATCTAGAAAAAAAACGCAATGCGGGCAAACATTTCACCAGAAAAAAACCGCAATGCGGGCAAACATTTCACCAGAAAATTAACACAATGCGGGCAAACATTTCACTAGAAAATTAACACAATGCGGGCAAACATTTCACCAGAAAAAAAAACGTAATGGGAGCACATTTCACCTGGAAAAAGCATTTACTCACCTGGCAGAAGTCTCCGGCCTCTGGCGCGCTGCTCCCGGGACCACCTTCCTTCTCCTGCAGAGTTCCGTGCTGACAGGGCTACGGCAAGATGGCGCCCGAAGCCCTGTACTGGAGACACAAATAGTCTCCAGTACAGGGCTTCGGCAGCCATCTTGCCGTAGCCCTGCTCGCCTGCCGGTGTCAAAACACCGGAAGACAGTAAGGAGGGTAGAGCGGGGCTGCAGGCAATGAACTGGCACGGCGTCCATAGACGCCACTGCCAGTTCATGAGGATAGAGTGGCCAGAGTCCCGAGGCCGGGACGTCCCGCTGCTGAAAGCGGGACGTTTCCCGGGACCTCACGCTGTCTGGGACAGCGGACCCCGAATCCGGGACGCGTCCCGGGCAATCCGGGACGTCTGGTCACTCTACCCAGGGGGGGTCTTAGGTTTAGGCACGACCAGGGGGGTCTTAGGTTTAGGCACCACCAGGGGGTCTAGGGGTTAGGGATAGGTACAGGGAGGGTTCTGTGTGAGAGTAGGGTTAGGTATAGTTTTAGTACAATTTTAATAATACTAATCAACAGTTATTATAAATGTAATTATATTAATATCATTGTTATAAACAATATTTTCACATTTTATTATAATAATAAACGATAAATCAAGATTATTCATAACAATATATAATTATAATGTTTAAACAAATATTACTGTTTTTTTAACAAACGTATAAGTTTCAGTTTAGAAACAGGGACAGATTAACGTTTTAAGAATTGCCTATTTCATACACATTATTTAATGATTTATAAATTTTTAAAACACTATTTGTAAACGAAATTCTACACAATATTTTTATAAACGATAATACTGCTTATCGTTTACACCACGCGCCCTTTTTTCCCGACGCCCTTTTTTGATGTACGCAGGTTAGATAGGTAGGTGCCCCCCAGGATAGGTTAGATAGGTAGGTGCCCCCCTGGATAGGTTAGATAGGTAGCTGCCCCAGTTACAGGTTAGGTAGGTGCCCCCCATGACAGAGGGGGGAGCTGCAGCTGTGGGGAGGGCAGCCTGACCTCTCCCTCCCTTCCTCTCCCCGGCCGCCCCCCTCGGTGTGCAGACAGCAATGTGCAGGGAAGCGCTATACAAAACTACTCACCTCCCTGGTTCCAATCGCTGCTCTCTCGCCGCCAGTCTACTCTCTCCATAGACGCTGATACACACGCTGCTTCCTGTTTAACAGGAAGCAGCGTGTATGTGTGAATCAGCGTCTATGGAGAGAGGAGACTGGCGGCGAGAGAGCAGCGATTGGAATCAGGGAGGTGAGTAGATTTGCATAGAGCTTCCCTGCACATTGCTGTCTGCACACCGAGGGGGAAGCACGGAGGGCGACCGGGGAGAGGAAGGGAGGGAGAGGTTGGGCTGCCCTCCCCGCGGCTCCCCCCTCCATCACAGCACCCCCCTCCCAACAGCGCTCAGGGCCATGTTTGGTGCGCCTCGCTACGCGCGGCACAGAGGCTTTTAGGGTGCGTCCACTCACCTCTTTTTCCAGCCACCAAAAAATGGGCGTGGTTAAGCATCGCGTGGGCGTGGTCATGGCTGGGGCCAAATATACATGGCCTTAGAAGTGGTATAAAAGGTCTGCCAGGGGAAGTTTGAGCTCTGTCATAGTGTATATATATATATATATATATATATATATATATATATATATATATATATATATATATATATATATATATATATATATATATATATATGTATATACATGGTTTAGCATACTGGGGGGTAGTTCCCCCCATAGACACACACATATAAGGCTGGGGAGGCATGCTGGGAGTTGTAGTCCCCTCACCTTCACCCTCTTGCCCTGGAATCAGGCTCTTCATAGTGAAGTCCACCCCGATGGTGTTGCCCTGTCTCTCCACAAACACGCCACTTTTGAACCTCTGCATGACACACGTCTTCCTGACCCCGGTGTCCCCAACCAAAACCAGATTAAACAGGAAGTCCTACACATCGTCCGACTCCAGCAGGGGCTGCATGCCGGGGGCCCAGGAGCGCACTACGTGACGTGTGCCGACACTGCGGAACTACAGCAGCAGCTTTACACAATACCCAGCATGCCCAGGGAGAATCAGATGGGCTGTTAACTTAAAGGGAAGGTTCGCGCAGACTATAAAAAACAAACTGCACTTACCTGGGGCTTCTTCCAGCTCCTGGTAGTCGATCGGTGCCCTCGCCGCAGCTCCTCTCCCTCTCAGTGTCCAGCGATGAAGAAGCCGACCACGCTGTTATGATTTAAGTAGGCCTCAGTTATTACTGCTTTGCTAAGATGTAACAAACTATATCTGTTGACTGAATAAACACCTTGAAACTTGGAAGACGCGTAAAGAAGTTCTATCTCCTATGCTGTTTGCTGTGATGAGAGTCGTGTTCGCAGCTCTTACTAATGAGTTGCTGGTGCCGGAATAAAGGTGTGTTGTGTTGTTGCCAATAGCAACCAACGTATAGTTGGTATAGTTTCTTACAGTTGGTGCCGTGAACCCAGTGCTGTCTAGCAGACAAGACATAAAAGGATCGGGCCCAAAGATGTCAGTCTTTCAAGGACTTTCACAGCAACGTGGAGAAGACGCGGACAGGCTTATTGAGTAAGCTGAGTGTGTGGGAGGCTGTGGGAACCAGCACACATTGACTGTAATTCGAGGTGTAATCAGCGGCAGGTCTCTTGGACTTTGAAGTTGCACTGCGATGTACACGCAGTTTAAGGCCTGAACAGGATCCAAGCTACGGAGCGATCCCAGGCGCGGCCACAGCAAATTGCCGCAGGGGAAGACATGGATCCACTGCGTGGAAGGAGGGCTCAGGAGCTCCGTGTGCGTCCAGAGATTCTCGGGGAAAATTTGCTGCAGCTAATCGAACTGGCAGGCGAATAGAACGTCTGCTGACCAGGCGAGTATGATGTTTTGTTTATTTGGTTATACAGCAGTGTCTGTCTTGTGGTGGTATACCCTAATTTGATAATGTTTTCTGTGTGTTATGTGCAGCTGCTATGTTAGGTAGGAGGCTGCGTACTTCTTCCCCCTCCCGTGAGTGGTGGGGAGGGGGGGAAAGGTCAGTTACAGCTCCGGTGTAGAGAGTACATAGTGCTGTGTTCAGAGTTTCTGTGCTTTAAAGAGACTCTGTAACAAATTGTTTATCTTTATTTCTTCTATGCTATAAGTTCCTATGCCTTTTCTAATGTGGTCTGGCTTACTGCAGCTTTTCCTAATTGCACAGTAGCTGTGTTATCTCTGTTATATGATCTAATCTTCTCTCTATAGTCGGCACAGTCAGGCTGAGGCAGTCAGACTGGAATGTGCAGGGCTGCTTGTGATTAGCTAGAAGCTGTACACACCCCCTGCAGGCTCTGTGTGACTAACACACTCTGCTTAGCTGAGCCTATTAGAAGCTGGTTAGTTTGTTTGTAAACACTGCCTAAAACTGGCAATTACAAGCCAGGTTTGCAGCAGAGAATGGCAGAAACAGCACAGAGGGGACCAGGAGCACATAATGAATAGAATGGTATGCTTTTTATTGTAAGAATTTCAGAGTACAGATTCTCTTTAATGTGCAGGTGAGGATTTCTTATGTTTTAATATTCCTGTGTTGTATGTTACGGCTTAAGTAGCGAGTATGAGGTTATATACATTTTTGTACACAGGCAGGTATTTTTTTCATGTGGACAGCTGTGAACTGTGTTTTCTTTAGTTTTCTGTCTTTCCTTCGTTCTATCTCGGAGGCTGTGGTTTGTTTTTTTTCCCTTGCTTATCAGCGAAAGTTTGCTGCAATCAGTGGAGAGGGGGGAGAGTGAAGACAGATGTGGAGAGAGAGAAGGAGATAGTGCAGCTGTGTTTCCGTACTAGCGTGTTATTTTTCTTTAACTTTTGCATAGTTCAGTGTCATGTGTCCTGTTTGTTTCAAGGATCGCAGAGCGTAGGTTTAGTTGTGTAGGCCAATACAGCACCCCCACTCCCCTCTCTACAGATTGGGGGGGGAGCAAGGTTAAGGTGTTTTGTGTCTGCGGACATATGCTAACAGCTGGAAGATTTGTTCAGTTTCTCTTTGTCACTCCACATTCCAGGCATAGTTTTATGCTACGAGTAAAGTTGGTGTTTTTTTTAATAGTCGCGCAGCGAAGGATTTGTGTTAAGAGTAGACGGCGCGCTCTAGTTCTTTTAGTTTTTGCTGCATGTGTGGAGAGATTTGCCCGGAGCAGGAATGCAGCCGCACGCCACTGGGTCATTCTAATGTATGAAGCAGTTAGAATTACAGCTGTGATCTTGTGTTGGACACACTGCTGGGGTATTTCTTTCCTGTGTGTGTTTTTTTTCTCACAAGCATCCGAGGGTGTATGTTGTGGGATGCTAGTTCTCTGGAATGTATAATGATGCTAAAATGTCTAGTGTGCATTTACAAATGTCGTTTTCTGATGTTTTTTTTTTCTTCCTAAAGTATATAGAATTGTGAGGTTGCTATGGGAGATTGCATAGCAGCCATCTTGACTGGCATTCCTGGGCTCAAAATGGAGGCATAGGGAGGCATAGGGGAGGGCCCTCCCCCACCCCTCAAGGCAGGGGGGAGGAGGGGATGGGGGATTCACGTCACGTCAGGCTTTGCTCATGGCACCGGGCATAGCAGCTGAGAGGAAGGGATCGTAGAGATAAGGAGGCACTCTACTGAGTATCTCGGATCCCGGAGTATTTCCCCTGAGTCTGGGCCCGGGAAAGGAATGCCAGAATACGGGAACCAAGCAGTTGCTATGTGAATAGCATGGTTACCGATAGGAAGTGGTTTTCCAGCAAGGGGCATGGAAACACATCGCAGTCAGATATTTCCCAGGGAGTGATTTGCAAGAGCAGATCAGGGAAGTATCTGTACTGGGGTACTTATGGGATTATTCCTTTAAGTGGAGCACCATAACGGGTGGTGCAGCATGAGTTCCCAATAGAGTAAAAGGGGGAACGGTGCATCAGGGGTACCGTAGTTGGAAAAAAAAAAGGGAGTTGACCAATCCAGGTATCCGTCGCCGCGGCTGCAGAACAGTAACGTTTTTTCCGTTTTTTTGTCGTGGACAGGGCCAGAGCTTGACAAAGAGGTAAATGCTGGGCTGGGGCTGTTTGTGCATTTTTCTCGTCTACTGATTGGTCAAATATATATTTTTCCAGCTCCTACCAAGTGTAGCACAAAGAACAGTACTGACAACAGTTCCTGTGGCAATTATGAAGAAGAAGGAATTGCCATTTACAGAGTGACAGTGTATCAGTACAGTGTTTGCCATATGACTACCTACCAAGTGGGCATTCAGGGATCCGCATACAGGCATATGAAGCTGGAATGCTTAGCCCTGCGCCCTGGGTAGTTAAAGTGCAAAGCACACCTTCCTACGGGGAGGCAGCCATTTCTTGTAGTCTGGAGGTAGTAGCATTGGCAAACATTGGTCAGGTGGTACAGCAAACAGGACTTCTAGCAGAGCTGGTAGTGCTCAATGAAGTTCTAGGTAAGTAAATGCGAAAACAAGTAAGAGCATTGCAGGCTCACCTGCAAAGCAGCAACGGGTGTGTGGCATCCGTACTCTGTGCATACTACGGCCGAGTATGTACAGAAGGGGAGATGTGGGGAGAGCTTGAAATGAGGTGAGAGCTTCCAAAGGTGAAGTCCGCGGGAGCATATTTTAAAAAAGATAAGTACTTAGGATAGTACTTAGGTAGGGGAGAGAAGTTTAGCTCCTGTCTACCATAAAGAGTAAACAGAGTTCATGAGAACCATAAAGCAACGAGATCAATTACGGTATATATTGATCAATCTAAAGTGTACAGAGTACAAGCCGCAGAGCGAAACCCAAATCATTAATAAGAATTGATTTGTTTGTATTTCGATTTCAAGAGTTTGGCAATATGGAAGCAAGAAAGCTGAGGTGCTGGCAGCCGAGACAGAGATGTCAGTCGGATAAGCGAAAGGTTCCAGATGCCAATCCGAGTTTGGAGAACAGCGAGATTTCTGAGATCGGAAAGAGACTAAAAAAACTGACTGAGCAAAGCATAATGCAAATTGCTAATGTTTTTCTTTCACAAGGACTCAAGGAGGTGCTTTTTATAATGAAGAGTACCCTGCTGATGGTGATCCTAGGCTGCCATTCCGTCCTAGGAGACCGAAGGGAGGACATTCTCATGAACAACAAGGAGTTAATGAGAACACCAGGCCCAAGCATGTCAAAAGTTTTGTTAAAAGGTACATTGCAGTACAATGGGTACATGCAAAAGGTGGAGTGTGTTGTTCATGTTCAGGATTACCTTGTCTTGGTTATTGTGGAAAGAATTATGGAAATTTATAATTAATCTGTTAATCTTTTTATATATATATATCCTTTATATCCTCACGTGGCTATAAAGACCACATGCACAGAATCAGACCAGTGTGTTAGAGTGACACTTTAAGTAATAGGATTGTTATTACCTCCTTGAAAGGCTGACTTTCAGGACAAGAGAGAAGTCAAGCGACCCCACCCAAAAGGAGAACTGTATATGCTGGTTGGATTTTTACAAGAAAGGACTGCCCAAAAGGAGGAATATTTTATCATATTAATTAGGGTTTAAAAGGCCAATGCACCAGGAAAAAAGCTACTTTCTACTGCTATGCTGGGCCTGTGTTAGAGATAGACTCTGTATGCTGGCTGTTAGAAAGTCCTTGTACAAGTAAATAAAGATTTCTACGTTTTTGGCACTTATTGGAGAATGTCTCATGTGTAAGTTAATTTTCCTTTAACATCTGGTCCTTCCGAACCGGGAACCTATCGTCACAAAGAATTAAGGCCTAGGAGCGTGTTTGCGACTGGCGAATCTGATAGCAAGCCGGTGAAAGCCCACCGAGGCTACGTTCCCTTCCAAAAGGTGGCCAAACGCAACTAGGTCTCATGTCCTTGTGACATACGGTTTATTTCGAACCGTGAGACTTCTTCAGCCAAGGTCGGTGAAATCGCCTGCTTAGGATTCTAAAACGAAGTTCTCGGGTGTCCTGAAAGCTTCTTAATTGTAAGTACTACCTTTTATTTCTGTAACTTCTCATACACAGGGCTGCGCAAAATTAGAGTATAAGTTTTGATGTGTTGTTATATTGTTTTGTATGACACAATCTGTGGTCATTTTCCTAAGCTACCGTGTGCCTCAGCGGAATTGTAAGTTTTTGTAATAGAACACAGCCGCGTAACAGGCAGTAATATCGGAGTGGATCTAGATCACAGGTTGTTTCTGTACTTCAGTCAGTATTAGCCCACACAGAGGTTCATCACGTTGAGTGTTGTCCGGTCTCAGCTGCAGCCCTCGAGGTGCCTTGGCAGGAATGTTTCCATCTTAGTGCAGGCACTCTGCCTCAGCGGGAATTGTAAGATCTTTGCGCTGTAATTGCAGGAATTGTTACATCTTTGTGCATAGAAGGCAGTATATTCCGGGAGGGGACCGCGGGACATTGTAAATCCAACAATAAGTGAGTGAACGGGATTGAAACAGCAGGAATTGTTACATCATAGTGCTGTATATAGATCAATGGGGCAAGGTGCAAGGAAAGTTATGGCCATTAATGATGAATGTGTTATGCGCAGGAAAAAAAATAAAAAAAATAAATTAAAAAAAATAAATAAAATTGGGTAAAATATTGCAGCCTGTGGGGGAATAAATATGTTTTTTTTTAGGGCATCTGCATCTTGACAGCTGTAAAGAAATTTGTTTCTCAAATTAAATGTGATGTTCAGGGTAATGTGATTTTAGAAAAATAATATTGTTTATCAGAAGCTCAAAGATGGCTACTAGAGGCATATATGAGGAGGGGCCAAGTACGGAGAACAAAGACTTGGAGGAGGTACCATGTACTGCATGTCAGGTTCCTCAGAACCCTCCCCAAAACCAAACTAAGCCCCTCCCACGAAAGGTAGATGGGGCCTCCCAGACACATGAGGTGGAACATGATATAAATGGATTAGATATAGATGAGCTACTGGATACAGTGATGAAGGTTTTCAGTAAATATAGAGGTATAGCTCCTCCTGCTGTTGAAACAAAAGATTCCCCTTATGAAAGGTTTAAGATTGCTATACGTGAGGTTTTGACTGAAGGGATATGCAAGTGTGTCACACAATATGTTGTGGATCGTAGAATCTGCGGACCGAGTGATTTCCTAGAATATGCCCGACATGCTGAACGTGTTATCAAAGAGAAGGGAAAGAAAGGGAAGAAAGCTGCCGCATATGTTTTTGATTGCAGTGATGATGAGAGTGGTTGTTATGTGAATGACGGTGGGTATCCACCTCGCCCACGATGGCGCAGATATAAGGATTATGAAGGTCGCAGAGAACGCGGAGAATGTTTTGAATGTGGTTTGAAAGGTCACCTGGTCCGACAGTGCCCCCAGAGGGCCCGAGATCCACAGTGACAAAGTGTGGTTAAGGGGACTAATTTGTGCCCTAGTTGAAGGCAAATGAGTAAGTGAATTTATTGACAGCCCCGTTTCTATGGGCGTGCGACACGTGCCATCGCCCGGGGCGCTATATTTTGTGGCAGGAGGGGGGCGCCGGGGCCGGGGGAACGGACATAATAGTTACAACTCACCTTCTTCAGCCGTTCCCCCGCAGCTTCAATGTCTTTCCTCTCCCGGCGTCCGTCGCCTGGTAACAGCCCCCTGTGATGACGTACCACATGTCATCACAGGGAGCGCTGTTACTGAGACAGATGCCGGGAAAGGAAGGACATTGAAGCAGCGCTGGTTCGGCGGAAGGAGGTGAGTTTTAACTATTATCAGGGCAGGCAGAAGATTGCTTGGGGCGGGTGGGGACTGGGGAGAGGAAACATTTCTTATTAGCACATAGCGACAGACAGAGTCCGCAGTTCTGTCCGTTCCCAGCCACCAGCTTTGCGGGTGGCTACAGATGAGTCATGGACAAGATCAGCTGATGGGAACGCACAGGCCAGACATAAGAAGAAGAAACAGTGGCTGCTGCTACTGGACGGAAGTCTCTATGCTGCTGGGGCTGCCACAGAGCAGAAACCCACAGGGGACAGGCATAGAGTGAGATCTCCAGAACCACAGCAGCTACAGTATATGTCCTGGAGGGAAGAGAGAGAGAAAGCACGGCGGGGGAGGGAGAGAGTGATCAGCTGATTAGCTCAGCTGATCGGGACTGGAGCTCACATGGACACCGGAGAATCAGGGCTCTGTATGCAGCCTATCACAGTGCACAGAAGAGAGGCATAACGATGCAGGAAACTGGATGATCTGATTCCTGACAGGGGATACCTTCTGTGGCTGCATGCTTGTGAGTAGCTGTTGTGACTGTATGCTTGAGAGTGCACCCTCCCCCCTTTCTCCAAAGTAGCATTTGTTCCCCTCAGCATGTAGTCCCACTCCATAGAGGCACCACAGTTACCAGCATGCCCCTCCTGTCCATAGAGGCATCACTGCTCCCAGCATGCCCATTCACAGAGGCACCACTGCCCCCAGCATGCCCCTCCTGCACTATAGGGTCACCATACCTCCAGAACCACCTCTCTATATACAGGCACTACAGTTCCAAGCATGCCCTTCCTCCTCCATATAGTATCGAGTTGTCCCTTAGGGCTGGCTGGAGGACCCACTGCCCCCCCCCCCCCAAAGTGATTAGTGGCCCCCTGGAGCCTCTGAAGCATATTCGCAGAAGAGCACACTTAACTGTACAGCTTGCTTCTCTGTGCTTTATCCTCCATCTCTCTGACCCAGTGACACATGAATGCAGTCCACTGCATTCCCCAGTGGGCCCTGGGGAACCACTATTCACATTTGAGGGGACCTGGCAGCCAGCTCTGGGGGACAACCCAATACTATATGGAGACTGAGAGGCATGCTGGAAACTACGGTGCCTCTGGAAGGGAAGTAGCATCATGGGAGCTGTGGTGCCTCTGTGGAGGGGTAGGGGCATTTTGGCAGCTGTATTGCCTCTATAGAGGGGGGCATGCTGTGAGCTGTTGTAGGTTTGCCCTTAAGGAAAAAATGGTCTTGGCTAGCCCCTTTAATTTCTACCCTTACCTGGCAAACTTATTCACTCTGACCAACCCCTCAGTTCTGGCTGCCCCACTCTATCCTTTTTTTTCCTACCTCCTACCTCACCGATATCTCCTCGCCCTGACCACCTCTTTAGTTACTGCTCCTCTCCACCCTTACAAGCCCCCCCCCCAACCCTGCTCGGTGTGTATGGATCTATGTTTTTATTTTTTTTGGGGGGGGGATTGTATAGCCCTGACTATTATGTCCGCATCCCCCGCTGCTGCGCTCCTCTCCTGCCACCCATACCTAACTAACCTAAACTGCGGGAACCTACCTATTTAACCTAAACTGTGGGAACCTACCTATTTAACCTGTATTGCGGGATCCTGCCTATCTAACCAAAACTGTGGGAACCTACCTATCTAACCTATACTGCGGGCACCTACCTATCTAACCTATACTGTGGGCACCTACCTATCTAACCTATACTGCGGCAACCTACCTAACCTATACTGCGGCAACTTACCTAACTAATCTATACTGCGGAAAACCTACCTAACTAAACTATACTGCGGGAACCTACCTAACTAACCTATACTGCGGGAACCTACCTAACTAACTTATACTGCGGGAACCTACCTAACTAACCTATACTGCGGGAACCTACCTAACTAACCTATACTGCGGGGACCTACCTATCTAACCTAAACTGCAGGAACCTACCTATCTAACCCACACTGGGGGAACCTACCTATCTAACCCATACTGGGGGAACCTACCTATCTAACCCATACTGGGGGAACCTACCTATCTAACCCATACTGGAGGAACCTACCTATCTAACCTATAGTGCGGGAACCTACCTATCTAACCTATAATGCGGGAACCTACCTATCTAACCTATACTGCGGGCACCTACCTATCTAAACTATACTGGGGGCATCTACCTATCTTACCCATACTGGTAGCAACTATATGGACTACCCTATACTGGAGGCACCTACGTAGCTAACCTATACTGGGGGCACCTACCTATCTAACCTATACTGGGGCAACTATACAGGCTACCCTATACTGGAGGCACCTACGTAGCTAACCTATACTGCGGGCACCTATGCCTGGCTCCATGGGGGGGGGGGCGATTTTTTACACTCTCGCCCTGGGTGAAATTTAGCCTAGAAACTGCCCTGTTTATTGATGAACATAGAATGTTACGTTGTGGTGTGTAAGATGTGAAGCTGGGAATTCCAAGTTCTGAAATCTAAATCACCAGAGCTCCCTGTGATGTATAAGTATCCAGCAAAGGGGAAGGAGGGGGGCTATAGGAGAGAGTCACAAGTTATGAGCTGCTGTTTGTTTGTTATTTGTTGTTTGTGTATTTTCTACAGTACAGAAATGTCTGTACAAGTTTTATACTCTGTTTGTCTGATGTTTTGTATGAAAATTGGAGATTCAAAAGTGATTTTTACTGCCTGCAATTGTCTGTGAATGTTGGTCACTTGGAATGTGTTTGTAGTGTTAAATTCTGTGAAATTTGAGTGGAGTTTTCTGCCTGGGATTTGTGTGAAGGTATGGGTTACGCCCACATTTCTGAGGAGGGGGCATGAGGCCTCATGGACTACTAATCCCAGCTAGATGATGTAACTGATCCCAGCCTAGATGTGTGTGTGAGTGTATAAGCGGAACAGAGTGATTTGAAAGAATGCATGTAGCAAGATGAAAGGTTTGTTTGAAAGAAATCAATATATATTTTGTGAAACCCAGAATGCGGGATACTAAAAAAAAAAAAAAAAGAAACCCCGCAGATATTACTTCCAATTATAAGAGTGAACATGATGATTTTTTGTTTTTGTTTCTGGGAACAATTGATTGCTGTATTGCTGTAGTATGTGGGTCATTGTCATCGATTGATTGGCTGTTTTGATTGACATCTGATTAAATTTTTATAATTTGTGGGTATGTTAGAAGTAGTTCAGTAAAATGACTTTGATAGAAATATTTTGACTACAATGCCTTGTTTAATGGCGGACTGCAGAGAGGGATGCATGATTGTAGTTCTCTGCCAAGAGCCCGCCACCAGCCACCCCCACCAGCCCCACCCCACCCCCACCAGCCCAGTCCCACCAGCTCCATCCATCCATCCATCCAAACCCCCCACCCCGCCTATGCTGCACAGCCAGTTTGCTTGGGCATTTACGTCTCTATTGTCCAAAAAGCTGCACCACCCTGGCCCCCTGTACTTTTGTTTTCCTTGTTGTTTACTGACCAGAGGATGTTTTTTCCCGTCCGCATTTGCGCGGTGACTCTTCCGCAGAGCAATTAACAAATCTTTGTGGATCAGTTCTGTGTCAACAGGAGGGAATACACCAACAACTAAGCTGGTCTTACAGTAGTGAACTGAAGAACATCGTAGAATAGATAAGCTTCTTTCTGCGTCTTTGCTCAAGCTGTGTGTTTTATCACTTACCCTACGCCACCCTGTTATATGGGATTCCGTCCCCCACTGTTTTCACTAACAGTCTGTATGCTTTCCCATCATGCATACGTTTGCGGCTTAGTGGCTTCCGCAGGGTTAGGTGTCAGCAACTGAGGAGCCCACCCGTCCCACAGACAATGGATGTTCTCCGGGCTCCCACAACACTGGCCATTCACCTATGTGCAACATCCCAGTCCCCTCATCTCCCGTGGCAACCACTTGGCAGTCCTGACATCTACGACTACAGCTCCCTCTGCTTACTTGCAGTCTAAAACTTTACCTACAGGTCGCTCTGTACACTGCTGACCTACTAACCTTCCTTTGACTGATTCTGTTCAATTGATTTGTGGTAATGACACATGAGTCTTACATGTGTCAACAGGAGGGATGAGGTATTAGGCACGTCACAACGTGCATTTGCTACAGCCAACAATCTTACGTGCTATAATAGATCTGCCCCCAGTAACCAACCAATGATTAAGTATTGTGGAGAAATAGTCCTAGGAACAAAACGGCAGTTAGAAGATACTTGGTGGACTTGTGAACCTAACAAAGCAGAATCATCATTGCCACCAGAATGGAAAGGGTTGTGTGCCCCTGTCTGGATGATAGAACATGTAACTATATTGCCCTATAAGTCCTTTAAAATTTTGGTGGATAAAAAGCTACACCGGAGTAAAAGGGAGGCACCAAAAGGGAGTTTGGACCCATATGTATATATTGATGCGATAGGGGTCCCCAGAGGGGTGCCAGCTGAGTTCAAGGCTAGGAACCAAATTGCTGCAGGGTTTGAGTCAATTTTCCTATGGCCAACAGTTAACAAAAATGTGGATTGGATTAATTACATTTACTACAATCAGCAAAGATTTGTTAATTATACTAGAGATGCTATCGAAGGTTTGGCAGAGCAACTGAAAGCAACATCATTAACAGCATTGCAGAATAGAATTGCCTTAGATATGCTGTTGGCAGAGAAAGGGGGTGTATGTGAATTTTTTGGGGAACAATGTCATACCTACATTCCAGATAATACGTCCCCTGATGGAAAAGTGACAGTGGCTCTTCAGCAGTTAAAAGACCTATCTGAAGAGCTGAAACGAAACTCAGGTGTTTCAAACCCAATAACAGACTGGTTACAGAACTGGTTTGGAAGCTGGACTTCATTTTTTCAGAGTTTTGGTATCGCATTCCTAACTGTTCTCATGGTTATGTTCCTGCTAGCCTGCTGTATTTTTCCAATGCTGAGAATATTTTTTGCAAGGTTGATAGATAAGCATATGAGTACTACTATGTATGCAGCCTTAGCACAGCATGATGAAGAAGCATACGGTGATCTGGGAGGAGATTATGATGGCATGCTGGAGGGGGATGGCCAGGCCGACGTGTGAGCCAGCTCATGGCCAGAGTCTGATTTTTTCTTTTTGATCATTTCACTTCTATGCCCTGACTTGCTGTAGTGCATACCCATTTGCAGCAAAGGGGAATAGAAGGCTGTGATTGCTTGAACCTCAAACCCCTGTAGTGGAGACACATTTGCAGATACCCGAGGCTTAAGCAAGCATGAGCACAGAAATGTGAATGTAAATATTCTTTTTATACACATATATAATCAAGCCACAACCCACAGTATTAATTATAAACAGGAGGGAAATGTGGAAAGAATTATGGAAATTTATAATTAATCTGTTAATCTTTTTATATATATATCCTTTATATCCTCACGTGGCTATAAAGACCACATGCACAGAATCAGACCAGTGTGTTAGAGTGACACTTTAACCACTTAAGGACTGCAGTCATAAAACCCCTTAAGGACCAGAGCCTTTTTTTCCATTCGGACCACTGCAGCTTTCACGGTTTATTGCTCAGTCATACAACCTACCACCTAAATGAATTTTACCTCCTTTTCTTGTCACTAATACAGCTTTCTTTTGGTGCTATTTGATTGCTGCTGCGAGTTTTACTTTTTATTATATTCATCAAAAAAGACATGAATTTTGTCAAAAAAATGACTTTTTTAACTTTCTGTGCTGACATTTTTCAAATAAAGTAAAATTTCCTATACATTTGAGCGCGGAAGTTATTCTGCTACATCTTTGATAAAAAAAAAAAACATTCAGTGTATATTTATTGGATTGGGTAAAAGTTATAGCGTTCACAAACTATGGTGCAAAAAGTGAATTTTCCCATTTTCAAGCATCTCTGACTTTTCTGCGCACCTGTCAGGTTTCACGAGGGGCTAAAATTCCAGGATAGTACAAATACCCCCCAAATGACCCCATTTTGGAAAGAAGACATCCCAAAGTATTCAGTGAGAGGCATGGTGAGTTCATTGAAGATTTTATTTTTTGTCACAAGTTAGCGGAAAATGACACTTTGTGACAGAAAAAAAAAAAAAAAAAGTTTCCATTTCTTCTAACTTGCGACAAAAAAAAATGAAATCTGCCACGGACTCACTATGCTCCTCTCTGAATACCTTGAAGTGTCTACTTTCCAAAATGGGGTCATTTGTGGGGTGTGTTCACTGTCCTGGCATTTTGGGGGGTGCCTAAATGTAAGCACCCCTGTAAAGCCTAAAGATGCTCATTGGACTTTGGGCCCCTTAGCGCAGTTAGGCTGCAAAAAAGTGCCACACATGTGGTATTGCCGTACTCAGGAGAAGTAGTATAATGTGTTTTGGGGTGTATTTTTACACATACCCATGCTGGGTGGGAGAAATATCTCCGTAAATGACAATTTTTTTATGTTTTTTACACACAATTGTCAATTTATAGAGATATTTCTCCCACTTAGCATGGGTATGTGGAAAAATACACCCCAAAACACATTATACTACTTCTCCTGAGTACGGCGATACCACATGTGTGGCACTTTTTTGAACCCTAACTGCACTAAGGGGCCCAAAGTCCAATGAGTACCTTTAGGATTTCACAGGTCATTTTGAGAAATTTCGTTTCAAGACTGCTCCTCACGGTTTAGGGCCCCTAAAATGCCAGGACAGTATAGGAATCCCACAAATTACCCCATTTTAGAAAGAAGACACCCCAAGGTATTCCATTAGGAGTATGGTGAGTTCATAGAAGATTTTTTTTTTGTCACAAGTTAGCGGAAATTGATTTTAATTGTTTTTTTTCACAAAGTGTCATTTTCCGCTAACTTGTGACAAAAATAAAATCTTCTATGAACTCACCATACTCCTAACGGAATACCTTGGGGTGTCTTCTTTCTAAAATGGGGTCATTTGTGGGGTTCCTATACTGCCCTGGCATTTTAGGGGCCCTAAACCGTGAGGAGTAGTCTTGAAACCAAATGTCGCAAAATGACCTGTGAAATCCTAAAGGTACTCATTGGACTTTGGTCCCCTTAGCGCACTTAGGGTGCAAAAAAGTGCCACACATGTGGTACCGCCGTACTCAGGAGAAGTAGTATAATGTGTTTTGGGGTGTATTTTTACACATACAGATGCTAGGTGGGAGAAATATCTCTGTAAATGACAATTATTTGATTTTTTTTACACACAATTGTCCATTTACAGAGAGATTTCTCCCACCCAGCATGGGTATGTATAAAAATACACCCCAAAACACATTATACTACTTCTTCTGAGTACGGCGATACCACATGTGTGACACTTTTTTGCAACCTAGGTGCGCTAAGGGGCCTAACGTCCTATTCACAGGTCATTTTGAGGCATTTGGATTCTAGACTACTCCTCACGGTTTAGGGCCCCTAAAATGCCAGGGCAGTATAGGAACCCCACAAGTGACCCCATTTTAGAAAGAAGACACCCCAAGGTATTCCGTTAGGGGTATGGTGAGTTCATAGAAGATTTTATTTTTTGGCACAAGTTAGTGAAAAATGACACTTTGTGAAAAAAACAATAAAAATCCAATTTCCGCTAACTTTTGACAAAAAATAAAATCTTCTATGAACTCATCATACACCTAACAGAATACCTTGGGGTGTCTTCTTTCTAAAATGGGGTCACTTGTGGGGTTCCTATACTGCCCTGGCATTTTACGGGCCCAAAACTGTGAGTAGTCTGGAAACCAAATTTCTCAAAATGACTGTTCAGGGGTATAAGCATCTGCAAATTTTGATGACAGGTGGTCTATGAGGGGGCAAATTTTGTGGAAACGGTCATAAGCAGGGTGGCCTCTTAGATGACAGGATGTATTGGGCCTGATCTGATGGATAGGAGTGCTAGGGGGGTGACAGGAGGTGATTGATGGGTGTCTCAGGGGGCGGTTAGAGGGGAAAATAGATGCAATCAATGCACTGGGGAGGTGATCGGAAGGGGGTCTGAGGGGGATCTGAGGGTTTGGCCGAGTGATCAGGAGCCCACACGGGGCAAATTAGGGCCTGATCTGATGGGTAGGTGTGCTAGGGGGTGACAGGAGGTGATTTATGGGTGTCTCAAGGTGTGATTAGAGGGGGGAAATAGATGCAAGCAATGCACTAGCGAGGTGATCAGGGCTGGGGTCTGAGGGCGTTCTGAGGTGTGGGCGGATGATTGGGTGCCCGCAAGGGGCAGATTAGGGTCTAATCTGATGGGTAACAGTGACAGGTGGTGATAGGGGGTGATTGATGGGTAATTAGTGGGTGTTTAGAGGAGAGAAGAGATGTAAACACTGCACTTGGGAGGTGATCTGATGTCGGATCTGCGGGCGATCTATTGGTGTGGGTGGGTGATCAGATTGCCCGCAAGGGGCAGGTTAGGGGCTGATTGATGGGTGGCAGTGACAGGGGGTGATTGACGGGTGATTGACGGGTGATTGACAGGTGATTGACAGGTGATCAGGGGGGATAGATGCATACAGTACACAGGGGGGGGAGGGTCTGGGGGGGTCTGGGGAGAATCTGAGGGGTGGGGGGTGATCAGGAGGGAGCAGGGGGCAGTTTAGGGACTAAAAAAAAAATAGCGTTGACAGATAGTGACAGGGAGTGATTGATGGGTGATTAGGGGGGTGATTGTGTGCAAACGGTGGTCTGGGGGGTGGGCAGGGGGAGGTCTGAGGGGTACTATGGGCGATCAGGGGGCAGGGGGGGCAGATCAGTGTGTTTGGGTGCAGACTAGGGTGGCTGCAGCCTGCCCTGGTGGTCCCTCGGACACTGGGACCACCAGGACAGGAGGCAGCCTGTATAATACACTTTGTAAACATTACAAAGCGTATTATACGCTTCCTATCCGGCGATCGTCGGGTTAACAACCCGCCGGCGCTTCCAATTGGCCGGCGGGTTGACGTCGCGGGTGGGCGGAGCCTATTGCCGGCGGATGCGCGCGCATCCCAGCGCGCGATCCCCGGCCAGAGAGTGCCCCAGGACCTGATGCCAATCTGCGTTACCTGGTCCTGGGGCTGCCACTTTGCCGCCGCCAATATGAAGTAGGCGGTCGGCAAGTGGTTAAGTAATAGGATTGTTATTACCCTAAGAGTTATCACAATATCACTGAATATATGTTATATATGTTTTTGAACCATTTACTGTGCACAGTTTTCCTATGTCCTCTTTTCCAGCGAAATTCCAGAACACCTCCCTTCCTCCTCAGTGTCATGGTGTACTAGGTACAGAAGAAACGACTCCTTGAAAAGCAGTCTAAGCCAGTTTCTGAAGGTGGGGGTGACTTTGAAGGAATATTGCTTCAGGGGACCTCCTTGAAAGGCTGACTTTCAGGACAAGAGAGAAGTCAAGCGACCCCGCCCAAAAGGAGAACTGTATATGCTGGTTGGATTTTTACCAGAAAGGACTGCCCAAAAGGAGGAATATTTTATCATATAAATTAGGGTTTAAAAGGCCAATGCACCAGGAAAAAAGCTACTTTCTACTGCTATGCTGGGCCTGTGTTAGAGATAGACTCTGTATGCTGGCTGTTAGAAAGTCCTTGTACAAGTAAATAAAGATTTCTACGTTTTTGGCAATTATTGGAGAATGTCTCATGTGTAAGTTAATTTTCCTTTAACATTATCCATAGTGAGATGGTTCTAGATTGGAGAGGAACGAGTCGTAAGCGTCACTTCTCCTGCAGGAAAGACGCAGGAGACAACATCACACTCTGGAGCTACCAACAGAGAGTGTCTGTGAGACAGACAACTATACAAACGTAAAGGCTGGAAGCCGAGGGTTTGTGGTTCTTGAAACAAGAAGTAATAATCGAGATCCAGCCACAGTTTCAGGTGACCAAGAGGGTGGGGAGAGCAATTGCGAGGAAGGGAGTGTCCACACAGGTAACAATCTCACTACATGGGTCACAACACGAGACAATACCACACAGTCCTTATTCAAGCACTTATCCTCATGCTAGATGGGTAAGTGAGGAGTAGAGTTGGGCCGAACCTCCGATTTTAGGTTTGCGAACCGGGTTCGCGGACTTCCGCGGAACGTTCGGTTCGCGGAAAAGTTCGCGAACCGCAATAGACTTCAATGGGGAGGCAAACTTTGGAAAAAAAAATTCTGCTGGCCACAAAAGTGATGGAAAAGATATTTCAAGGGGTCTAACACCTGGAGGGGGGCATGGCGGAGTGGGATACACGCCAAAAGTCCCCGGGAAAAATCTGGATTTGACGCAAAGCAGCGTTTTAAGGGCAGAAATCACATTGAATGCTAAATGACAGGCCTAAAGTGCTTTAAAACATCTTGCATGTGTATACATCAATCAGGTAGTGTAATTAGGGTACTGCTTCACACTGACACACCAAACTCACCGTGTAACGCACCGCAAACAGCTGTTTGTATAGTGACGGCCGTGCTGGACTGGTGCGCACCATGGCGAGAGTGCAGGTTTTGGTGGCTTTACAGCCCATATGGTCGCCTGGCTGATGTAGCTGAATGACAGAACAGTGACTGTCCAGCGGATCAAATTTGGTCTGACCACAATGAAGCAACGACCTTATTATCTTTTGTGTGCCCCCCGAGACACTCATCTAGGCGCCGGTCATTGCTTCATTGTGATACGCAAGCCCCTTCACCACGGCAAGGTAATGATCACGAAGGGGAATGGGCGCATGTACATGCCTTTTCTTTTGTTGTTGCAGCTGCCCGCAGTGCAGCCAGAAAATTTAGGCAGTCATGTACACGCACCAGAAAAATTATTACAGCGGCCGCTGCTAGCAGCGGCCTAAAAAATTCAGCAATCCGCCAGGAGTCCCGGACCCTGTTGGTGGTGGCGGAGAAGGTAGTCAAGCGGCCTGCAGGCAGACATGCTGTGTGGAGGGACTGGGAGCGACTTAAGTCTTCTTGGGGCAGGCCAGGCAGCCAGTCACACGGCGTGCAGGCAGAGATGCTGTGTGTGCGGGGACTGACTTAGTCTTGGGGCGGGCAGCAGCCCTCCGGGATCCATGCCTCATTCATTTTGATAAAGGTGAGGTACTTAACACTTTTGTGACTTAGGCGACTTCTCTTCTCAGTGACAATGCCTCCAGCTGCGCTCAAGGTCCTTTCTGACAGGACGCTTGCGGCAGGGCAGGAGAGAAGTTGGATGGCAAATTGGGACAGCTCTGGCCACAGGTCAAGCCTGCGCACCCAGTAGTTCAAGGGTTCCTCATCGTTGTTCACAGCAGTGTCTACATCCACACTTAAGACCAGGTAGTCGGCTACCTGCCGTTCCAGGCGTTGGTGGAGGGTGGATCCGGAAGGGCTACGGCGAGGCGTTGGACTAAAGAATGTCCGCATGTCCGACATCACCATGAGATTGCTGGAGCGTCCTGTCTTTGACTGCGTGGACACGGGAGGAGGATTAGTGGCAGTGGTACCTTGCTGGCGTTGTGCTGTCACATCACCCTTAAAGGCATTGTAAAGCATAGTTGACAGCTGGTTCTGCATGTGCTGCATCCTTTCCACCTTCAGGTGAGTTGGTAACAGGTCCGCCACTTTGTGCCTGTACCGAGGGTCTAGTAGTGTGGCCACCCAGTACAGCTCATTCCCCTTGAGGTTTTTTATACGGGGGTCCCTCAACAGGCAGGACAGCATAAAAGACGACATCTGCACAAAGTCGGATCCAGTACCCTCCATCTCCTCTTGCTCTTCCTCAGTGACGTCACGTAAGTCAACCTCCTCCCCCCAGCCGCGAACAATACCACGGGAAGGTTGAGCAGCACAAGCCCCCTGCGACGCCTGCTGCGGTTGTTCTCCTGCCGCCGTCCCCTCCTCCTCCTCCTCCCCCAAAGAAACACCTTGCTCATCATCCTCTGAGTCTGACTCGTCTTCTGCACACGACTTCTCTTCTTCCTTCTCCTCCCCCCTCTGTGCTGCCGCAGGTGTTGAGGAAACAGCTGGGTCTGATGAAAATTGGTCCCATGCCTGTTCCTGCCGTAACGGTTCCTGTTCACGCTCATTCGCAGCTTCATCCGCCACTCTACGCACAGCACGCTCCAAGAAGTAAGCGTAGAGAATTAAGTCGCTGATGGTGCCCTCACTGCGGCTCACTAGGTTGGTCACCTCCTCAAACGGCTGCATGAGCCTGCATGCATTTTTCATCAGTGTCCAGTTGTCGGGCCTGAACATCCCCATCTTCCCAGACTGTTTCATTCTACTGTACTTGTAGAGGTACTGGGTGACGGCTTTCTTCTGTTCTAGCAGGCGGGAGAACATGAGCAGGGTCGAATTCCAGCGAGTCGGGCTATCGCAAATCAGGCGTCTCACCGGCATGTTGTTTTTCCGCTGAATTTCCGCAAAGCGTACCATGGCTGTGTAAGACCGCCTCAAATGCCCACAGAACTTCCTGGCCTGCTTCAGGACATCCGCTAAGCCAGGGTATTTTGCCACAAATCTTTGAACTAGATTCATGACATGTGCCATGCAGGGTATGTGTGTCAGCTTCCCCATATGCAAAGCGGCAAGCAGATTGCTGCCGTTGTCGCACACCACGTTGCCTATCTCCAGGTGGTGCGGGGTCAGCCACTCATCCACCTGTTTCTTAAGAGCAGCCAGGAGAGCTGCTCCAGTGTGACTCTCCGCTTTGAGACAAGACATGTCTAAGATGGCGTGACACCGTCGTACCTGGCATGCAGCATAGGCCCTGCGGAGCTGGGGCTGTGTAGCTGGAGAGGAGAACTGCCACTCAGCCAAGGAGGAGGAGGACAGCGAAGAGCATGTAGCAGGAGGAGAGGAGGTGGCAGGAGGCCTGCCTGCAAGCCGTGGAGGTGTCACAATTTGGTCCGCTGCGCCCTGCTTGCCATCGTTCACCACCAGGTTGACCCAATGGGCTGTGTACGTAATGTAGCGGCCCTGCCCGTGCTTGGCAGACCAGGCATCCGTGGTCAGGTGGACCCTTGACCCAACGCTCTTCGCAAGAGATGACACCACTTGCCTCTCAACTTCACGGTGCAGTTGGGGTATGGCCTTTCTCGAAAAATAAGTGCGGCCTGGCATCTTCCACTGCGGTGTTCCGATGGCCACAAATTTACGGAAGGCCTCAGAGTCCACCAGACGGTATGGTAACAGCTGGCGAGCTAACAGTTCCGCCACGCCAGCTGTCAGACGCCGGGCAAGGGGGTGACTGGCCGAAATTGGTTTCTTCCGCTCAAACATTTCCTTCACGGACACCTGACTGCTGCTGTGGGCAGAGGAGCAGGAAGCGCTCAGGGGCAGAGGCGGAGTGGAGGAGGGTGCCTGTGAAGGTGGAAGGGAGAAAGCGGCAGAAGCAGATGATGCACCTGAAGGAGGAAGAGGAGAAGGAGGGTGACTTTTCTTTTGTGTGCTGCTGCTGCTTTTGCTCAGGTGGCCATCCCATTGCTGTTTGTGCCTTTTCTCCAGGTGCCTTCGTAAGGCACTTGTCCCTACGTGAGTGTTGGCCTTTCCACGGCTCAGTTTTTGTTGGCAGAGCAAACAGATGGCTTTGGTCCGATCTGAGGCACACACATTAAAAAATTTCCACACCGCTGAGCCACCCTGGGATGTGGGCACTATGGGGACCTCAGCAGCTGATGCTGAAGGGCAAGTTGGCTGGCGGTACATAGGTGGCGATACATGGTGCCGGACACTGCCACCAGCTGTTTCTGACGAAGAGCTGCCCCAGCTTCTTTCAGCAACTTCTCTCCTCCTACTACTCTCTGACTCCCCCTCTGATCTGTCCCCCTCTTCATCTCCTCTATTGGGAACATACAGAGGATCCCTATCATCGTCATCATCGTAATCATCCTGCCCAGCTTCGCTTGCCTCAGAAAAATCCAAACATGCACCATCAGTAGGTCCTTCATCCTCCTTACACGTTACATCCATAGTGTTGCCGCATAACTCAGACATATGAGCTGGTGAAAATTCATCTGGCTGTAACAACAATGGCTGTGCATCAGTGATTTCAACACTAAATAATTCTTGTGAAGTGTCAAATGCAGCGGAAGTGGTGCTAGTAGTAGCGCTGGTGGCTGAGCAAGATGAGGTGTTCTGTGTCGCTAAATACTCAACCACGTCCTGACAATCTTGGGAGGTGATGGGACGTGCCTTCTTCCGAGCACTGTACTGTGGGCCAGGTCCACACGAAATTACATTTACACGACCTCGCGCAGACCTGCCGAGTGGCCTTCCTCTGGCTCTGGCACTACCTCTTCCTCTACCTGTTTTGTCCATATCGGGTATGCACGGAGTGGTATATCACACTGCGTGCACTCACGTAGGTAGGTGGGTTCACTTAACTGCACAGGTATGCGCACTGATGCGGTGGGTTCACTGAACAGAACAGGTATGCAGTGGCGGGTTCACTGAACAGTACAGGTATACAGTGGCGGGTTCACTGAACACAACAGGTATGCAGTGGTGGGTTCACTGAACAGAACAGGTATACAGTGGTGGGTTCACTGAACACAACAGGTATACAGTGGCGGGTTCACTGAACACAACAGGTATGCAGTGGCGGGTTCACTGAACAGAACAGGTATACAGTGGCGGGTTCACTGAACAGTACAGGTATACAGTGGCGGGTTCACTGAACACAACAGGTATGCAGTGGCGGGTTCACTGAACAGGTATACAGTGGCGGGTTCGCTGAACAGAACAGGTATACAGTGGCGGGTCCACTGGACAGAACAGGTATGCAGTGGCGGGTTCACAGAACAGGTATGCAGTGGCGGGTTCACTGAACACAACAGGTATGCAGTGGCGGGTTCACTGAACAGGTATACAGTGGCGGGTCCACTGAACAGAACAGGTATGCAGTGGCGGGTTCACTGAATACAACAGGTATGCAGTGGTGGGTTCACTGAACAGGTATGCAGTGGTGGGTTCACAGAACAGGTATGCAGTTGTGGGTTCACAGAACAGGTATGCAGTGGCAGGTTCACTGAACAGGTATGCAGTGGTGGGTTCACTGAACAGGTATGCAGTGGTGGGTTCACTGAACAGGTATGCAGTGGTGGGTTCACAGTACAGGTATGCAGTGGTGGGTTCACAGAACAGGTATGCAGTGGCGGGTTCACAGAACAGGTATGCAGTGGCAGGTTCACTGAACACAACAGGTATGCAGTGGCGGGTTCACTGAACAGGTATACAGTGGCGGGTCCACTGAACAGAACAGGTATGCAGTGGCGGGTTCACTGAACACAACAGGTATGCAGTGGTGGGTTCACTGAACAGGTATGCAGTGGTGGGTTGACAGTACAGGTATGCAGTGGTGGGTTCACAGAACAGGTATGCAGTGGCGAGTTCACAGAACAGGTATACAGTGGCAGGTTCACTGAACACAACAGGTATGCAGTGGCGGGTTCACTGAACAGGTATACAGTGGCGGGTCCACTGAACAGAACAGGTATGCAGTGGCGGGTTCACTGAACACAACAGGTATGCAGTGGTGGGTTCACTGGACAGGCATGCAGTGGCAGGTTCACTGAACACAACAGGTATGCAGTGGCGGGTTCACTGAACAGGTATACAGTGGCGGGTCCACTGAACAGAACAGGTATGCAGTGGCGGGTTCACTGAACACAACAGGTATGCAGTGGCAGGTTCACTGAACAGGTATGCAGTGGTGGGTTCACTGAACAGGTATGCAGTGGTGGGTTCACAGAACAGGTATGCAGTGGCAGGTTCACTGAACAGGTATGCAGCCAGGAACAAGCTAAGCCTAACTAATCTTTCCCTATGAGAGACAGTCTGCAGCAACTCGCCCTACTCTCACTAATGCAGGCACACGAGTGACCGTAATGGCCGCCGCTGCCTGCCTTATATAAGGGGGGTGGGGTTCCAGGGGCTAGTGTAGCCTAATTGGCTACACTGGGCCTGCTGACTGTGATGTAGAGGGTCAAAGTTGACCCTCCATGGTGCATTATGGGGCGAACCGCACTTCCGCAAACGTTCGCCTGCGGGACGCGAACGCAAACCACGGAAGTTTGCATGGAACGGTTCGCCTGCGAACTCTAGTGAGGAAGTAAATTAACAAAATAAATTTCCGTGCGCAGTCCCACACACTCCAATTGCGATCCAATCAATGCTGCTGATCTGAATTGATGCTCAATATCAATTATAAAAGTCAAACAAAAGTCTATAATGATCGGCGCAATACAAAATCCCAATCTGTTCACAAAACTTTTGATCTTCTCTATCCACCACCACACCGCTTGTGAGATCACTCACCAGCTCCTTAGATCATAATAAATGATCATATGCGTTCAGTCAAATACACACCAGCCCGTCTGGTCATAAATGGGCTCTTCTCTGCCACCTCCTCAGATCCTCATGTGCATAATGAAAAACATAAAAATGCTTCACATAGCGTAATCCAATTCAATTTAAAATGTATTGCACTTAAAAACCATATGTCGCACTTACGTGTAAACCATGTATGTCTATGACAGGCATACAGGTATGCGCAGGGTAGGAAAGATAGCGGGCCGCCTCCGGCCATTCACTCCACGCAACACCGCCGTCCAACTGGCATCCGCGTACTTCCGCAATCCCTCACCCGACCTGGAGCTCCTCCCCTTCGAGATCCAGCCACAGTTTCAGGTGACTAAGAGGGTGAGGAGAGCAATCCCAAGCAAGGGAGTGTCCACACAGGTAACATCCTCACTACATGGGTCGCAACATGAGACAATACCACACAGTCCATATTCAAGCACTTATCCTCATGCTAGATGGGTAAGTGAGGAGGTACTCTTAATTGAAAGATTGCAGAGAGTACATTCTTGCTGACCTAAGGTACGCATTTTACCTCAGGACATGAGGTGGGCAAAGGTCCAATCAGGACAGTTTGGGACATCTTTTGTCATTGAGATGCTAATCAATTTCCCAGAAGAAAGAGAACCTACCGTATTCTTCTGGGGAGGGCCACAAGGGTTAGCATGGGACGTGAGTTTAATGGATCAGGGGACTTTTTGGAGTAGAGAGGTAGAATCCTGGGATACATCAAGTAGCACCCCGGGGACTCTCTATAATGGAAGGGTGATGGGACTAAAACGGGGGAGTTTAAAAATAGTGCCCTTAGTCCGGGAGGATGAAGGACCATGGACATACGGTTTTTGCATCCCACGGTCCCTAGAGTTTAAAGCGGTATCATCACCATAAAAATCAAATTTCAACAGCAACTGGTCTGAGTGTTCTAAGTGATAAAGATGCTAATCCTGCATTCAAAACTTTCAAAACTTTTTCTGCTGTTATGATTTGGAGTTATCATATACCTTAGGAGCACTGGCTCTTTAGTAGTCAGTGCCAAAGAATTGCATGCTGGGGTTTCTTTTTATCTATACTATATTCCTCCTCTTCCCTTTATTTCCCTGCCTGCTGCTTATCTGAAACCTGATCCCCTACTCACTTGTGTTTACAAGCAAGGCTGAGGTGACTCAGTGATTGGAGGAGACAAGAAAAAAAGTAAAGGGCAGAAATGACATCACGAGTTAGCCTTAACTGTGGGCAAAAGACATGGCCCCCACCAGGAACAGAATTCTCGTCATTTACTATATAACATTCACTGAAATCAAAATATGGACAGTACAACACATGTGTTATGTGAGTAGAGCAAGTACTTATCTACTTATATATGTGTTTTTTCCCCTGGCATAGTATGGCTGATCCTAGTGCTTTAAAGGTCCAAATAGATCTTGCATAATGAGAAGGGGAACCGTGACAGTAAAAGTGGGGGTTCCCACAACTCCTAAAGTTCAGGTAGTCACCCTGCCAGTGACTACCCAGGAACCCCACCTACCGTCATGTGATACACATTAGGTTGTAAAAAGTGTCCCTTTTCAGTTAAAGCAACAGAGGGTGACTCCAGTTATCATGGAAGCCCAGCTTTAATTGATCACTTGGCAGATTAACTTAGATGAGTGGGTAATATCTAGTATCTACCCTAACTGCAGCACTGTCGCTGCCACCCTGGTACAGGCTTTTATGTCATGGGCACATTCCACAGGGAACAGGGAATAGAAGAAGGTCCCGAGATTTAGCAGATACACTCTTGGTAAGCATGGGCGCTGGAATGGGGGTAGCAAACAGTGTAGACATAGAAGGGATGACAGAGGTAATTCAACAATTAGGCACATTGGGACAACAGAATGTGGGTACCCAACATCATCTGAACTTGGTTTTGAAACAGTTAACGCACAACACATATAACGTTCAGGGGTACACTCAAAGGCATATTCAAATAATTGTTCAGAAGATGATTGCACACAGTGATGCTCGGATACCCCTTTTTATTATTCGAGTTAGGTCGAATTCGAATAGTAAATTATTCGAGTTCGGTCGAATATTCGAGTCGCATATTTTTAAATATTCGATTCGACCTCGGAATTCGAGCTCACTATTCGAGTCGGTATTCGAGCTCATTATTCGAGCTGACTATTCGAATTGGCCTTAAATAGCTTCCAACACTTGTTTTGGGGGTGAATGATGCAAGTAACATCTTTTTTTCCAAGTAACAACAGCAAGTGATTATTTGGGGATGTTCCTTTAAAAAAAAAAAAAAAGGTGGAAAGAGAAGTTGTGTCCAAAATTATGTTCAGTACTGTATATACTTCTTCTTCTTCTTCTTCTTTATCTTCTTCTTCTTTTTCTTCTTCTTCTTCTTCTTCTTCTTCTATATCTTCTTCTTTATTTTCTTCTTCTTCTTCTTCTTATTCTTCTATATCTTCTTCTTCTTCGTCTTCTTCTTCTTCTTCTTCTTTATCATCTTCTTCTTCTATTTCTTTTATATCTTCTTCTTCTTCTATATCTTCTTCTATATCTTCTTCTTCTTCTTCTTCATCATCTTCTTCTTCATCTTCTTCTATTTCTTCTATATCTTCTTCTTCTTCTTCTTCTTCTTCTTCTTCTTCTTCTTCTTCTTCTTCTTCTTCTTCTTTATCATCTTCTTCTTCTTCATCTTCTTCTTCTATTTCTTCTATATCTTCTTCTTCTATTTCTTCTATATCTTCTTCTTCTATTTCTTCTATAGCTTCTTCTTCTTCTTCTTTTTCTATATCTTCTTATTATTATTATTTTACTATTTCTTCTTCTTCTTTTTCTATATCTTCTTATTATTATTATTTTTCTATTTCTACTTCTTCTTCTTTTTCTATATCTTCTCCTTCTTCTTCTTCTTCTTTTTCTATATCTTCATCTTCTTCTTCTATATCGTCTTCTTCTTCTTCACTTCTTTCTCTTCTATATCTTTTTTTTTTTTAAGAAATGCAGCTATTTTCTCCACCCTTACAAGCCCCCCCCCCCCCAACCCTGCTCGGTGTGTATGGATCTATGTTTTTATTTTTTTTTGGGGGGGGGGGGGGGGGATTGTATAGCCCTGACTATTATGCCCGCATCCCCCGCTGCTGCGCTCCTCTCCTGCCACCCATACCTAACTAACCTAAACTGCGGGAACCTACCTATTTAACCTAAACTGTGGGAACCTACCTATTTAACCTGTATTGCGGGATCCTGCCTATCTAACCAAAACTGTGGGAACCTACCTATCTAACCTATACTGCGGGCACCTACCTATCTAACCTATACTGTGGGCACCTACCTATCTAACCTATACTGCGGCAACCTACCTAACCTATACTGCGGCAACCTACCTAACTAATCTATACTGCGGAAAACCTACCTAACTAAACTATACTGCGGGAACCTACCTAACTAACCTATACTGCGGGAACCTACCTAACTAACCTATACTGCGGGAACCTACCTAACTAACCTATACTGCTGGGACCTACCTATCTAACCTAAACTGCAGGAACCTACCTATCTAACCCACACTGGGGGAACCTACCTATCTAACCCATACTGGGGGAACCTACCTATCTAACCCATACTGGGGGAACCTACCTATCTAACCTATGCTGAGGGAACCTACCTATCTAACCCATACTGGAGGAACCTACCTATCTAACCTATAGTGCGGGAACCTACCTATCTAACCTATAATGCGGGAACCTACCTATCTAACCTATACTGCGGGCACCTACGTATCTAAACTATACTGGGGGCATCTACCTATCTTACCCATACTGGTAGCAACTATATGGACTACCCTATACTGGAGGCACCTACGTAGCTAACCTATACTGGGGGCACCTACCTATCTAACCTATACTGGGGCAACTACCTATCTAACCTATAATGGGGCAACTATACAGGCTAACCTATACTGCGGGCACCTATGCCTGGCTCCATGGGGGGGGGGGCGATTTTTTACACTCTCGCCCTGGGTGAAATTTAGCCTAGAAACTGCCCTGTTTATTGATGAACATAGAATGTTACGTTGTGGTGTGTAAGATGTGAAGCTGGGAATTCCAAGTTCTGAAATCTAAATCACCAGAGCTCCCTGTGATGTATAAGTATCCAGCAAAGGGGAAGGAGGGGGGCTATAGGAGAGAGTCACAAGTTATGAGCTGCTGTTTGTTTGTTATTTGTTGTTTGTGTATTTTCTACAGTACAGAAATGTCTGTACAAGTTTTATACTCTGTTTGTCTGATGTTTTGTATGAAAATTGGAGATTCAAAAGTGATTTTTACTGCCTGCAATTGTCTGTGAATGTTGGTCACTTGGAATGTGTTTGTAATGTTAAATTCTGTGAAATTTGAGTGGAGTTTTCTGCCTGGGATTTGTGTGAAGGTATGGGTTACGCCCACATTTCTGAGGAGGGGGCATGAGGCCTCATGGACTACTAATCCCAGCTAGATGATGTAACTGATCCCAGCCTAGATGTGTGTGTGAGTGTATAAGCGGAACAGAGTGATTTGAAAGAATGCATGTAGCAAGATGAAAGGTTTGTTTGAAAGAAATCAATATATATTTTGTGAAACCCAGAATGCGGGATACTAAAAAAAAAAAAAAAAAAAGAAACCCCGCAGATATTACTTCCAATTATAAGAGTGAACATGATGATTTTTTGTTTTTGTTTCTGGGAACAATTGATTGCTGTATTGCTGTAGTATGTGGGTCATTGTCATCGATTGATTGGCTGTTTTGATTGACATCTGATTACATTTTTATAATTTGTGGGTATGTTAGAAGAAGTTCAGTAAAATGACTTTGATAGAAATATTTTGACTACAATGCCTTGTTTAATGGCGGACTGCAGAGAGGGATGCATGATTGTAGTTCTCTGCCAAGAGCCCGCCACCAGCCACCCCCACCAGCCCCACCCCACCCCCACCAGCCCAGTCCCACCAGCTCCATCCATCCATCCATCCAAACCCCCCACCCCGCCTATGCTGCACAGCCAGTTTGCTTGGGCATTTACGTCTCTATTGTCCAAAAAGCTGCACCACCCTGGCCCCCTGTACTTTTGTTTTCCTTGTTGTTTACTGACCAGAGGATGTTTTTTCCCGTCCGCATTTGCGCGGTGACTCTTCCGCAGAGCAATTAACAAATCTTTGTGGATCAGTTCTGTGTCAACAGGAGGGAATACACCAACAACTAAGCTGGTCTTACAGTAGTGAACTGAAGAACATCGTAGAATAGATAAGCTTCTTTCTGCGTCTTTGCTCAAGCTGTGTGTTTTATCACTTACCCTACGCCACCCTGTTATATGGGATTCCGTCCCCCACTGTTTTCACTAACAGTCTGTATGCTTTCCCATCATGCATACGTTTGCGGCTTAGTGGCGTCCGCAGGGTTAGGTGTCAGCAACTGAGGAGCCCACCCGTCCCACAGACAATGGATGTTCTCCGGGCTCCCACAACACTGGCCATTCACCTATGTGCAACATCCCAGTCCCCTCATCTCCCGTGGCAACCACTTGGCAGTCCTGACATCTACGACTACAGCTCCCTCTGCTGACTTGCAGTCTAAAACTTTACCTACAGGTCGCTCTGTACACTGCTGACCTACTAACCTTCCTTTGACTGATTCTGTTCAATTGATTTGTGGTAATGACACATGAGTCTTACATGTGTCAACAGGAGGGATGAGGTATTAGGCACGTCACAACGTGCATTTGCTACAGCCAACAATCTTACGTGCTATAATAGATCTGCCCCCAGTAACCATCCAATGATTAAGTATTGTGGAGAAATAGTCCTAGGAACAAAACGGCAGTTAGAAGATACTTGGTGGACTTGTGAACCTAACAAAGCAGAATCATCATTGCCACCAGAATGGAAAGGGTTGTGTGCCCCTGTCTGGATGATAGAACATGTAACTATATTGCCCTATAAGTCCTTTAAAATTTTGGTGGATAAAAAGCTACACCGGAGTAAAAGGGAGGCACCAAAAGGGAGTTTGGACCCATATGTATATATTGATGCGATAGGGGACCCCAGAGGGGTGCCAGCTGAGTTCAAGGCTAGGAACCAAATTGCTGCAGGGTTTGAGTCAATTTTCCTATGGCCAACAGTTAACAAAAATGTGGATTGGATTAATTACATTTACTACAATCAGCAAAGATTTGTTAATTATACTAGAGATGCTATCGAAGGTTTGGCAGAGCAACTGAAAGCAACATCATTAACAGCATTGCAGAATAGAATTGCCTTAGATATGCTGTTGGCAGAGAAAGGGGGTGTATGTGAATTTTGTGGGGAACAATGTCATACCTACATTCCAGATAATACGTCCCCTGATGGAAAAGTGACAGTGGCTCTTCAGCAGTTAAAAGACCTATCTGAAGAGCTGAAACGAAACTCAGGTGTTTCAAACCCAATAACAGACTGGTTACAGAACTGGTTTGGAAGCTGGACTTCATTTTTTCAGAGTTTTGGTATCGCATTCCTAACTGTTCTCATGGTTATGTTCCTGCTAGCCTGCT
This sequence comes from Hyperolius riggenbachi, assembly GCF_040937935.1. Taxonomy (NCBI): domain Eukaryota; kingdom Metazoa; phylum Chordata; class Amphibia; order Anura; family Hyperoliidae; genus Hyperolius; species Hyperolius riggenbachi. The sequence continues at coordinate 165,308,856 of NC_090655.1, read as the reverse complement.
GTATTATTCCAATGCTGAGAATATTTTTTGCAAGGTTGATAGATAAGCATATGAGTACTACTATGTATGCAGCCTTAGCACAGCGTGATGAAGAAGCATACGGTGATCTGGGAGGAGATTATGATGGCATGCAGGAGGGGGATGGCCAGGCCGACGTGTGAGCCAGCTCACGGCCAGAGTCTGATTTTTTCTTTTTGATCATTTCACTTCTATGCCCTGACTTGCTGTAGTGCATACCCATTTGCAGCAAAGGGGAATAGAAGGCTGTGATTGCTTGAACCTCAAACCCCTGTAGTGGAGACACATTTGCAGATACCCGAGGCTTAAGCAAGCATGAGCACAGAAATGTGAATGTAAATATTCTTTTTATACACATATATAATCAAGCCACAACCCACAGTATTAATTATAAACAGGAGGGAAATGTGGAAAGAATTATGGAAATTTATAATTAATCTGTTAATCTTTTTATATATATATCCTTTATATCCTCACGTGGCTATAAAGACCACATGCACAGAATCAGACCAGTGTGTTAGAGTGACACTTTAACCACTTAAGGACTGCAGTCATAAAACCCCTTAAGGACCAGAGCCTTTTTTTCCATTCGGACCACTGCAGCTTTCACGGTTTATTGCTCAGTCATACAACCTACCACCTAAATGAATTTTACCTCCTTTTCTTGTCACTAATACAGCTTTCTTTTGGTGCTATTTGATTGCTGCTGCGAGTTTTACTTTTTATTATATTCATCAAAAAAGACATGAATTTTGTCAAAAAAATGACTTTTTTAACTTTCTGTGCTGACATTTTTCAAATAAAGTAAAATTTCCTATACATTTGAGCGCGAAAGTTATTCTGCTACATGTCTTTGATAAAAAAAAAAACATTCAGTGTATATTTATTGGATTGGGTAAAAGTTATAGCGTTTACAAACTATGGTGCAAAAAGTAAATTTTCCCATTTTCAAGCATCTCTGACTTTTCTGCGCACCTGTCAGGTTTCATGAGGGGCTAAAATTCCAGGATAGTACAAATACCCCCCAAATGACCCCATTTTGGAAAGAAGACATCCCAAAGTATTCAGTGAGAGGCATGGTGAGTTCATTGAAGATTTTATTTTTTGTCACAAGTTAGCGGAAAATGACACTTTGTGACAGAAACAAAAAAAAAAAAAAGTTTCCATTTCTTCTAACTTGCGACAAAAAAAAATGAAATCTGCCACGGACTCACTATGCTCCTCTCTGAATACCTTGAAGTGTCTACTTTCCAAAATGGGGTCATTTGTGGGGTGTGTTCACTGTCCTGGCATTTTGGGGGGTGCCTAATTGTAAGCACCCCTGTAAAGCCTAAAGATGCTCATTGGACTTTGGGCCCCTTAGCGCAGTTAGGCTGCAAAAAAGTGCCACACATGTGGTATTGCCGTACTCAGGAGAAGTAGTATAATGTGTTTTGGGGTGTATTTTTACACATACCCATGCTGGGTGGGAGAAATATCTCCGTAAATGACAATTTTTTAATTTTTTTTACACACAATTGTCAATTTATAGAGATATTTCTCCCACTCAGCATGGGTATGTGGAAAAATACACCCCAAAACACATTATACTACTTCTCCTGAGTACGGCGATACCACATGTGTGGCACTTTTTTGCACCCTAACTGCGCTAAGGGGCCCAAAGTCCAATGAGTACCTTTAGGATTTCACAGGTCATTTTGAGAAATTTCTTTTCAAGACTGCTCCTCACGGTTTAGGGCCCCTAAAATGCCAGGACAGTATAGGAATCCCACAAATTACCCCATTTTAGAAAGAAGACACCCCAAGGTATTTCGTTAGGAGTATGGTGAGTTCATAGAAGATTTTTTTTTTTTGTCACAAGTTAGCGGAAATTGATTTTAATTGTTTTTTTTCACAAAGTGTCATTTTCCGCTAACTTGTGACAAAAATAAAATCTTCTATGAACTCACCATACTCCTAACGGAATACCTTGGGGTGTCTTCTTTCTAAAATGGGGTCATTTGTGGGGTTCCTATACTGCCCTGGCATTTTAGGGGCCCTAAACCGTGAGGAGTAGTCTTGAAACCAAATGTCGCAAAATGACCTGTGAAATCCTAAAGGTACTCATTGGACTTTGGGCCCCTTAGCGCACTTAGGGTGCAAAAAAGTGCCACACATGTGGTACCGCCGTACTCAGGAGAAGTAGTATAATGTGTTTTGGGGTGTATTTTTACACATACAGATGCTAGGTGGGAGAAATATCTCTGTAAATGACAATTATTTGATTTTTTTTACACACAATTGTCCATTTACAGAGAGATTTCTCCCACCCAGCATGGGTATGTATAAAAATACACCCCAAAACACATTATACTACTTCTTCTGAGTACGGCGATACCACATGTGTGACACTTTTTTTGCAACCTAGGTGCGCTAAGGGGCCTAACGTCCTATTCACAGGTCATTTTGAGGCATTTGGATTCTAGACTACTCCTCACGGTTTAGGGCCCCTAAAATGCCAGGGCAGTATAGGAACCCCACAAGTGACCCCATTTTAGAAAGAAGACACCCCAAGGTATTCCGTTAGGGGTATGGTGAGTTCATAGAAGATTTTATTTTTTGTCACAAGTTAGTGAAAAATGACACTTTGTGAAAAAAACAATAAAAATCCAATTTCCGCTAACTTTTGACAAAAAATAAAATCTTCTATGAACTCATCATACACCTAACAGAATACCTTGGGGTGTCTTCTTTCTAAAATGGGGTCACTTGTGGGGTTCCTATACTGCCCTGGCATTTTACGGGCCCAAAACTGTGAGTAGTCTGGAAACCAAATTTCTCAAAATGACTGTTCAGGGGTATAAGCATCTGCAAATTTTGATGACAGGTGGTCTATGAGGGGGCAAATTTTGTGGAAACGGTCATAAGCAGGGTGGCCTCTTAGATGACAGGATGTATTGGGCCTGATCTGATGGATAGGAGTGCTAGGGGGGTGACAGGAGGTGATTGATGGGTGTCTCAGGGGGCGGTTAGAGGGGAAAATAGATGCAATCAATGCACTGGGGAGGTGATCGGAAGGGGGTCTGAGGGGGATCTGAGGGTTTGGCCGAGTGATCAGGAGCCCACACGGGGCAAATTAGGGCCTGATCTGATGGGTAGGTGTGCTAGGGGGTGACAGGAGGTGATTTATGGGTGTCTCAAGGTGTGATTAGAGGGGGGAAATAGATGCAAGCAATGCACTAGCGAGGTGATCAGGGCTGGGGTCTGAGGGCGTTCTGAGGTGTGGGCGGGTGATTGGGTGCCCGCAAGGGGCAGATTAGGGTCTAATCTGATGGGTAACAGTGACAGGTGGTGATAGGGGGTGATTGATGGGTAATTAGTGGGTGTTTAGAGGAGAGAAGAGATGTAAACACTGCACTTGGGAGGTGATCTGATGTCGGATCTGCGGGCGATCTATTGGTGTGGGTGGGTGATCAGATTGCCCGCAAGGGGCAGGTTAGGGGCTGATTGATGGGTGGCAGTGACAGGGGGTGATTGATGGGTGGCAGTGACAGGGGGTGATTGATGGGTGATTGACAGGTGATCAGTGGGTTATTACAGGGAATAACAGATGTAAATATTGCACTGGCGAATTGATAAGGCGGGGGTCTGAGGGCAATCTGGGCGTGTGGGCGGGTGATTGGGTGCCCGCAAGGGGCATATTAGGGTCTAATCTGATGGGTAACAGTGACAGGTGGTGATAGGGGGTGATTGATGGGTAATTAGTGGGTGTTTAGAGGAGAGAAGAGATGTAAACACTGCACTTGGGAGGTGATCTGATGTCGGATCTGCGGGCGATCTATTGGTGTGGGTGGGTGATCAGATTGCCCGCAAGGGGCAGGTTAGGGGCTGATTGATGGGTGGCAGTGACAGGGGGTGATTGACGGGTGATTGACGGGTGATTGACAGGTGATTGACAGGTGATTGACAGGTGATTGACAGGTGATCAGGGGGGATAGATGCATACAGTACACAGGGGGGGGAGGGTCTGGGGGGGTCTGGGGAGAATCTGAGGGGTGGGGGGGTGATCAGGAGGGAGCAGGGGGCAGTTTAGGGACTAAAAAAAAAATAGCGTTGACAGATAGTGACAGGGAGTGATTGATGGGTGATTAGGGGGGTGATTGTGTGCAAACGGTGGTCTGGGGGGTGGGCAGGGGGGGGTCTGAGGGGTACTGTGGGCGATCAGGGGGCGGGGGGGGGGCAGATCAGTGTGTTTGGGTGCAGACTAGGGTGGCTGCAGCCTGCCCTGGTGGTCCCTCGGACACTGGGACCACCAGGGCAGGAGGCAGCCTGTATAATACACTTTGTAAACATTACAAAGCGTATTATACGCTTCCTATCCGGCGATCGTCGGGTTAACAACCCGCCGGCGCTTCCGATTGGCCGGCGGGTTGACGTCGCGGGTGGGCGGAGCCTATTGCCGGCGGATGCGCGCGCATCCCAGCGCGCGATCCCCGGCCAGAGAGTGCCCCAGGACCTGACGCCAATCTGCGTTACCTGGTCCTGGGGCTGCCACTTTGCCGCCGCCAATATGAAGTAGGCGGTCGGCAAGTGGTTAAGTAATAGGATTGTTATTACCCTAAGAGTTATCACAATATCACTGAATATATGTTATATATGTTTTTGAACCATTTACTGTGAACAGTTTTCCTATGTCCTCTTTTCCAGTGAAATTCCAGAACACCTCCCTTCCTCCTCAGTGTCATGGTGTACTAGGTACAGAAGAAACGACTCCTTGAAAAGCAGTCTAAGCCAGTTTCTGAAGGTGGGGGTGACTTTGAAGGAATATTGCTTCAGGGGACCTCCTTGAAAGGCTGACTTTCAGGACAAGAGAGAAGTCAAGCGACCCCACCCAAAAGGAGAACTGTATATGCTGGTTGGATTTTTACCAGAAAGGACTGCCCAAAAGGAGGAATATTTTATCATATAAATTAGGGTTTAAAAGGCCAATGCACCAGGAAAAAAGCTACTTTCTACTGCTATGCTGGGCCTGTGTTAGAGATAGACTCTGTATGCTGGCTGTTAGAAAGTCCTTGTACAAGTAAATAAAGATTTCTACGTTTTTGGCACTTATTGGAGAATGTCTCATGTGTAAGTTAATTTTCCTTTAACATTATCCATAGTGAGATGGTTCTAGATTGGAGAGGAACGAGTCGTAAGCGTCACTTCTCCTGCAGGAAAGACGCAGGAGACAACATCACACTCTGGAGCTACCAACAGAGAGTGTCTGTGAGACAGACAACTATACAAACGTAAAGGCTGGAAGCCGAGGGTTTGTGGTTCTTGAAACAAGAAGTAATAATCGAGATCCAGCCACAGTTTCAGGTGACCAAGAGGGTGGGGAGAGCAATTGCGAGGAAGGGAGTGTCCACACAGGTAACAATCTCACTACATGGGTCACAACACGAGACAATACCACACAGTCCTTATTCAAGCACTTATCCTCATGCTAGATGGGTAAGTGAGGAGTAGAGTTGGGCCGAACCTCCGATTTTAGGTTCGCGAACCGGGTTCGCGGACTTCCGCGGAACGTTCGGTTCGCGGAAAAGTTCGCGAACCGCAATAGACTTCAATGGGGAGGCAAACTTTGGAAAAAAAAATTCTGCTGGCCACAAAAGTGATGGAAAAGATGTTTCAAGGGGTCTAACACCTGGAGGGGGGCATGGCGGAGTGGGATACACGCCAAAAGTCCCCGGGAAAAATCTGGATTTGACGCAAAGCAGCGTTTTAAGGGCAGAAATCACATTGAATGCTAAATGACAGGCCTAAAGTGCTTTAAAACATCTTGCATGTGTATACATCAATCAGGTAGTGTAATTAAGGTACTGCTTCACACTGACACACCAAACTCACCGTGTAACGCACCGCAAACAGCTGTTTGTATAGTGACGGCCGTGCTGGACTGGTGCGCACCATGGCGAGAGTGCAGGTTTTGGTGGCTTTACAGCCCATATGGTCGCCTGGCTGATGTAGCTGAATGACAGAACAGTGACTGTCCAGCTGATCAAATTTGGTCTGACCACAATGAAGCAACGACCTTATTATCTTTTGTGTGCCCCCCGAGACACTCATCTAGGCGCCGGTCATTGCTTCATTGTGATACGCAAGCCCCTTCACCACGGCAAGGTAATGATCACGAAGGGGAATGGGCGCATGTACATGCCTTTTCTTTTGTTGTTGCAGCTGCCTGCAGTGCAGCCAGAAAATTTAGGCAGTCATGTACACGCACCAGAAAAATTATTACAGCGGCCGCTGCTAGCAGCGGCCTAAAAAATTCAGCAATCCGCCAGGAGTCCCGGACCCTGTTGGTGGTGGCGGAGAAGGTAGTCAAGCGGCCTGCAGGCAGACATGCTGTGTGGAGGGACTGGGAGCGACTTAAGTCTTCTTGGGGCAGGCCAGGCAGCCAGTCACACGGCGTGCAGGCAGAGATGCTGTGTGTGCGGGGACTGACTTAGTCTTGGGGCGGGCAGCAGCCCTCCGGGATCCATGCCTCATTCATTTTGATAAAGGTGAGGTACTTAACACTTTTGTGACTTAGGCGACTTCTCTTCTCAGTGACAATGCCTCCAGCTGCGCTGAAGGTCCTTTCTGACAGGACGCTTGCGGCAGGGCAGGAGAGAAGTTGGATGGCAAATTGGGACAGCTCTGGCCACAGGTCAAGCCTGCGCACCCAGTAGTTCAAGGGTTCCTCATCGTTGTTCACAGCAGTGTCTACATCCACACTTAAGACCAGGTAGTCGGCTACCTGCCATTCCAGGCGTTGGTGGAGGGTGGATCCGGAAGGGCTACGGCGAGGCGTTGGACTAAAGAATGTCCGCATGTCCGACATCACCATGAGATTGCTGGAGCGTCCTGTCTTTGACTGCGTGGACACGGGAGGAGGATTAGTGGCAGTGGTACCTTGCTGGCGTTGTGCTGTCACATCACCCTTAAAGGCATTGTAAAGCATAGTTGACAGCTGGTTCTGCATGTGCTGCATCCTTTCCACCTTCAGGTGAGTTGGTAACAGGTCCGCCACTTTGTGCCTGTACCGAGGGTCTAGTAGTGTGGCCACCCAGTACAGCTCATTCCCCTTGAGGTTTTTTATACGGGGGTCCCTCAACAGGCAGGACAGCATAAAAGACGACATCTGCACAAAGTCGGATCCAGTACCCTCCATCTCCTCTTGCTCTTCCTCAGTGACGTCACGTAAGTCAACCTCCTCCCCCCAGCCGCGAACAATACCACGGGAAGGTTGAGCAGCACAAGCCCCCTGCGACGCCTGCTGCGGTTGTTCTCCTGCCGCCGTCCCCTCCTCCTCCTCCTCCCCCAAAGAAACACCTTGCTCATCATCCTCTGAGTCTGACTCGTCTTCTGCACACGACTTCTCTTCTTCCTTCTCCTCCCCCCTCTGTGCTGCCGCAGGTGTTGAGGAAACAGCTGGGTCTGATGAAAATTGGTCCCATGCCTGTTCCTGCCGTAACGGTTCCTGTTCACGCTCATTCGCAGCTTCATCCGCCACTCTACGCACAGCACGCTCCAAGAAGTAAGCGTAGAGAATTAAGTCGCTGATGGTGCCCTCACTGCGGCTCACTAGGTTGGTCACCTCCTCAAACGGCTGCATGAGCCTGCATGCATTTTTCATCAGTGTCCAGTTGTCGGGCCTGAACATCCCCATCTTCCCAGACTGTTTCATTCTACTGTACTTGTAGAGGTACTGGGTGACGGCTTTCTTCTGTTCTAGCAGGCGGGAGAACATGAGCAGGGTCGAATTCCAGCGAGTCGGGCTATCGCAAATCAGGCGTCTCACCGGCATGTTGTTTTTCCGCTGAATTTCCGCAAAGCGTGCCATGGCTGTGTAAGACCGCCTCAAATGCCCACAGAACTTCCTGGCCTGCTTCAGGACATCCGCTAAGCCAGGGTATTTTGCCACAAATCTTTGAACAACTAGATTCATGACATGTGCCATGCAGGGTATGTGTGTCAGCTTCCCCATATGCAAAGCGGCAAGCAGATTGCTGCCGTTGTCGCACACCACGTTGCCTATCTCCAGGTGGTGCGGGGTCAGCCACTCATCCACCTGTTTCTTAAGAGCAGCCAGGAGAGCTGCTCCAGTGTGACTCTCCGCTTTGAGACAAGACATGTCTAAGATGGCGTGACACCGTCGTACCTGGCATGCAGCATAGGCCCTGCGGAGCTGGGGCTGTGTAGCTGGAGAGGAGAACTGCCACTCAGCCAAGGAGGAGGAGGACAGCGAAGAGCATGTAGCAGGAGGAGAGGAGGTGGCAGGAGGCCTGCCTGCAAGCCGTGGAGGTGTCACAATTTGGTCCGCTGCGCCCTGCTTGCCATCGTTCACCACCAGGTTGACCCAATGGGCTGTGTACGTAATGTAGCGGCCCTGCCCGTGCTTGGCAGACCAGGCATCCGTGGTCAGGTGGACCCTTGACCCAACGCTCTTCGCAAGAGATGACACCACTTGCCTCTCAACTTCACGGTGCAGTTGGGGTATGGCCTTTCTCGAAAAATAAGTGCGGCCTGGCATCTTCCACTGTGGTGTTTTCCGATGGCCACAAATTTACGGAAGGCCTCAGAGTCCACCAGACGGTATGGTAACAGCTGGCGAGCTAACAGTTCCGCCACGCCAGCTGTCAGACGCCGGGCAAGGGGGTGACTGGCCGAAATTGGTTTCTTCCGCTCAAACATTTCCTTCACGGACACCTGACTGCTGCTGTGGGCAGAGGAGCAGGAAGCGCTCAGGGGCAGAGGCGGAGTGGAGGAGGGTGCCTGTGAAGGTGGAAGGGAGAAAGCGGCAGAAGCAGATGATGCACCTGAAGGAGGAAGAGGAGAAGGAGGGTGACTTTTCTTTTGTGTGCTGCTGCTGCTTTTGCTCAGGTGGCCATCCCATTGCTGTTTGTGCCTTTTCTCCAGGTGCCTTCGTAAGGCACTTGTCCCTACGTGAGTGTTGGCCTTTCCACGGCTCAGTTTTTGTTGGCAGAGCAAACAGATGGCTTTGGTCCGATCTGAGGCACACACATTAAAAAATTTCCACACCGCTGAGCCACCCTGGGATGTGGGCACTATGGGGACCTCAGCAGCTGATGCTGAAGGGCAAGTTGGCTGGCGGTACATAGGTGGCGATACATGGTGCCGGACACTGCCACCAGCTGTTTCTGACGAAGAGCTGCCCCAGCTTCTTTCAGCAACTTCTCTCCTCCTACTACTCTCTGACTCCCCCTCTGATCTGTCCCCCTCTTCATCTCCTCTATTGGGAACATACAGAGGATCCCTATCATCGTCATCATCGTAATCATCCTGCCCAGCTTCGCTTGCCTCAGAAAAATCCAAACATGCACCATCAGTAGGTCCTTCATCCTCCTTACACGTTACATCCATAGTGTTGCCGCATAACTCAGACATATGAGCTGGTGAAAATTCATCTGGCTGTAACAACAATGGCTGTGCATCAGTGATTTCAACACTAAATAATTCTTGTGAAGTGTCAAATGCAGCGGAAGTGGTGCTAGTAGTAGCGCTGGTGGCTGAGCAAGATGAGGTGTTCTGTGTCGCTAAATACTCAACCACGTCCTGACAATCTTGGGAGGTGATGGGACGTGCCTTCTTCCGAGCACTGTACTGTGGGCCAGGTCCACACGAAATTACATTTACACGACCTCGCGCAGACCTGCCGGGTGGCCTTCCTCTGGCTCTGGCACTACCTCTTCCTCTACCTGTTTTGTCCATATCGGGTATGCACGGAGTGGTATATCACACTGCGTGCACTCACGTAGGTAGGTGGGTTCACTTAACTGCACAGGTATGCGCACTGATGCGGTGGGTTCACTGAACAGAACAGGTATGCAGTGGCGGGTTCACTGAACAGTACACGTATACAGTGGCGGGTTCACTAAACACAACAGGTATGCAGTGGTGGGTTCACTGAACAGAACAGGTATACAGTGGTGGGTTCACTGAACACAACAGGTATGCAGTGGCGGGTTCACTGAACAGGTATACAGTGGCGGGTTCACTGAACAGAACAGGTATACAGTGGCAGGTTCACTGAACAGAACAGGTATGCAGTGGCGGGTTCACTGAACAGTACAGGTATACAGTGGCGGGTTCACTGAACACAACAGGTATGCAGTGGCGGGTTCACTGAACAGAACAGGTATACAGTGGCGGGTTCACTGAACAGTACAGGTATACAGTGGCGGGTTCACTGAACACAACAGGTATGCAGTGGCGGGTTCACTGAACAGAACAGGTATACAGTGGCGGGTTCACTGAACAGTACAGGTATGCAGTGGCGGGTTCACTGAACAGGTATACAGTGGCGGGTTCACTGAACAGAACAGGTATACAGTGGCGGGTCCACTGGACAGAACAGGTATGCAGTGGTGGGTTCACAGAACAGGTATGCAGTGGCGGGTTCACTGAACACAACAGGTATGCAGTGGCGGGTTCACTGAACAGGTATACAGTGGCGGGTCCACTGAACAGAACAGGTATGCAGTGGCGGGTTCACTGAACACAACAGGTATGCAGTGGTGGGTTCACTGAACAGGTATGCAGTGGTGGGTTCACAGAACAGGTATGCAGTTGTGGGTTCACAGAACAGGTATGCAGTGTCAGGTTCACTGAACAGGTATGCAGTGGTGGGTTCACTGAACAGGTATGCAGTGGTGGGTTCACTGAACAGGTATGCAGTGGTGGGTTCACAGTACAGGTATGCAGTGGTGGGTTCACAGAACAGGTATGCAGTGGCGGGTTCACAGAACAGGTATGCAGTGGCAGGTTCACTGAACACAACAGGTATGCAGTGGCGGGTTCACTGAACAGGTATACAGTGGCGGGTCCACTGAACAGAACAGGTATGCAGTGGCGGGTTCACTGAACACAACAGGTATGCAGTGGTGGGTTCACTGAACAGGTATGCAGTGGTGGGTTGACAGTACAGGTATGCAGTGGTGGGTTCACAGAACAGGTATGCAGTGGCGGGTTCACAGAACAGGTATACAGTGGCAGGTTCACTGAACACAACAGGTATGCAGTGGCGGGTTCACTGAACAGGTATACAGTGGCGGGTCCACTGAACAGAACAGGTATGCAGTGGCGGGTTCACTGAACACAACAGGTATGCAGTGGTGGGTTCACTGGACAGGCATGCAGTGGCAGGTTCACTGAACACAACAGGTATGCAGTGGCGGGTTCACTGGACAGGTATACAGTGGCGGGTCCACTGAACAGAACAGGTATGCAGTGGCGGGTTCACTGAACACAACAGGTATGCAGTGGCAGGTTCACTGAACAGGTATGCAGTGGTGGGTTCACTGAACAGGTATGCAGTGGTGGGTTCACAGAACAGGTATGCAGTGGCAGGTTCACTGAACAGGTATGCTAAGCCTAACTAATCTTTCCCTATGAGAGACAGTCTGCAGCAACTCGCCCTACTCTCACTAATGCAGGCACACGAGTGACCGCAATGGCCGCCGCTGCCTGCCTTATATAAGGGGGGTGGGGTTCCAGGGGCTAGTGTAGCCTAATTGGCTACACTGGGCCTGCTGACTGTGATGTAGAGGGTCAAAGTTGACCCTCCATGGTGCATTATGGGGCGAACCGCACTTCCGCAAACGTTCGCCTGCGGGACGCGAACGCAAACCACGGAAGTTCGCATGGAACGGTTCGCCTGCAAACTCTAGTGAGGAAGTAAATTAACAAAATAAATTTCCGTGCGCAGTCCCACACACTCCAATTGCAAACCAATCAATGCTGCTGATCTGAATTGATGCTCAATATCAATTATAAAAGTCAAACAAAAGTCTATAATGATCGGCGCAATACAAAATCCCAATCTGTTCACAAAACTTTTGATCTTCTCTATCCACCACCACACCGCTTGTGAGATCACTCACCAGCTCCTTAGATCATAATAAATGATCATATGCGTTCAGTCAAATACACACCAGCCCGTCTGGTCATAAATGGGCTCTTCTCTGCCACCTCCTCAGATCCTCATGTGCATAATGAAAAACATAAAAATGCTTCACATAGCGTAATCCAATTCAATTTAAAATGTATTGCACTTAAAAACAATATGTCGCACTCACGTGTAAACCATGTATGTCTATGACAGGCATACAGGTATGCGCAGGGTAGGAAAGATAGCGGGCCGCCTCCGGCCATTCACTCCACGCAACACCGCCGTCCAACTGGCATCCGCGTACTTCCGCAATCCCTCACCCGACCTGGAGCTCCTCCCCTTCGAGATCCAGCCACAGTTTCAGGTGACTAAGAGGGTGAGGAGAGCAATCCCAAGCAAGGGAGTGTCCACACAGGTAACATCCTCACTACATGGGTCGCAACATGAGACAATACCACACAGTCCATATTCAAGCACTTATCCTCATGCTAGATGGGTAAGTGAGGAGGTACTCTTAATTGAAAGATTGCAGAGAGTACATTCTTGCTGACCTAAGGTACGCATTTTACCTCAGGACATGAGGGGGGCAAAGGTCCAATCAGGACAGTTCGGGACATCTTTTGTCGTTGAGATGCTAATCAATTTCCCAGAAGAAAGAGAACCTACCGTATTCTTCTGGGGAGGGCCACAAGGGTTAGCATGGGACGTGAGTTTAATGGATCAGGGGACTTTTTGGAGTAGAGAGGTAGAATCCTGGGATACATCAAGTAGCACCCCGGGGACTCTCTATAATGGAAGGGTGATGGGACTAAAACGGGGGAGTTTAAAAATAGTGCCCTTAGTCCGGGAGGATGAAGGACCATGGACATACGGTTTTTGCATCCCACGGTCCCTAGAGTTTAAAGGTCCAAATAGATCTTGCATAATGAGAAGGGGAACCGTGACAGTAAAAGTGGGGGTTCCCACAACTCCTAAAGTTCAGGTAGTCACCCTGCCAGTGACTACCCAGGAACCCCACCTACCGTCATGTGATACACATTAGGTTGTAAAAAGTGTCCCTTTTCAGTTAAAGCAACAGAGGGCGACTCCAGTTATCATGGAAGCCCAGCTTTAATTGATCACTTGGCAGATTAACTTAGATGAGTGGGTAATATCTAATATCTACCCTAACTGCAGCACTGTCGCTGCCACCCTGGTACAGGCTTTTATGTCATGGGCACATTCCACAGGGAACAGGGAATAGAAGAAGGTCCCGAGATTTAGCAGATACACTCTTGGTAAGCATGGGCGCTGGAATGGGGGTAGCAAACAGTGTAGACATAGAAGGGATGACAGAGGTAATTCAACAATTAGGCACATTGGGACAACAGAATGTGGGTACCCAACATCATCTGAACTTGGTTTTGAAACAGTTAACGCACAACACATATAACGTTCAGGGGTACACTCAAAGGCATATTCAAATAATTGTTCAGAAGATGATTGCACACAGTGATGCTCGGATACCCCTTTTTATTATTCGAGTTAGGTCGAATTCGAATAGTAAATTATTCGAGTTCGGTCGAATATTCGAGTCGCATATTTTTAAATATTCGATTCGACCTCGGAATTCGAGCTCACTATTCGAATCGGTATTCGAGCTCATAATTCGGGCTGACTATTCGAATTGGCCTTAAATAGCTTCCAACACTTGTTTTGGGGGTGAATGATGCAAGAAACATCTTTTTTTCCAAGTAACAACAGCAAGTGATTATGTGGGGATGTTCCTTTAAAAAAAAAAAAAAAGGTGGAAAGAGAAGTTGTGTCCAAAATTATGTTCAGTACTGTATATACTTCTTCTTCTTCTTCTTCTTCTTTATCTTCTATATCTTATTCTTCTTTTTCTTCTTCTTCTTCTATATCTTCTTCTTTATTTTCTTCTTATTCTTCTATATCTTCTTCTTCTTCGTCTTCTTCTTCTTCTTTATCATCTTCTTCTTCTATTTCTTTTATATCTTCTTCTTCTTCTATATCTTCTTCTATATCTTCTTCTTCTTCTTCTTCTTCTTCTTCTTCTTCTTCTTCTTCTTCTTCTTCTTCTTCTTCTTCTTCTTCTTCTTCTTCTTCTTCTTCTTCTTCTTCTTCTTCTTCATCTTCTTCTTCTTCTTCATCTTCTTCTATTTCTTCTATATCTTCTTCTTCTTCTTCTTCTTCTTCTTCTTCTTCTTCTTCTTCTTCATCTTCTTCTTCTTCTTCATCTTCTTCTATTTCTTCTATATCTTCTTCTTCTTCTTCTTCTTCTTCTTCTTCTTCTTCTTCTTCTTCTTCTTCTTCTTCTTCTTCTTCTTCTTCTTCTTCTTCTTCTTCTTCTTCTTCTTCTTCATCATCTTCTTCTATTTCTTCTATATCTTCTTCTTCTATTTCTTCTATATCTTCTTCTTCTATTTCTTCTATAGCTTCTTCTTCTTCTTCTTTTTCTATATCTTCTTATTATTATTATTTTACTATTTCTTTTTCTTCTTTTTCTATATCTTCTTCTTCTTATTATTTTTCTATTTCTACTTCTTCTTCTTTTTCTATATCTTCTCCTTCTTCTTCTTCTTCTTTTTCTATATCTTCATCTTCTTCTTCTATATCGTCTTCTTCTTCTTCACTTCTTTCTCTTCTATATCTGTATTGTGGAGAAATAGTCCTAGGAACAAAACGGCAGTTAGAAGATACTTGGTGGACTTGTGAACCTAACAAAGCAGAATCATCATTGCCACCAGAATGGAAAGGGTTGTGTGCCCCTGTCTGGATGATAGAACATGTAACTATATTGCCCTATAAGTCCTTTAAAATTTTGGTGGATAAAAAGCTACACCGGAGTAAAAGGGAGGCACCAAAAGGGAGTTTGGACCCATATGTATATATTGATGCGATAGGGGTCCCCAGAGGGGTGCCAGCTGAGTTCAAGGCTAGGAACCAAATTGCTGCAGGGTTTGAGTCAATTTTCCTATGGCCAACAGTTAACAAAAATGTGGATTGGATTAATTACATTTACTACAATCAGCAAAGATTTGTTAATTATACTAGAGATGCTATCGAAGGTTTGGCAGAGCAACTGAAAGCAACATCATTAACAGCATTGCAGAATAGAATTGCCTTAGATATGCTGTTGGCAGAGAAAGGGGGTGTATGTGAATTTTGTGGGGAACAATGTCATACCTACATTCCAGATAATACGTCCCCTGATGGAAAAGTGACAGTGGCTCTTCAGCAGTTAAAAGACCTATCTGAAGAGCTGAAACGAAACTCAGGTGTTTCAAACCCAATAACAGACTGGTTACAGAACTGGTTTGGAAGCTGGACTTCATTTTTTCAGAGTTTTGGTATCGCATTCCTAACTGTTCTCATGGTTATGTTCCTGCTAGCCTGCTGTATTATTCCAATGCTGAGAATATTTTTTGCAAGGTTGATAGATAAGCATATGAGTACTACTATGTATGCAGCCTTAGCACAGCATGATGAAGAAGCATACGGTGATCTGGGAGGAGATTATGATGGCATGCAGGAGGGGGATGGCCAGGCCGACGTGTGAGCCAGCTCACGGCCAGAGTCTGATTTTTTCTTTTTGATCATTTCACTTCTATGCCCTGACTTGCTGTAGTGCATACCCATTTGCAGCAAAGGGGAATAGAAGGCTGTGATTGCTTGAACCTCAAACCCCTGTAGTGGAGACACATTTGCAGATACCCGAGGCTTAAGCAAGCATGAGCACAGAAATGTGAATGTAAATATTCTTTTTATACACATATATAATCAAGCCACAACCCACAGTATTAATTATAAACAGGAGGGAAATGTGGAAAGAATTATGGAAATTTATAATTAATCTGTTAATCTTTTTATATATATATCCTTTATATCCTCACGTGGCTATAAAGACCACATGCACAGAATCAGACCAGTGTGTTAGAGTGACACTTTAACCACTTAAGGACTGCAGTCATAAAACCCCTTAAGGACCAGAGCCTTTTTTTCCATTCGGACCACTGCAGCTTTCACGGTTTATTGCTCAGTCATACAACCTACCACCTAAATGAATTTTACCTCCTTTTCTTGTCACTAATACAGCTTTCTTTTGGTGCTATTTGATTGCTGCTGCGAGTTTTACTTTTTATTATATTCATCAAAAAAGACATGAATTTTGTCAAAAAAATTACTTTTTTAACTTTCTGTGCTGACATTTTTCAAATAAAGTAAAATTTCCTATACATTTGAGCGCGAAAGTTATTCTGCTACATGTCTTTGATAAAAAAAAAAACATTCAGTGTATATTTATTGGATTGGGTAAAAGTTATAGCGTTTACAAACTATGGTGCAAAAAGTAAATTTTCCCATTTTCAAGCATCTCTGACTTTTCTGCGCACCTGTCAGGTTTCATGAGGGGCTAAAATTCCAGGATAGTACAAATACCCCCCAAATGACCCCATTTTGGAAAGAAGACATCCCAAAGTATTCAGTGAGAGGCATGGTGAGTTCATTGAAGATTTTATTTTTTGTCACAAGTTAGCGGAAAATGACACTTTGTGACAGAAACAAAAAAAAAAAAAAGTTTCCATTTCTTCTAACTTGCGACAAAAAAAAATGAAATCTGCCACGGACTCACTATGCTCCTCTCTGAATACCTTGAAGTGTCTACTTTCCAAAATGGGGTCATTTGTGGGGTGTGTTCACTGTCCTGGCATTTTGGGGGGTGCCTAATTGTAAGCACCCCTGTAAAGCCTAAAGATGCTCATTGGACTTTGGGCCCCTTAGCGCAGTTAGGCTGCAAAAAAGTGCCACACATGTGGTATTGCCGTACTCAGGAGAAGTAGTATAATGTGTTTTGGGGTGTATTTTTACACATACCCATGCTGGGTGGGAGAAATATCTCCGTAAATGACAATTTTTTAATTTTTTTTACACACAATTGTCAATTTATAGAGATATTTCTTCCACTCAGCATGGGTATGTGGAAAAATACACCCCAAAACACATTATACTACTTCTCCTGAGTACGGCGATACCACATGTGTGGCACTTTTTTGCACCCTAACTGCGCTAAGGGGCCCAAAGTCCAATGAGTACCTTTAGGATTTCACAGGTCATTTTGAGAAATTTCGTTTCAAGACTGCTCCTCACGGTTTAGGGCCCCTAAAATGCCAGGACAGTATAGGAATCCCACAAATTACCCCATTTTAGAAAGAAGACACCCCAAGGTATTCCGTTAGGAGTATGGTGAGTTCATAGAAGATTTTTTTTTTTTGTCACAAGTTAGCGGAAATTGATTTTAATTGTTTTTTTTCACAAAGTGTCATTTTCCGCTAACTTGTGACAAAAATAAAATCTTCTATGAACTCACCATACTCCTAACGGAATACCTTGGGGTGTCTTCTTTCTAAAATGGGGTCATTTGTGGGGTTCCTATACTGCCCTGGCATTTTAGGGGCCCTAAACCGTGAGGAGTAGTCTTGAAACCAAATGTCGCAAAATGACCTGTGAAATCCTAAAGGTACTCATTGGACTTTGGGCCCCTTAGCGCACTTAGGGTGCAAAAAAGTGCCACACATGTGGTACCGCCGTACTCAGGAGAAGTAGTATAATGTGTTTTGGGGTGTATTTTTACACATACAGATGCTAGGTGGGAGAAATATCTCTGTAAATGACAATTATTTGATTTTTTTTACACACAATTGTCCATTTACAGAGAGATTTCTCCCACCCAGCATGGGTATGTATAAAAATACACCCCAAAACACATTATACTACTTCTTCTGAGTACGGCGATACCACATGTGTGACACTTTTTTTGCAACCTAGGTGCGCTAAGGGGCCTAACGTCCTATTCACAGGTCATTTTGAGGCATTTGGATTCTAGACTACTCCTCACGGTTTAGGGCCCCTAAAATGCCAGGGCAGTATAGGAACCCCACAAGTGACCCCATTTTAGAAAGAAGACACCCCAAGGTATTCAGTTAGGGGTATGGTGAGTTCATAGAAGATTTTATTTTTTGTCACAAGTTAGTGAAAAATGACACTTTGTGAAAAAAAAAAAAAAAATCCAATTTCCGCTAACTTTTGACAAAAAATAAAATCTTCTATGAACTCATCATACACCTAACAGAATACCTTGGGGTGTCTTCTTTCTAAAATGGGGTCACTTGTGGGGTTCCTATACTGCCCTGGCATTTTACGGGCCCAAAACTGTGAGTAGTCTGGAAACCAAATTTCTCAAAATGACTGTTCAGGGGTATAAGCATCTGCAAATTTTGATGACAGGTGGTCTATGAGGGGGCAAATTTTGTGGAAACGGTCATAAGCAGGGTGGCCTCTTAGATGACAGGATGTATTGGGCCTGATCTGATGGATAGGAGTGCTAGGGGGGTGACAGGAGGTGATTGATGGGTGTCTCAGGGGGCGGTTAGAGGGGAAAATAGATGCAATCAATGCACTGGGGAGGTGATCGGAAGGGGGTCTGAGGGGGATCTGAGGGTTTGGCCGAGTGATCAGGAGCCCACACGGGGCAAATTAGGGCCTGATCTGATGGGTAGGTGTGCTAGGGGGTGACAGGAGGTGATTTATGGGTGTCTCAAGGTGTGATTAGAGGGGGGAAATAGATGCAAGCAATGCACTAGCGAGGTGATCAGGGCTGGGGTCTGAGGGCGTTCTGAGGTGTGGGCGGGTGATTGGGTGCCCGCAAGGGGCAGATTAGGGTCTAATCTGATGGGTAACAGTGACAGGTGGTGATAGGGGGTGATTGATGGGTAATTAGTGGGTGTTTAGAGGAGAGAAGAGATGTAAACACTGCACTTGGGAGGTGATCTGATGTCGGATCTGCGGGCGATCTATTGGTGTGGGTGGGTGATCAGATTGCCCGCAAGGGGCAGGTTAGGGGCTGATTGATGGGTGGCAGTGACAGGGGGTGATTGATGGGTGGCAGTGACAGGGGGTGATTGATGGGTGATTGACAGGTGATCAGTGGGTTATTACAGGGAATAACAGATGTAAATATTGCACTGGCGAATTGATAAGGCGGGGGTCTGAGGGCAATCTGGGCGTGTGGGCGGGTGATTGGGTGCCCGCAAGGGGCATATTAGGGTCTAATCTGATGGGTAACAGTGACAGGTGGTGATAGGGGGTGATTGATGGGTAATTAGTGGGTGTTTAGAGGAGAGAAGAGATGTAAACACTGCACTTGGGAGGTGATCTGATGTCGGATCTGCGGGCGATCTATTGGTGTGGGTGGGTGATCAGATTGCCCGCAAGGGGCAGGTTAGGGGCTGATTGATGGGTGGCAGTGACAGGGGGTGATTGACGGGTGATTGACGGGTGATTGACAGGTGATTGACAGGTGATTGACAGGTGATTGACAGGTGATCAGGGGGGATAGATGCATACAGTACACAGGGGGGGGAGGGTCTGGGGGGGTCTGGGGAGAATCTGAGGGGTGGGGGGGTGATCAGGAGGGAGCAGGGGGCAGTTTAGGGACTAAAAAAAAAATAGCGTTGACAGATAGTGACAGGGAGTGATTGATGGGTGATTAGGGGGGTGATTGTGTGCAAACGGTGGTCTGGGGGGTGGGCAGGGGGGGGTCTGAGGGGTACTGTGGGCGATCAGGGGGCGGGGGGGGGGCAGATCAGTGTGTTTGGGTGCAGACTAGGGTGGCTGCAGCCTGCCCTGGTGGTCCCTCGGACACTGGGACCACCAGGGCAGGAGGCAGCCTGTATAATACACTTTGTAAACATTACAAAGCGTATTATACGCTTCCTATCCGGCGATCGTCGGGTTAACAACCCGCCGGCGCTTCCGATTGGCCGGCGGGTTGACGTCGCGGGTGGGCGGAGCCTATTGCCGGCGGATGCGCGCGCATCCCAGCGCGCGATCCCCGGCCAGAGAGTGCCCCAGGACCTGACGCCAATCTGCGTTACCTGGTCCTGGGGCTGCCACTTTGCCGCCGCCAATATGAAGTAGGCGGTCGGCAAGTGGTTAAGTAATAGGATTGTTATTACCCTAAGAGTTATCACAATATCACTGAATATATGTTATATATGTTTTTGAACCATTTACTGTGAACAGTTTTCCTATGTCCTCTTTTCCAGTGAAATTCCAGAACACCTCCCTTCCTCCTCAGTGTCATGGTGTACTAGGTACAGAAGAAACGACTCCTTGAAAAGCAGTCTAAGCCAGTTTCTGAAGGTGGGGGTGACTTTGAAGGAATATTGCTTCAGGGGACCTCCTTGAAAGGCTGACTTTCAGGACAAGAGAGAAGTCAAGCGACCCCACCCAAAAGGAGAACTGTATATGCTGGTTGGATTTTTACCAGAAAGGACTGCCCAAAAGGAGGAATATTTTATCATATAAATTAGGGTTTAAAAGGCCAATGCACCAGGAAAAAAGCTACTTTCTACTGCTATGCTGGGCCTGTGTTAGAGATAGACTCTGTATGCTGGCTGTTAGAAAGTCCTTGTACAAGTAAATAAAGATTTCTACGTTTTTGGCACTTATTGGAGAATGTCTCATGTGTAAGTTAATTTTCCTTTAACATTATCCATAGTGAGATGGTTCTAGATTGGAGAGGAACGAGTCGTAAGCGTCACTTCTCCTACAGGAAAGACGCAGGAGACAACATCACACTCTGGAGCTACCAACAGAGAGTGTCTGTGAGACAGACAACTATACAAACGTAAAGGCTGGAAGCCGAGGGTTTGTGGTTCTTGAAACAAGAAGTAATAATCGAGATCCAGCCACAGTTTCAGGTGACCAAGAGGGTGGGGAGAGCAATTGCGAGGAAGGGAGTGTCCACACAGGTAACAATCTCACTACATGGGTCACAACACGAGACAATACCACACAGTCCTTATTCAAGCACTTATCCTCATGCTAGATGGGTAAGTGAGGAGTAGAGTTGGGCCGAACCTCCGATTTTAGGTTCGCGAACCGGGTTCGCGGACTTCCGCGGAACGTTCGGTTCACGGAAAAGTTCGCGAACCGCAATAGACTTCAATGGGGAGGCAAACTTTGGAAAAAAAAATTCTGCTGGCCACAAAAGTGATGGAAAAGATGTTTCAAGGGGTCTAACACCTGGAGGGGGGCATGGCGGAGTGGGATACACGCCAAAAGTCCCCGGGAAAAATCTGGATTTGACGCAAAGCAGCGTTTTAAGGGCAGAAATCACATTGAATGCTAAATGACAGGCCTAAAGTGCTTTAAAACATCTTGCATGTGTATACATCAATCAGGTAGTGTAATTAAGGTACTGCTTCACACTGACACACCAAACTCACCGTGTAACGCACCGCAAACAGCTGTTTGTATAGTGACGGCCGTGCTGGACTGGTGCGCACCATGGCGAGAGTGCAGGTTTTGGTGGCTTTACAGCCCATATGGTCGCCTGGCTGATGTAGCTGAATGACAGAACAGTGACTGTCCAGCTGATCAAATTTGGTCTGACCACAATGAAGCAACGACCTTATTATCTTTTGTGTGCCCCCCGAGACACTCATCTAGGCGCCGGTCATTGCTTCATTGTGATACGCAAGCCCCTTCACCACGGCAAGGTAATGATCACGAAGGGGAATGGGCGCATGTACATGCCTTTTCTTTTGTTGTTGCAGCTGCCTGCAGTGCAGCCAGAAAATTTAGGCAGTCATGTACACGCACCAGAAAAATTATTACAGCGGCCGCTGCTAGCAGCGGCCTAAAAAATTCAGCAATCCGCCAGGAGTCCCGGACCCTGTTGGTGGTGGCGGAGAAGGTAGTCAAGCGGCCTGCAGGCAGACATGCTGTGTGGAGGGACTGGGAGCGACTTAAGTCTTCTTGGGGCAGGCCAGGCAGCCAGTCACACGGCGTGCAGGCAGAGATGCTGTGTGTGCGGGGACTGACTTAGTCTTGGGGCGGGCAGCAGCCCTCCGGGATCCATGCCTCATTCATTTTGATAAAGGTGAGGTACTTAACACTTTTGTGACTTAGGCGACTTCTCTTCTCAGTGACAATGCCTCCAGCTGCGCTGAAGGTCCTTTCTGACAGGACGCTTGCGGCAGGGCAGGAGAGAAGTTGGATGGCAAATTGGGACAGCTCTGGCCACAGGTCAAGCCTGCGCACCCAGTAGTTCAAGGGTTCCTCATCGTTGTTCACAGCAGTGTCTACATCCACACTTAAGACCAGGTAGTCGGCTACCTGCCATTCCAGGCGTTGGTGGAGGGTGGATCCGGAAGGGCTACGGCGAGGCGTTGGACTAAAGAATGTCCGCATGTCCGACATCACCATGAGATTGCTGGAGCGTCCTGTCTTTGACTGCGTGGACACGGGAGGAGGATTAGTGGCAGTGGTACCTTGCTGGCGTTGTGCTGTCACATCACCCTTAAAGGCATTGTAAAGCATAGTTGACAGCTGGTTCTGCATGTGCTGCATCCTTTCCACCTTCAGGTGAGTTGGTAACAGGTCCGCCACTTTGTGCCTGTACCGAGGGTCTAGTAGTGTGGCCACCCAGTACAGCTCATTCCCCTTGAGGTTTTTTATACGGGGGTCCCTCAACAGGCAGGACAGCATAAAAGACGACATCTGCACAAAGTCGGATCCAGTACCCTCCATCTCCTCTTGCTCTTCCTCAGTGACGTCACGTAAGTCAACCTCCTCCCCCCAGCCGCGAACAATACCACGGGAAGGTTGAGCAGCACAAGCCCCCTGCGACGCCTGCTGCGGTTGTTCTCCTGCCGCCGTCCCCTCCTCCTCCTCCTCCCCCAAAGAAACACCTTGCTCATCATCCTCTGAGTCTGACTCGTCTTCTGCACACGACTTCTCTTCTTCCTTCTCCTCCCCCCTCTGTGCTGCCGCAGGTGTTGAGGAAACAGCTGGGTCTGATGAAAATTGGTCCCATGCCTGTTCCTGCCGTAACGGTTCCTGTTCACGCTCATTCGCAGCTTCATCCGCCACTCTACGCACAGCACGCTCCAAGAAGTAAGCGTAGAGAATTAAGTCGCTGATGGTGCCCTCACTGCGGCTCACTAGGTTGGTCACCTCCTCAAACGGCTGCATGAGCCTGCATGCATTTTTCATCAGTGTCCAGTTGTCGGGCCTGAACATCCCCATCTTCCCAGACTGTTTCATTCTACTGTACTTGTAGAGGTACTGGGTGACGGCTTTCTTCTGTTCTAGCAGGCGGGAGAACATGAGCAGGGTCGAATTCCAGCGAGTCGGGCTATCGCAAATCAGGCGTCTCACCGGCATGTTGTTTTTCCGCTGAATTTCCGCAAAGCGTGCCATGGCTGTGTAAGACCGCCTCAAATGCCCACAGAACTTCCTGGCCTGCTTCAGGACATCCGCTAAGCCAGGGTATTTTGCCACAAATCTTTGAACAACTAGATTCATGACATGTGCCATGCAGGGTATGTGTGTCAGCTTCCCCATATGCAAAGCGGCAAGCAGATTGCTGCCATTGTCGCACACCACGTTGCCTATCTCCAGGTGGTGCGGGGTCAGCCACTCATCCACCTGTTTCTTAAGAGCAGCCAGGAGAGCTGCTCCAGTGTGACTCTCCGCTTTGAGACAAGACATGTCTAAGATGGCGTGACACCGTCGTACCTGGCATGCAGCATAGGCCCTGCGGAGCTGGGGCTGTGTAGCTGGAGAGGAGAACTGCCACTCAGCCAAGGAGGAGGAGGACAGCGAAGAGCATGTAGCAGGAGGAGAGGAGGTGGCAGGAGGCCTGCCTGCAAGCCGTGGAGGTGTCACAATTTGGTCCGCTGCGCCCTGCTTGCCATCGTTCACCACCAGGTTGACCCAATGGGCTGTGTACGTAATGTAGCGGCCCTGCCCGTGCTTGGCAGACCAGGCATCCGTGGTCAGGTGGACCCTTGACCCAACGCTCTTCGCAAGAGATGACACCACTTGCCTCTCAACTTCACGGTGCAGTTGGGGTATGGCCTTTCTCGAAAAATAAGTGCGGCCTGGCATCTTCCACTGTGGTGTTTTCCGATGGCCACAAATTTACGGAAGGCCTCAGAGTCCACCAGACGGTATGGTAACAGCTGGCGAGCTAACAGTTCCGCCACGCCAGCTGTCAGACGCCGGGCAAAGGGGTGACTGGCCGAAATTGGTTTCTTCCGCTCAAACATTTCCTTCACGGACACCTGACTGCTGCTGTGGGCAGAGGAGCAGGAAGCGCTCAGGGGCAGAGGCGGAGTGGAGGAGGGTGCCTGTGAAGGTGGAAGGGAGAAAGCGGCAGAAGCAGATGATGCACCTGAAGGAGGAAGAGGAGAAGGAGGGTGACTTTTCTTTTGTGTGCTGCTGCTGCTTTTGCTCAGGTGGCCATCCCATTGCTGTTTGTGCCTTTTCTCCAGGTGCCTTCGTAAGGCACTTGTCCCTACGTGAGTGTTGGCCTTTCCACGGCTCAGTTTTTGTTGGCAGAGCAAACAGATGGCTTTGGTCCGATCTGAGGCACACACATTAAAAAATTTCCACACCGCTGAGCCACCCTGGGATGTGGGCACTATGGGGACCTCAGCAGCTGATGCTGAAGGGCAAGTTGGCTGGCGGTACATAGGTGGCGATACATGGTGCCGGACACTGCCACCAGCTGTTTCTGACGAAGAGCTGCCCCAGCTTCTTTCAGCAACTTCTCTCCTCCTACTACTCTCTGACTCCCCCTCTGATCTGTCCCCCTCTTCATCTCCTCTATTGGGAACATACAGAGGATCCCTATCATCGTCATCATCGTAATCATCCTGCCCAGCTTCGCTTGCCTCAGAAAAATCCAAACATGCACCATCAGTAGGTCCTTCATCCTCCTTACACGTTACATCCATAGTGTTGCCGCATAACTCAGACATATGAGCTGGTGAAAATTCATCTGGCTGTAACAACAATGGCTGTGCATCAGTGATTTCAACACTAAATAATTCTTGTGAAGTGTCAAATGCAGCGGAAGTGGTGCTAGTAGTAGCGCTGGTGGCTGAGCAAGATGAGGTGTTCTGTGTCGCTAAATACTCAACCACGTCCTGACAATCTTGGGAGGTGATGGGACGTGCCTTCTTCCGAGCACTGTACTGTGGGCCAGGTCCACACGAAATTACATTTACACGACCTCGCGCAGACCTGCCGGGTGGCCTTCCTCTGGCTCTGGCACTACCTCTTCCTCTACCTGTTTTGTCCATATCGGGTATGCACGGAGTGGTATATCACACTGCGTGCACTCACGTAGGTAGGTGGGTTCACTTAACTGCACAGGTATGCGCACTGATGCGGTGGGTTCACTGAACAGAACAGGTATGCAGTGGCGGGTTCACTGAACAGTACACGTATACAGTGGCGGGTTCACTAAACACAACAGGTATGCAGTGGTGGGTTCACTGAACAGAACAGGTATACAGTGGTGGGTTCACTGAACACAACAGGTATGCAGTGGCGGGTTCACTGAACAGGTATACAGTGGCGGGTTCACTGAACAGAACAGGTATACAGTGGCAGGTTCACTGAACAGAACAGGTATGCAGTGGCGGGTTCACTGAACAGTACAGGTATACAGTGGCGGGTTCACTGAACACAACAGGTATGCAGTGGCGGGTTCACTGAACAGAACAGGTATACAGTGGCGGGTTCACTGAACAGTACAGGTATACAGTGGCGGGTTCACTGAACACAACAGGTATGCAGTGGCGGGTTCACTGAACAGAACAGGTATACAGTGGCGGGTTCACTGAACAGTACAGGTATGCAGTGGCGGGTTCACTGAACAGGTATACAGTGGCGGGTTCACTGAACAGAACAGGTATACAGTGGCGGGTCCACTGGACAGAACAGGTATGCAGTGGTGGGTTCACAGAACAGGTATGCAGTGGCGGGTTCACTGAACACAACAGGTATGCAGTGGCGGGTTCACTGAACAGGTATACAGTGGCGGGTCCACTGAACAGAACAGGTATGCAGTGGCGGGTTCACTGAACACAACAGGTATGCAGTGGTGGGTTCACTGAACAGGTATGCAGTGGTGGGTTCACAGAACAGGTATGCAGTTGTGGGTTCACAGAACAGGTATGCAGTGTCAGGTTCACTGAACAGGTATGCAGTGGTGGGTTCACTGAACAGGTATGCAGTGGTGGGTTCACTGAACAGGTATGCAGTGGTGGGTTCACAGTACAGGTATGCAGTGGTGGGTTCACAGAACAGGTATGCAGTGGCGGGTTCACAGAACAGGTATGCAGTGGCAGGTTCACTGAACACAACAGGTATGCAGTGGCGGGTTCACTGAACAGGTATACAGTGGCGGGTCCACTGAACAGAACAGGTATGCAGTGGCGGGTTCACTGAACACAACAGGTATGCAGTGGTGGGTTCACTGAACAGGTATGCAGTGGTGGGTTGACAGTACAGGTATGCAGTGGTGGGTTCACAGAACAGGTATGCAGTGGCGGGTTCACAGAACAGGTATACAGTGGCAGGTTCACTGAACACAACAGGTATGCAGTGGCGGGTTCACTGAACAGGTATACAGTGGCGGGTCCACTGAACAGAACAGGTATGCAGTGGCGGGTTCACTGAACACAACAGGTATGCAGTGGTGGGTTCACTGGACAGGCATGCAGTGGCAGGTTCACTGAACACAACAGGTATGCAGTGGCGGGTTCACTGGACAGGTATACAGTGGCGGGTCCACTGAACAGAACAGGTATGCAGTGGCGGGTTCACTGAACACAACAGGTATGCAGTGGCAGGTTCACTGAACAGGTATGCAGTGGTGGGTTCACTGAACAGGTATGCAGTGGTGGGTTCACAGAACAGGTATGCAGTGGCAGGTTCACTGAACAGGTATGCTAAGCCTAACTAATCTTTCCCTATGAGAGACAGTCTGCAGCAACTCGCCCTACTCTCACTAATGCAGGCACACGAGTGACCGCAATGGCCGCCGCTGCCTGCCTTATATAAGGGGGGTGGGGTTCCAGGGGCTAGTGTAGCCTAATTGGCTACACTGGGCCTGCTGACTGTGATGTAGAGGGTCAAAGTTGACCCTCCATGGTGCATTATGGGGCGAACCGCACTTCCGCAAACGTTCGCCTGCGGGACGCGAACGCAAACCACGGAAGTTCGCATGGAACGGTTCGCCTGCAAACTCTAGTGAGGAAGTAAATTAACAAAATAAATTTCCGTGCGCAGTCCCACACACTCCAATTGCAAACCAATCAATGCTGCTGATCTGAATTGATGCTCAATATCAATTATAAAAGTCAAACAAAAGTCTATAATGATCGGCGCAATACAAAATCCCAATCTGTTCACAAAACTTTTGATCTTCTCTATCCACCACCACACCGCTTGTGAGATCACTCACCAGCTCCTTAGATCATAATAAATGATCATATGCGTTCAGTCAAATACACACCAGCCCGTCTGGTCATAAATGGGCTCTTCTCTGCCACCTCCTCAGATCCTCATGTGCATAATGAAAAACATAAAAATGCTTCACATAGCGTAATCCAATTCAATTTAAAATGTATTGCACTTAAAAACAATATGTCGCACTCACGTGTAAACCATGTATGTCTATGACAGGCATACAGGTATGCGCAGGGTAGGAAAGATAGCGGGCCGCCTCCGGCCATTCACTCCACGCAACACCGCCGTCCAACTGGCATCCGCGTACTTCCGCAATCCCTCACCCGACCTGGAGCTCCTCCCCTTCGAGATCCAGCCACAGTTTCAGGTGACTAAGAGGGTGAGGAGAGCAATCCCAAGCAAGGGAGTGTCCACACAGGTAACATCCTCACTACATGGGTCGCAACATGAGACAATACCACACAGTCCATATTCAAGCACTTATCCTCATGCTAGATGGGTAAGTGAGGAGGTACTCTTAATTGAAAGATTGCAGAGAGTACATTCTTGCTGACCTAAGGTACGCATTTTACCTCAGGACATGAGGGGGGCAAAGGTCCAATCAGGACAGTTCGGGACATCTTTTGTCGTTGAGATGCTAATCAATTTCCCAGAAGAAAGAGAACCTACCGTATTCTTCTGGGGAGGGCCACAAGGGTTAGCATGGGACGTGAGTTTAATGGATCAGGGGACTTTTTGGAGTAGAGAGGTAGAATCCTGGGATACATCAAGTAGCACCCCGGGGACTCTCTATAATGGAAGGGTGATGGGACTAAAACGGGGGAGTTTAAAAATAGTGCCCTTAGTCCGGGAGGATGAAGGACCATGGACATACGGTTTTTGCATCCCACGGTCCCTAGAGTTTAAAGGTCCAAATAGATCTTGCATAATGAGAAGGGGAACCGTGACAGTAAAAGTGGGGGTTCCCACAACTCCTAAAGTTCAGGTAGTCACCCTGCCAGTGACTACCCAGGAACCCCACCTACCGTCATGTGATACACATTAGGTTGTAAAAAGTGTCCCTTTTCAGTTAAAGCAACAGAGGGCGACTCCAGTTATCATGGAAGCCCAGCTTTAATTGATCACTTGGCAGATTAACTTAGATGAGTGGGTAATATCTAATATCTACCCTAACTGCAGCACTGTCGCTGCCACCCTGGTACAGGCTTTTATGTCATGGGCACATTCCACAGGGAACAGGGAATAGAAGAAGGTCCCGAGATTTAGCAGATACACTCTTGGTAAGCATGGGCGCTGGAATGGGGGTAGCAAACAGTGTAGACATAGAAGGGATGACAGAGGTAATTCAACAATTAGGCACATTGGGACAACAGAATGTGGGTACCCAACATCATCTGAACTTGGTTTTGAAACAGTTAACGCACAACACATATAACGTTCAGGGGTACACTCAAAGGCATATTCAAATAATTGTTCAGAAGATGATTGCACACAGTGATGCTCGGATACCCCTTTTTATTATTCGAGTTAGGTCGAATTCGAATAGTAAATTATTCGAGTTCGGTCGAATATTCGAGTCGCATATTTTTAAATATTCGATTCGACCTCGGAATTCGAGCTCACTATTCGAATCGGTATTTGAGCTCATAATTCGGGCTGACTATTCGAATTGGCCTTAAATAGCTTCCAACACTTGTTTTGGGGGTGAATGATGCAAGAAACATCTTTTTTTCCAAGTAACAACAGCAAGTGATTATGTGGGGATGTTCCTTTAAAAAAAAAAAAAAAAGGTGGAAAGAGAAGTTGTGTCCAAAATTATGTTCAGTACTGTATATACTTCTTCTTCTTCTTCTTCTTCTTTATCTTCTATATCTTATTCTTCTTTTTCTTCTTCTTCTTCTATATCTTCTTCTTTATTTTCTTCTTATTCTTCTATATCTTCTTCTTCTTCGTCTTCTTCTTCTTCTTTATCATCTTCTTCTTCTATTTCTTTTATATCTTCTTCTTCTTCTATATCTTCTTCTATATCTTCTTCTTCTTCTTCTTCTTCTTCTTCTTCTTCTTCTTCTTCTTCTTCTTCTTCATCTTCTTCTTCTTCTTCATCTTCTTCTATTTCTTCTATATCTTCTTCTTCTTCTTCTTCTTCTTCTTCATCTTCTTCTTCTTCTTCATCTTCTTCTATTTCTTCTATATCTTCTTCTTCTTCTTCTTCTTCTTCTTCTTCTTCTTCTTCTTCTTCTTCTTCTTCTTCTTCTTCTTCTTCTTCTTCTTCTTCTTCATCATCTTCTTCTATTTCTTCTATATCTTCTTCTTCTATTTCTTCTATATCTTCTTCTTCTATTTCTTCTATAGCTTCTTCTTCTTCTTCTTTTTCTATATCTTCTTATTATTATTATTTTACTATTTCTTTTTCTTCTTTTTCTATATCTTCTTCTTCTTATTATTTTTCTATTTCTACTTCTTCTTCTTTTTCTATATCTTCTCCTTCTTCTTCTTCTTCTTCTTCTTTTTCTATATCTTCATCTTCTTCTTCTATATCGTCTTCTTCTTCTTCACTTCTTTCTCTTCTATATCTTTTTTTTTTAAAGAAATGCAGCTATTTTTGAGCGTAATAAATAGCTGGTGGCGCATGGTGGAAGCGCCATTGTATGTGCTCCCTGGCAGTGGAAACACACAGACAGCAGGAGGTAAATTCAGCAGCAGGAGGAGGAGGAGGAGGATGATTGTGTGGCAGCAGGCAGTCAATGAGGCAGGCATATTTTTTTTTTACAGCAAATTACACAGATATAGCTATTGTTGGACGTAATAGCTGGTGGCAGAGTGGCAGCAGAAGGTAAATCTGTGTACCCTGGCAGTGGGAAACACAGACAGACAGCAGCAGCAGGAGGAATGGAGGAGTAGTGTGAGTGTGGCAGCAGGCAGGCAGCGTGACATAATAGCCCTGGTACTTAGCGGTGATACCAGGGCTGTAAATAAACACAACAGGAGGTCCCAGACAGCGGTCGTGCAGCCCATATCGTGTCCAATACGCAACTGGGACAACACAGTTTTCAACCCGGGCACCTCAGAAAAATTAAACCTTTTTTTTTTTAATTGTTTTTTTTTTTTTTTTACAGCAAATTACACAGATATAGCTATTGTTGGACGTAATAGCTGGTGGCAGAGTGGCAGCAGAAGGTAAATCTGTGTACCCTGGCAGTGGGAAACACAGACAGACAGCAGCAGTAGGAGGAATGGAGGAGTAGTGTGAGTGTGGCAGCAGGCAGGCAGCGTGACATAATAGCCCTGGTACCTAGCGGTGATACCAGGGCTGTAAATAAACACAACAGGAGGTCCCAGACAGCGGTCATGCAGCCCACATCGTGTCCAATACACAACTGGGACAACACAGTTTTCAACCCGGGCACCTCAGAAAAATTAAACCTTTTTTTTAATGTTTTTTTTTTTTTTTACAGCAAATTACACAGATATAGCTATTGTTGGACGTAATAGTTGGTGGCAGAATGGCAGCAGAAGGTAAATCTGTGTACCCTGGCAGTGGGAAACACAGACAGACAGCAGAAGGGCAGTACACAGCAGCCCACTGTAGGTGTAAAATGTGTGGCTACAGGCGACGTAATAGTCAAACTGAACCAGGCTGGCTTAGTGAGCAAGAGCCAGAAGGTGGTAAAGGGTGGTAAGGCATATTAACAATGGTTCCGGCAGCCAGTTCATGTCCCCCTCTCGCCGACAACAGGGGCCAGGAACTCGCCTTCCACCCACGCCTGGTTCATCTTGAGAAACGTCAGTCTGTCCACAGACTTGTGAGACAGACGTGAGCGTTTCTCGGTGACCAGGCCACCAGCTGCAGTGAAGCAGCGCTCAGACAGCACGCTGGAAGGGGGACAGGACAGCACTTCCAGGGCGTACTGCGCCAGCTCGCTCCAGATCTTCAGGCGCTTGACCCAATACTCCATGGGATCAACAGGGGCATCGCTGTCAAGCCCGCTGTAGGACCCCATGTAGTCAGCCACCATGCGGGTCAGGCGCTGGCTGTGACCGGAGGAGGATCCTGCTGCATGCACCTCCTCTCTAGTCACTGCTGGAGCCTCTACAGTCCTGTAGAGCTTGTTGCTGAGAGACAGCAGGTCTGTGGTGCGCTTGCTGCTGGATGCAGGCACCTGCTGCTGTCTCTGTGCTGGCTGGACAGTGGGGGTGGAAGGCTGGGGGAAGGCTTCCTCCAAGCGGTCAACAAGGGCCTGCTGCAAGCTCCTTATTTGTTGTGCTGGGTCTCCTCCTGCAGGAGGCAGGAACTGGCTCAACTTTCCCTTGAAGCGCGGGTCCAACATCATGCTGATCCAGATGTCCTCCCTCTGCTTCATCTGGATCCCCCTGGGGTCCCTGCGCAGGCACGTCAGCATGTGCGCTGCCATTGGGAAGAGGCGGGCCACGTGTGCTGGCACATCGATGGCAGTGCTGTCCTCATCCTCCTCCTCTGCCGCCTCATCCTCTCTCCACCCCCGCACCAACTCAGCTGCGCTGTGCTGATCCCCCTCATCAGCAGCAAGGTCAGGGACCTCCACCAAGTCCTCCTCCTCCTCCCCCTCAGAGGTGGACTGTGCAGCTGCATGCCGCTCCTGCTGGGCCAAGGCTGCCGCTTCCTGTTCCAGCAAAGCATCGAGGGCCCTGTTCAGCAGACAAACCAGGGTCACCCACTCGCACACCATAGCATGGTCCCTGCTCACCATGTTGGTGGCCTGCAGAAAGGGAGCCAGCACTAAGCACACCTGCTGCATGTGCCCCCAGTCGTCATCGGGGACGATGGACGGGATGTTGCTGGTCTTGTCCCTTTTCTGAGCGGCGGACACAGTGGCCAGGGCAAGGTACTGGTGGACAGCGTGCTTCTGTTCAACCAGACGCTCCAACATCGCCAGGGTGGAGTTCCAGCGAGTTGGAACGTCAAGGATCAGCCTATGGCGTGGCAGCTCCAGCTCCTTTTGCACGTCTTCCAGGCTCGTAGAGGCTGCAGGCGAGCGCCGGAAGTGACGCACAACATTCCTTGCCGTTTCCAGCAGTTCGCCCATCCCCTGGTAGGTGCGCAAGAACTTCTGCACCACCAGGTTCAGCACGTGGGCAAGACAGGGGATGTGGGTCAGGTTTCCCCTGTCGATTGCGGCAACCAGATTGGCCCCATTGTCGGCCACCACCTCTCCAACTCTGAGGCCTCTGGGGGTCAGCCAAATCCTCTCCTGCTCCTGGAGTTTGGCCAACACATGGGTTGCCGTCAGTTTGGTCTTCCCAAGGCTGACCAACTGCAGCAGCGCTTGGCAGTGGCGTGGCTTCACGCTGCTGCTGAGGCGGGGGGTTTGGCCAGGTGTGCCGGAGGATGGCAGAGGATCGGAGGAACCTGCAGCAGTTCCCCGGACCCTGTGGGGTGGCAGCACCCACTGTGTTGCTGCTGCTGCTGTGCCCGCTGCTGCTCTCCCATCCTCACCCCCTTCCACCAAGCTGACCCAGTGGACAGTGAAGGACAGGTAGCGGCCTGTCCCGAAGCGGCTGCTCCAGGAGTCCATGGTGACGTGGACCCTTTCACCAACCGCATGCTCCAGCCCTCGCTCCACATTGGCCATCACAAAGCGGTGCAGTGCAGGCATGACCTGGCGGGCGAAGAAGTGTCTGCTGGGGAGCTGCCAGTCTGGGGCTGCACAAGCAAGCAGCGCACGCATGTCGCTCCCCTCCTGCACGAGCGTGTACGGCAGGAGTTGGGAGCACATGGCCCGTACCAGCAAGCCGTTCAGCTGCCGCACGCGACGGCTGCTGGGAGGCAGAGCCCTAACCACCCCCTGGAAGGACTCGCTCAAAAGGCTCTGGCGTCGCCTTTTGCTAGCACGGGAATCAGCGGAGACAGCAGAGGAGGCCACTGAGGACTGGCTGCCAGAACAGGCCTCAGTGTCGGCGGCAGGAGTTGCAGAGGGGGGAGGAGCAGTGCGTTTCCGCACTCCTGCTGGTGGTGCTGGAGGAGCAGGAGGGCGGGTGGCTGCTGTTGCTGCTGAAGGCTGTGCAGTGCTGGGTGTGGTGCCACTGCCAGCACCAGATGCCTTCAGCCTCTTGAACTCCTCATGCTGGTGGTAATGTTTAACAGCAAGATGGTTTATAAGAGAGCTGGTGCTGAACTTTAAGGGGTCTGCACCTCTGCTCAACTTCCGCTGACAGTGGTTGCAAGTGGCATACTTGCTGTGAACTGTGGGCATGGTGAAAAATTGCCAGATTGGTGACGTGAAAAACCCCCTACGGACTGGAGCCACTGCTGCCTGTCTCGGCTGGTGGTGGTACTGGCAGATGCTGCTGCTGCTGCTGCTGAGCCTGAGACACCAGCAGGCTGTGGGACCTGCCTACTGCTGCCAATGCTTGCAATGATGCGCCTCCTTGCAAGGCCCACAAGCGCATCCTCCTCCTCCTCCTCCTCAGAGCTGCTGATGATGACATCCCCAGGTGCTGGTGGTGGCACCCAGTCTTTGTCCGTCACCCTGTCATCATCATCATCATCATCATCCCCCTCCTGAAACATGTCCTGCTGGGATGATGACCCCCCAAACTCCTCTCCTGATGCATGGATGGGCTGCTTGACTGTCACCACAGTCTTGCTGTCCAATCCCTCCTCCCCCAAAGTGCCCATCAGCATCTCCTCCTCAAAATCGCCAACAACAGCAGACAATTCCCTCATGATGCCTGGGGTCAAAAGACTGCTGAATGACAGGTCGCCAACTTGTGACGGTAAACTGGCCTCCTCCCCAGGCCCTGCTGGGCGGCTGCTGCGAACAGGGGTGGTGGTGGTGGTGAGGGTGGAGGCCTCGGATGCAGAGCTGATGGCGGGCTGCTCATCCTCCGTCATCAGTTGCATCACAGTGGCTGCATCCTTTTCCTCAATGGGACGTTTCCGACCCGGCTGGAGGAAAATAGGAGCAGGTACTACACGCTGCTGCTGCTGTGTCTCTGCAGCGTGAGTTGCAGATGCTCCTGCTGGGCGCCCAAGGCGTCCACGGCCAGTAGCTATAGGCGGAATGTTAGCCACTGACGCAGCTGCTGCTGCTGCGGAACTGTGCATGGTGGCGCGGCTTGCCACAATGCTGCTCCCTCTCCTCCTGATTCCCTTGCTGCCCTTCCCCTTGCCCAAACCACGCTGGCTGCCACTTCCAGACATCTTAGATGTTTTTGGCGTAAACAAAAAAGTTTTTTAAAAGGGTGGGTGAAAAAGTGGGGTACTTTAATGGAGTGGGTTGGTGGGTGAGGTGACACTAATCACTAAGTGATTAGATCGCTAAGTGATTACTAGTACAGTACAAATACAAAATACAATAATCAGTAATCAGTAAGTGTGAACAGTGAACAGTGAGTGTGTCCCCTAGTACACTAGTACAACTAGAAAATACAATAATCAGTAGTAATCAGATTCAGTAGAAGGAAATAGAGTGTGTGTACACTACAGACAGTGCACGCACACACACACGCAGGAGCTAGCCTATGAACAGTGAGTGTCCCTAGTACACTAGTACAACTAGAAAACACAATAATCAGTAGTAATCAGATGATTCAGTAGAAGGAAATAGAGTGTGTACTGCACACTACAGACAGTGCACGCACACACACACGCTGGAGCTATGAACAGTGGCAGTGAGTGTCCCTAGTACAGTATAACTACAAAATACAATAATCACTCAGTAGTAAAGGACAAGACAGGGTAGAATACACAGCACAAACACAGGTATAGATGAGAAATAAACTAACAGAGAACAGGAGGACAGCTGCCCACACAGGCAAGGCCCTGATGCCTAAAGCTCTAAGCTTGCCTGCAGCAGCAGCTGTCTCTATGTAACACACAAGCTACTAACTAAAATACAATCTCTATCTAGCTAACAACAATATAGGTGTGTATAGCAGGTGTATGTGAGCAAAAACGCTAGGTGACTGACCACAATAGAGCACTTGCTAAGCCAAAGCACAAAGGAGCAGATCTCTCTCTGTACAAGTCAAGCAAGGACGGAAAAACCTAACATGGTGGCCGCTATTTATAGGGTAGGGGCTGGCCAGGGTCTCCCTCTGTGATTGGCTGCCGTCAGAGGGCCTGGGAGCCCTCTGATTGGCTCTAAGGACATCAATCTGGGCTATGACGCTATTCGAGCTCGGTATTCGAGCTCGAATAGCGCTGTTTGCTTGAATAGCGCGAATAGTGAATGGGCTATTCGAGTTCACTTGAATAGCACGTTCGAATAGCTGCAGCTATTCGAGCTCGAATACCGAGCTCGAATAGCTGAAAAAGAGCTTGAATATTCGAGCTACTCGAATATTCGAGCTCTGCTGAGCATCCCTGATTGCACATGCTAAGGGTACTGCATGGGAGACAGCATGCCTGTCAATGCAGACCGAGTTAACAGAAGATTTTAAGATAATGGCTCAAACCTTTTCAGAAGGTAAAACTCCTTTACAGCTGAGCCTTGACAAGGAGCGATTGGTCGATTTTCCGGGGGGAAGGATCTTTTGCATGGAGGCACCGAGATGTGTAGGTAAACAAATGGATAGGGTGCGACAATTTTTTATGCACCGCTACTTCCTTAGTTCCTACCGGTGGAGAAACCCAGGTAGTTTTTCAAGTAGTATCCCTGAGTACACCTGTTTCCTCAACACATGTCTTACACCATGACCTGAGAGGTCAACATTTTTTGGTACTAGGATAGACGTCTCAACCAATACCTCACTATATATGAATGAAAATCTCTCTAAGAATCAATTTTTCTCATGACTCAGAGTGGTCTGGCTATCAAATTGTAAAGTGTAAAAGAAAAGCAGAACCCATCTGCAAGCCAAAGCACTCAATGAGTCATGTGATTATCAAAAGTGAAAAATTTGTATTACATAAAAACACTTAGAAAACAGTGTATTACGATCCATACATATATGGGCATGAAAAAGGGGATACAGTGGGTTGCAAAAGTATTCGGGCCCCCTTGAAGTTTTCCACATTTTGTCATATTACTGCCACAAACATGATTCAATTTTATTGGAATTCCACATGAAAGACCAACACAAAGTGGTGTACACATGAGAAGTGGAATGAAAATCATACATGATTCCAATTTTTTTTTTAACAAATAAATAACTGCAAAGTGGTGTGTGCATAATTATTCGGCCCCCTTTGATCTGAGTGCAGTCAGTTGCCTATAGACATTGCCTGATGAGTGCTAATGACTAAATAGAGTGCACCTGTGTGTAACCTAATGTCAGTACAAATACAGCTGCTCTTTGAAGGCCTCAGAGGTTGTCTAAGAGAATATTGGGAGCAACAACACCATGAAGTCCAAAGAACACACGGGACAGGTCAGGGATCAAGTTATTGAGAAATTTAAAGCAGACTTAGGCTACAAAAAGATTTCCAAAGCCTTGAACATCCCAAGGAGCACTGTTGAAGCGATCATTCAGAAATGGAAGGAGTATGGCACAACTGTAAACCTACCACGACAAGGCCATCCACCTAAACTCACAGGCCGAAAAAGGAGAGCGCTGATCAGAAATGCAGTCAAGAGGCCCATGGTGACTCTGGACGAGCTGCAGAGATCTACAGCTCAGGTGGGAGACTCTGTCCATAGGACAACTATTAGTCATGCACTGTACAAAGTTGGCCTTTATGGAAGAGTGGCAAGAAGAAAGGCATTGTTAACAGAAAGCATAAGAAGTCCTGTTTGCAGTTTGCCACAAGCCATGTGGGGGACACAGCAACCATGTGGAAGAAGGTGCTCTGGTCAGATGAGACCAAAATGGAACTTTTTGGCCAAAATGCAAAACGCTATGTGTGGCGGAAACCTAACACTGCACATCACTCTGAACACACCATCCCCACTGTCAAATGTGGTGGTGGCAACTAGTGTTGGGCGAACAGTGTTCGCCACTGTTCGGGTTCTGCAGAACATCACCCTGTTCGGGTGATGTTCGAGTTCGGCCGAACACCTGATGGTGTTCGGCCAAACTGTTCGGCCATATGGCCGAACTAAGAGCCATGCGTTACCCGAACGTTCGGCTAGCGCTGTGATTGGCCGAACGGGTCACGTGTAGTGTTGGGCGAACATCTAGATGTTCGGGTTCTTGCCGAACATGGCCGCGATGTTCGGGTGTTCGAGCCGAACTCCGAACATAATGGAAGTCAATGGGGACCCGAACTTTCGTGCTTTGTAAAGCCTCCTTATATGCTACATACCCCAAATTTACAGGGTATGTGCACCTTGGGAGTGGGTACAAGAGGAAAAATTTTTTAGCAAAAAGAGCTTATAGTTTTTGAGAAAATCGATTTTAAAGTTTCAAAGGGAAAACTGTCTTTTAAATGCGGGAAATGTCTGTTTTCTTTGCACAGGTAACATGCTTTTTGTCGGCATGCAGTCATAAATGTAATACATATAAGAGGTTCCAGGAAAAGGGACCGGTAACGCTAACCCAGCAGCAGCACACGTGATGGAACAGGAGGAGGGTGGCGCAGGAGGAGAAGGCCACGCTTTGAGACACAACAACCCAGGCCTTGCATGAGGACAAGAAGTGTGCGGATAGCAATTTGCGTTTTGTCGCCATGCAGTCATAAATGTAATACAGATGAGAGGTTCAATAAACAGGGACCGGAAACGCTAACCCATCACAGATGTTCATTGTTCATGTTACTTGGTTGGGGTCCGGGAGTGTTGCGTAGTCGTTTCCAATCCAGGATTGATTCATTTTAATTTGAGTCAGACGGTCTGCATTTTCTGTGGAGAGGCGGATACGCCGATCTGTGACGATGCCTCCGGCAGCACTGAAACAGCGTTCCGACATAACGCTGGCTGCCGGGCAAGCCAGCACCTCTATTGCGTACATTGCCAGTTCGTGCCAGGTGTCTAGCTTCGATACCCAATAGTTGAAGGGTGCAGATGGATTGTTCAACACAGCTACGCCATCTGACATGTAGTCCTTGACCATCTTCTCCAGGCGATCGGTGTTGGAGGTGGATCTGCACGCTTGCTGTTCTGTGGGCTGCTGCATGGGTGTCAGAAAATTTTCCCACTCCAAGCACACTGCCGATACCATTCCCTTTTGGGCACTAGCTGCGGCTTGTGTTGTTTGCTGCCCTCCTGGTCGTCCTGGGTTTGCGGAAGTCAGTCTGTCGGCGTACAACTGGCTAGAGGAGGGGGAGGATGTCAATCTCCTCTCTAAAGTCTCCACAAGGGCCTGCTGGTATTCTTCCATTTTGACCTGTGTGACTCTTTCTTCAAGCAGTTTTGGAACATTGTGTTTGTACCGTGGATCCAGAAGGGTATAAACCCAGTAATTGGTGTTGTCCAGAATGCGCACAATGAGTGGGTCGCGTTCAATGCAGTCTAGCATGAATTGAGCCATGTGTGCCAGAGTCCTGCCAGAATCCTCATCATCCTCTTGTGAGCGTTGTGATAGTTGTTGTGATGCATCATAGTCGTCACCTTCTTCCTGGTCTGCTTCTGCTGACCATTCGTGCTGAATTGTGGAAGTCCAACGTGCACCGCTCTGGCCCTCGTCAGTGGTGGCATGAAATTCCTGCTCCAACTCCAGCTGTTCCTCTTCCTCTTCTTCGTCATAGCTGCTGGGGCCAGCGTTTCCTGAGGCGGATGGCCTGATGTTGGTACCATCACGCTGATCGTTTTCTCCTTCAGATTCCCCCAGTTGCATCATGACAGCTGTTTACTTGATTTTCAACATTGACTTCTTCAGTAAACACAGCAGTGGTATGGTAATGCTGACTGAAGAGTTGTCACTGCTCACAAGCAACGTGGATTGCTCAAAATTTTGGAGGACTTGGCAGAGGTCCAACATGTTGGCCCAATCGGATCCACAGAAGCTTGGCAGCTGTCCGGATGCGCCTCGGTACTGCGCCGTCATGTACTGGACCACTGCACTCTTCTGCTCGCAAAAGCGGGCTAGCATGTTCAGCGTAGAATTCCAGCGCGTAGGGACATCACACAGCAAGTGATGGTGGGGGAGATTGAAGCGCTCCTGCATCTTGGCGAGTGCCCCCGAAGCAGTACTGGAATTTCTGCAATGTTTGGCCACTCGTCGCACCTTCAACAGAAGATCGGCCACGCCTGGGTATGTCCTCAGGAACCGCTGAACTACTAGGTTCATCACGTGCGCCAGGCAAGGGATGTGTGTCAGCTTAGCCAACCTTAAAGCGCGAATGAGATTACTCCCATTATCACACACAACCATGCCCGGTTTCAGGTCCAGCGGTGCCAGCCACAAATCCGTCTGTTCCTTTATTCCCCTCCAAATTTCCTCCCCTGTGTGCTGCTTATCCCTAAGGCAGATCAGCTTCAGCAACGCTTGCTGACGCATGCCAACAGCTGTGCTGCACTGCTTCCACAATCCTACTGCTGCTGGGTTAGCGTTTCCGGATGAGTTACAGCTTTGAGATGCGTTGGAGGAGAAGGAGTCAGAGAGGTAGGTGCTGCTGTTGTTATCCAGTGGGAGGGACGGCGGTGCAGCTGTTTGCGGCGTGGGCAACACCCGCGCCGTAGCAGGTGAGGAATCGCTGCCAGGCTCCACAAGGTTCACCCAGTGCGCGGTAAGGGAGATGTATCGACCCTGGCCGAACGCACTCGTCCAGGTGTCAGTGGTGAGGTGAACCTTGCAGGCAACGGCATTCTTCAAGCTTCGGGTTATTTTGCTGACCACGTGCTCATGCAACTCAGGCACTGCAGAGCGCGCAAAGTGGTAGCGGCTGGGAACCGCGTAACGTGGGATGGCCACTGACATCATGCCCTTGAAGCTGTTTGTCTCCACCACTCGATATGGCAGCATTTCGCCGGCCAGAAGCTTGGCTATGCTGGCTGTTAGTGCCACGGCCCGGGGGGCATTTGCTGGCAATTTCCTCTTGCGCTCAAGCATCTCCGAGACAGACAACTGAACCGTAGGGCTGCACACTGAACGGCTGTTGGTTGTTGTGTTTGATGACTGGGAGACCTCAAGAGCACTATTCCGGAAAGTGACAGTGTCAGCGTCGTCTGATGTTTGTGAATGTTGTTGTGAACCACGCAATGGCTGGGCTACTGCTGCTGCTGAGGAGGGTCTGGTGGTGAGTCTGGTGACCCCAAGGGAGGCAGTGTTGCTGCTGGTACCCTGTCCTGGCGGCCACAGAGTGGGATGTTTGGATACCATGTGGCGGGTCATGCTGGTGGTGGAGAGGTTGTTAATATGTTTCCCCCTGCTCAGGCGGGTCTTGCACACCTTGCAAATCACCATGGTACCATCCTCACTGCAGTCTTCAAAGAAAGGCCAGACTTTGGAGCACCTGCCTTGCTGGCGATTTCTGTTTGCGCCTCTTTTTTGTCTCACTTGAACTTCCACGCTTGTGGTGCCTGAAATTTCGCGCCGCCTACCTTGTGGCACAAGTCGAACTCGTGCAGCGGTGGGTTCTTTAACAGACTCATCTGTGCTGCTGCTACGCCGGCGATGTTCTCCTTCACATACAAAATCTGGGTCTCTGTCAACATTGTCCATACCCTCCTCCTCCTCTTCCATCTCCTCAAACTCGTCATATGTGATTGTGGGCCGCCGCCGTGGAGTAGAGCTCCCCACAACAACCTCTGCGCAGCACACTCCAACGTCGTCTTCAAGATCTTCTCGGCCGACCTCCTGCAATTGAAACCCCTCCTGCCCAACTTGCTCTGGGATTTGGGTTTCCGAGTCCTCTTCGGACTCGCCTTGCATTTCAGTGCGCGGTGCATTTCCCACAGTCAATGGTTGTGAATCCGGGCACAACATTTCTGGCAGTTCCGTTGACCTTTGAAAGGTGGTAGTTTGGTGGGCTGGGAATAGCTCCTGCGAATACCCCATTGTGTCCTGAGGAAATTCTTCGGACTGGTTATTTGGCAGTTGTGTGCGTGGTGTCGCTGCCGTTTGTGTCTGCTTTGTGCCCACTGGCTCCTTGTAACTGGCTGAGGACTCGGACCTCATGCGTGATGTGCTGGTGCTGCTTAACCCACTGCTGGACGCTTGAGAGGTCATCCAATTAATTATCTGGTCCTGTTCTTTTGGATTTGTGAGGGTTGATTTCCTGGACAACATGGGCGGTATTGAGTGGGTTTTCTTCGGTGCTCCACTGTGGCCTGTACGTGAACCGTCAGGGGGAACACCTCTTCCCTTGCCCCTCCCTCTTTCACAGGATTTCTTCTTCATTTCACTTATCCGTAAAAGTACACGCTGACTGGCAGCAGTACAGTGACAGTACAGAAATGCTATACAGTGGCGGGTGAGCGGTGTACTACTATTCCCAGCAGCGACACAGAGCACAATGCTATACAGTGGTGGGTGAGCGGTGTGCTACTATTCCCAGCAGCGACACAGAGCACAATGCTATACAGTGGTGGGTGAGCGGTGTACTACTATTCCCAGCAGCGACACAGAGCACAATGCTATACAGTGGTGGGTGAGCGGTGTACTACTATTCCCAGCAGCGACACAGAGCACAATGCTATACAGTGGTGGGTGAGCGATGTACTACTGTTCCCAGCAGAGACACAGAGTGGCAGTAAACACAATGCTATATAGTGTGGCTGAGCGGTGTACTACTGTTGCCAGCAGCGACACAGAGCACAATGCTATACAGTGGTGGGTGAGCGGTGTACTACTGTTCCCAGCAGAGACACAGAGTTGCAGTAAACACAATTCTATACAGTGGTGGGTGAGCGGTGTACTACTGTTCCCAGCAGACACACAGAGTGGCAGTAAACACAATGCTATATAGTGTGGGTGAGCGGTGTACTACTATTCCCAGCAGCGACACAGAGCACAATGCTATACAGGGTGAGCGGTGTACTACTGTTCCCAGCAGACACACAGAGTGGCAGTAAACACAATGCTATATAGTGTGGGTGAGCGGTGTACTACTATTCCCAGCAGCGACACAGAGCACAATGCTATACAGGGTAAGCGGTGTACTACTGTTCCCAGCAGACACACAGAGTGGCAGTAAACACAATGCTATATAGTGTGGGTGAGCGGTGTACTACTATTCCCAGCAGCGACACAGAGCACAATGCTATACAGGGTGAGCGGTGTACTACTGTTCCCAGCAGACACATAGAGTGGCAGTAAACACAATGCTATATAGTGTGGCTGAGCGGTGTACTACTATTTCTAGCAGCGACACAGAGCACAATGCTATACAGGGTGAGTGGTGTACTACTGTTCCCAGCAGACACACAGAGTGGCAGTAAACACTATGCTATATAGTGTGGCTGAGCGGTGTACTACTATTCCCAGCAGCGACACAGAGCACAATGCTATACAGGGTGAGCGTAGTACTACTGTTCCCAGCAGACACACAGAGTGGCAGTAAACACAATGCTATATAGTGTGGGTGAGCGGTGTACTACTATTCCCAGCAGCGACACAGAGCACAATGCTATACAGGGTGAGCGGTGTACTACTGTTCCCAGCAGACACACAGAGTGGCAGTAAAGACAATGCTATATAGTGTGGCTGAGCGGTGTACTACTATTCCCAGCAGCGACACAGAGCACAATGCTATACAGGGTGAGCGGTGTACTACTGTTCCCAGCAGACACACAGAGTGGCAGTAAACACAATGCTATATAGTGTGGCTGAGCGGTGTACTACTATTCCCAGCAACGACACAGAGCTCAATGCTATACAGGGTGAGCGTAGTACTACTGTTCCCAGCAGACACACAGAGTGGCAGTAAACACAATGCTATATAGTGTGGCTGAGCGGTGTACTACTATTCCCAGCAGCGACACAGAGCACAATGCTATACAGGGTGAGCGGTGTACTACTGTTCCCAGCAGACACACAGAGTGGCAGTAAAGACAATGCTATATAGTGTGGCTGAGCGGTGTACTACTATTCCCAGCAGCGACACAGAGCACAATGCTATACAGGGTGAGCGGTGTACTACTGTTCCCAGCAGACACACAGAGTGGCAGTAAACACAATGCTATATAGTGTGGCTGAGCGGTGTACTACTATTCCCAGCAGCGACACAATAACCGGGGGACCCTGGCTAGCCTGGCTGGAGAGAGAACTACCCTGCCTGCCTACCCAAAGCTAAACCCACAGACAAATGGCGGAGAAATGACGTGGATCGGGTATTTATTTACCCGAACCACGTGACCCGTTCGGCCAATCAGAGCGCGTTCGGGTCCAAACCACGTGACCCGTTCGGCCAATCACAGCGCTAGCCGAACGTTCGGGTAACGTTCGGCCATGCGCTCTTAGTTCGGCCATATGGCCGAACAGTTTAGCATAAAGTGAATTCTGTCTTAATTTCTTTAATACAAACTTGACATGTTTTCGATGTTCCAACAGATTGGAAGAGAAGATCAGTATGTCGTCCAGATATACTAAGACGAACTTCCCCAGTACCTCCCCAAATACATAGTTACATAGTTATTTTGGTTGAAAAAAGACATACGTCCATCGAGTTCAACCAGTACAAAGTACGACTCCAGCCTGCTCCCTCACATATCCCTACTGATCCAGAGGAAGGCAAAAAAAACCTTACAAGGCATGGTCCAATTAGCCCCAAAAGGGAAAAATTCCATCCCGACTCCAGATGGCAATCAGATAAAATCCCTGGATCAACATCATTAGGCATTACCTAGTAATTGTAGCCATGGATGTCTTTCAACGCAAGGAAAGCATCTAAGCCCCCTTTAAATGCAGGTATAGAGTTTGCCATAACAACTTCCTGTGGCAATGCATTCCACATCTTAATTACTCTTACTGTAAAGAACCCTTTCCTAAATAAATGGCTAAAACGTTTTTCCTCCATGCGCAGATCATGTCCTCTAGTCCTTTGAGAAGGCCTAGGAACAAAAAGCTCATCCGCCAAGCTATTATATTGCCCTCTGATGTATTTATACATGTTAATTAGATCTCTTCTAAGGCGTCTTTTCTCTAGACTAAATAAACCCAGTTTATCTAACCTTTCTTGGTAAGCGAGACCTTCCATCCCACGTATCAATTTTGTTACTCGTCTCTGCACCTGCTCTAAAACTGCAATATCTTTTTTGTAATGTGGTGCC
This sequence comes from Hyperolius riggenbachi, assembly GCF_040937935.1. Taxonomy (NCBI): domain Eukaryota; kingdom Metazoa; phylum Chordata; class Amphibia; order Anura; family Hyperoliidae; genus Hyperolius; species Hyperolius riggenbachi. The sequence goes on along the minus strand of NC_090655.1, from coordinate 165,264,522 downwards.
CAGAACTGAATTCCATATTCCAGATGTGGCCTTACTAGAGAGTTAAAAAGGGGCAATATTATGCTAGCATCTCGAGTTTTTATTTCCCTTTTAATGCATCCCAAAATGTTGTTCGCTTTAGCTGCAGCGGCTTGGCATTGAGTACGAATATTTAACTTGTTGTCGATGAGTACTCCTAAGTCCTTCTCCAAGTTTGATGTCCCCAACTGTATCCCATTTATTTTGCATGGTGCTAGACCATTGGTACGAACAAAATGCATGACTTTACATTTTTCAATACCTCATTTATTAACTCCTGGAAGATGGCAGGAGCGTTACACAACCCGAAGGGCATCACCAGATATTCGTAGTGCCCGTCGGGTGTGTTGAAGGCCGTCTTCCATTCGTCACCATCTCTAATTCGAACTAGGTTGTATGCGCCCTCTTAAATCCAGTTTAGAGAAAATCTTGGCGTTGGTAACGTGAGTGAACAAATCGTCAATCAAGGGCAACGGATAACGATTTTTCACTGTAATTTTGTTCAACCCTCGATAATCAATGCAGGGACGAAAGCCTCCATTTTTTTTTTTTTACAAAAAAGAATCCTGCCCCTGCTGGTGAACGAGAGGGATGGATGAAACCCTTGGCCAAGTTCTCTTTGATGTATTCCTGCATTGCTATTTTCTCAGGTCCAGATAGATTATAGAGGTGACCCCTTGGGGGCATACAACCAGATCTTAAATCGATGGGACAATCGAAGGTACGGTGAGGGGGGAGTTTATCTGCCGATTTAGGACAGAACACATCAGCAAATTCTACGTACTGAGGTGGCACACCTTTAACCTGAATCTTGGTGTTTCCTACGGTTACTTTTGCTAAACAGTGATGATGACAATAGGTAGACCAGCTCTTTAGCTGACCTGTAGCCCAGTCAATCTGAGGGGAGTGAAGTTGTAACCATGGCATACCAAGAATAATGGTGGAGGTTGTCATACGCAGGACCAGAAATTGTAGACTCTCTTTGTGTAGCACGCCTACATTACACACCAACTCAGGGGTCCGAGAAAGGGGTTGTCTACTTTGCAGAGGAGAGTCATCTACTGCATTGACCAAAAGCTGTTGGTCTAATGGGAGTAAGGGAATCCCCAAATTTTTGCAAATTCGCAATCTATAAAGTTAGCCGCTGAACCAGAGTCTATAAAGGCTTCAGTGGGAACAGTCTGACCCTCCCAAGTGACAGAACAGGGAAGGAGCAGACGATTATCGTTTAGAGGTAAAGAATGCGCGTCTAGGGTATTACCTCTGACTACACCTAGGCGGCAGCGTTTTCCGACTTTTTAGGACAATTCTGTAACTTGTGACCCTCCTCTGCACAGTACAAACAGAGTTTTTCTGTTTTCCTGGGATTCTTTTCCACCTGTGTCAATCTTGAATGTCCAATTTGCTCAGGCGGAGGCGACACAAGTGGGGAAGAGGCGTAGGAGACATATCTTACAGTATTCTTACCCCGGGTCTGTATTTGATAGCGTAAACGACGATCGACCTGTACTGCTAAAGGGATTGCCTCATCAATGGATTTAGGTTCAGGATGTCCCAACATCAAATCAGAAACTGCATCTGATAAACCTGATAAAAAGCAGTCTTAAGCCTCATCTACACGCGTATCGCCTCTTCCGCGTGCCCGCCGCGTCCCCGCGTGTGTGCCCGATACGATTCCCCGCTCGTCCCCGCCGGCGCCGCTTATCTTCCGCTCAATTCCCTGCCATTGTCCCCTCGCGGGGAGCGAGCAGGGAATCGGTGGTGCGGAGATCCGTCCTGTCGGATCTTATCAATCGAGCCGCTGATAAGGAGCATCGTGGCCGCATCTACTCGTGTAGATGCGGCTTAACAGTGCAAATGTACCCCACCTAGCTGACACAGCCCACTTCCTGAATTCAGCTGCGTAAACTTCTACCGGATCTTTGCCCTGACGCAAAGTCTTAAGCTTCCGCTCAGTGGTGGAAGCAATGTCCGGATCATCATATATTATGGCCATAGCCTTAAAAAATTCCTGAACTGATGATAAAGCCTCATGCCCTGCATGGAGGCTGTATGCCCATGTTTGCGAATCAAAACTGAAAGCGTAGGCTATAGGCCAGGCTGAGCACCAGTAGGCGGGTACGCAATAGGCGGACTTTGGTCCGCCTACCGCCAATCACAACCAGGGAATAAATACCCGGATGTTACTGTGTGCCAGCGTGGACGAGCCTCAGAAGAAGCACCGCCGTGCGAAACGGCCGTTAGGCTGCCCGAACTACACCCAGCGACCACTGCCACGCAACACACCCATGGTAGGACTGTAATGTTCCTTATATAGTACTGTTTGCTGTATGCATTCCACTTGAACACAGTCTGGATTAAACGCAACTTTAAATCGCTGCAGTGCCGGATGTTTTTCACTCCTCCATTGTTTATCTGTGATAATGCTGCACGCAGTCATCCTGAGCACGCAGATTAGACACCCATGGGTTTGATGTCGCAAAATGCGTCCCGCCTAATCTAAAGGGCCAATCCTCCAAGTAGTGTCGGTCACTACTCAGCTAATCTACTTTGTTTTAAACAAGTACTATATATACTCACGGCGCTCCGCAGCGCCGCCCCAGCCACTCAGCCAATCAGAAGTCCAGCCGGGATCAGCTGATCTGCCTGATCAGCTGATACCTCTCCTGCTGGCATAAAGGTCCTGTCTTCTGGCGCGCGCGTAGCTCTCCATCTGTGTGCACCAGAAGGCACAGGCAAACCAGACACATGTTGCCGCGCGGAATCCGCCGGTCCGAGCGCGGAGACAGGCACCCTGCCGCTAGACCGCGCGGCGGCATCTCCGCCATTCATTACAAGGTTCTCACAGAATCGAGGATGCAGGCAGTTACCAGGAATATGTCCTGAACATGTCCCTGAAGGGAGGCCACAGGCCTAAACTGCCCCAGACGGTTAGGAGACCTAAAGGTAAACATAGGTCAAATTTACCAAACATAACATTCTTTGTATGTAGGGGAAAATGCACTCGGAATATTAATTAATTAGGTGTGTGTCATGACATCACAAGGTGTCTGAGCCAATTGTAGGTTTGGAGGGATGGCTCAGATGATGTCACATTTAACTCTTTCCTGGTCAGTATTGAAGTCACTGACGGGCTTACAGATGGCACTCTTTGCTTCCTGTAAACCGCTGGCTTGAACCTTCTTCTTTTATTTATGTCTTGTCAATTTACCTAACTGTATGCTGTACATATTAGATTGCCCTCCGGGCTAGGTAGTTAGATGTAACATAGGATAGACATAAGAAGAAACCGGATTCCAAGCAAGGGAATCAAGAAGCTGTAATGCAAAAAGGCTTACTACAGAAGAATCTGCTTTGCTAAGATGTAACGAACTGTATCTGTATATCTGTTGACTGAATAAACACCTTGAAACTTGGAAGACGCGTAAAGAAGTTCTATCTCCTATGCTGTTTGCTGTGATGTTTGTGATGTTTGCTGTCGTGTTCGCAGCTCTTACTAATGAGTTGCTGGTGCCGGAATAAAGGTGTGTTGTGTTGTTGCCAATAGCAACCAACGTATAGTTGGTATAGTTTCTTACACGCGCCAGGTCGGTTTCCGGGTCGGCTTCTGTGCGCTCCATGGCGCTGATCACGTGGTGTAGAGACCAGATGATGTCACTTACACCACGTGACCCGCGCCGTGGAGTGCACATGAAGCCAACCCGGCAACAGGCGCGGACTGGCCAGGGGGGAATGGGGGCAATCTCCCCCCAATCTCCCTCAGTAGTTTAGGGCTGGTCCAGTGTCTGGTGTATTCAGGTTTGTTGTTGTAAGGCAATGTGAAACACTAGGCTAGCTGATAAAAGTGCAATTAGAGGGCAGGCAAGGATGCAGAGCTTGCCTGGAGTGTCCGTGGGCAAACATCTGTCTGGTCTCTCCCCATTGTTATAATGACTTCATATGTGGATAAGGCGTTAAACAAGTTGAAAAGTTTTTGACAGTCCCTAGACTCCAGGAGGGTGCTCTCTGACTTGTGTGAGAGACTGGCAGGGACAGGAGTCATATTATAAGGAAGTAACCTCTGTGTGATGAACCAACACTTATCTGCACTCATACCCAATTGATGTGTGCCAGGGCCGGTTCTAGACAGGCACATATAAGGGGGCAGACAGAAATTTGCAGGGGGCATAAAAAAAACCCCTGCGCCGAAAAATGGGCGTGGTCATGCAGCGGACCGTGGGCGTGGTCATGGGTGGGGCCAAATATACATGACTTTAGCAGTGGTGTTAAAGGTCTGCTGGGATAGTTTGAGCTCTGCTGTAGTGTATCCCCCAAAAATATATGTGATCTGACAGCATTTCACCAAAAATACACTGCCAAGTTGCTGATGTATGGCACCCTTAAAGGAAACCAGAGATGATTGATACTGTTTTATACATACCCAGGTCTTCCTCCAGCCCCATGCACACAGATCGCTCCCACGCCGCCGTCCTCTGCTGCCTGCAGCTCCGGTATTTGGTCACGTTAGTTCAGCCAGTCTGCGCAAGAGGAACTGCGCTCTTTACGTATCTCTCCAGCGACCACCGGAGAGATACGTAGAGGGCGCACTTCTCTTGCGTAGACTGGCAGAACTAACGGGACCCAATACCGCAGCAGCAGGCAGCGGAGGACGGCAGCGTGAGAGCGATCTGTGCGCATGGGGCTGGAGGAAGCCCCAGGTATGTATGCAACACTGTCAATCATCTCTGGTACACTTTAAGACATTCTTAATAGGAGACCAGCAGCAGCTACAAAGGATTAAATTAGGATACACAAAGCTTAAGAAGCTAGGACAGGCAGTGAAAGAGTTAATAAAAGAAAATGCAGGCTGAAGTGAGCAGAGCAGATAAAAGAGGGCAGGTCAGTCAGTGAGACTGAATAGTGAAAAGAAGTGGGGTGAGCCATTACACAGAGTATACCTGACCTCTGTGTGGATTGTTCCTGCTCCCTGAGCTGCAGATAGGAATCAGTTAGTGATAAAAGATTATCCCCTGCCCGCCAATCATCACAGTAATGTGGGCACAGGTCCTCAGGTCAGTGTGGGAGGTCAGGGGGACTCGTACATTATACACAACATAGCGTCCATCAGCAGCACACAGGCAGTCTGACAGGCTGTGTCCTGTGTATGCAGAGAGCTGGGCGGCTGGGACTGGAGACATAAATCACTTGCCTTTTCCTCTCATGTCTCCCCAGCGCGCCCATCGCTCTCATTCAGATACAGATACTTGTGGCTGGCTGGCCGGGATCACGTGGGGCCGGGCAGCCAGTGAGAGAGAAGAGTGTCTCACTCCCCTCTCACTGGCTGCCTGGCCCCATGTGATACCCGACCAGGCTACTGAGTGTCTCTATCTCTGCCCCCTGCACACAGCACAGTGGAGATAGAGGAGATGTGACTGCGTTCCACGGACCAGGAAGCAGCAGCATATTTGAGGGGGCAAGAAGTCTATTTGAGGGGGCTCTGCCCCCTCTTGCCCCCCCTAAAGCCGGCCCTGATGTGTGCTAGGGCTGTGTATGACAATGAATAAAGCAAGAAAATTCAGCCCTTAGAAAAATAGCACTACACCATGTATATGCAAAAGTACCAAAAAGTTTATCATATGTCAATAACACTAATATACATATTAAAAACAATTAAAATATGCAGATAGCACCATACCAATAGATCATATACAATATATCATATGCAATAGTAGCATGAAGTGAAAACCTCCAAAAAATGAATGATAATCTTATGACCATCATATTCCCCCGCTCTCTGAAAAAGCGGAGTGACGGCCGCGATACCGGTGGGGCAGTCCACCGGGATTTCTCTTTGGCACCATCCTCCACATTCTTCAATGTTGGCCTGGCTAAGTATCTCAGCTATTTGTCTCTATGTGGTTCACCTATATATCACGTCTGGTCTCACTCAGGTTCCCTATATTATAGGGTCATATTCACTGTCAATATATAACAGGGTTGTTTTTTATGTAGTTTTCATTTATTATTCCTATATGTTCACTTTATTGAATGGTTTGCATGCACTTCTATAGCTCTGATACGTGAACCCGGGTTCAGACCTAGGATAGTTCAAAATTGAACATCCTGATGGTCATAAGATTATCATTCATTTTTTGGAGGCTTTCACTTCATGCTACTATTGCATATGATATATTGTATATGATCTATTGGTATGGTGCTATCTGCATATTTTAATTGTTTTTAATATGTATATTAGTGTTATTGACATATAATAAACGTTTTGGTACTTTTGCATATACATGGTGTAGTGCTATTTTTCTAAGGGCTGAATTTTCTTGCTTTATTCAACCTCTGTGTGATGTGAGACTGCAATACTCCATCTCAGGCTATTCTCAGTCTCTCTCCACTCCTCCTCTCTCTGGGCTAATGCACTCCAAAATCACAATAGCAATCTTAATGTAAGTCAATGGGAGCCCTTTTTAAAAAGCTCTCAGAAAGTTATGATGGCTAAAAAGTGCTCATAAAAGCGCTAATAATGTGTCTGAGCCCTTAGTATTTGTACGCTGTGGGTGAGTTGGGCTCCGGGACGGGAGCGCCAAATGACGGCTCTTCCTGCTGCCACTAAACTCCCTGGTGATGTTAAATACTATTCCCCCTCCAAGTCGTTGCAACTCGGAGGGAGGTGTAATTTGGGGTACTGTGATCATCAGAGCCCCAAATTACCCTTACACGCCCCGCACAGTTTATTATTGCTGCTATGGGGCTCCTGGTTTGGGTAACCGGTGCTAAGCGCCGTGCACCAAAACCACCAGCTTTGCCTTCTCTCTCCTCTCTCCAATCTTGTCATTAGAAACCATAATCTAAATCTGGCCATACATGCATCAATTGTTAGGGACAGATTCTTTCACTATGATCGAATCATAATGGCTTTTCCACCTGTCAGTACTGAGTATGGATGTGGCCTATAGAGTTTCATACTATAGTGAAGTGGGTCGTGGGCAGGCAGTGAGTCACTTCCACTGACCACCAATAAAACGTAGGTAAGCAAGGCATGAATGTTGGGGGGGAGTGAAAAAAGTGATGGAAGGAGGGATACCGAAACTTTGGAAATTAGCATTAACGAGGCAGGGATCATGGTGTCAGCAGGGAGATCAGTAAGGATGTGTCTGGTAAAGGGGAGGGGATATCTGAGGTGGAAGAGGGGCATATTTCAAGTATTAGTAGAGATGGAGGCGAAGGTGAGGACATAAGTGAGGGGGGGGGGAATGATCTTTGGGGAATTAAAGTCTCCATACATCTGTTGACTTGACAGCCGATCAACCAATCGTTTTGATATTATCGAAATTGGATAACAATTTTGGATGAAAATTGGTTGACTGTATCAATCTGAGATGTTGGGAAATCTCAAGCCAATGTGGTTGTCAGGAGCGATAATCACGGCATGCGATAACCACGAATGATAGACACTGCGTAAACCCCGGCCAGTGTCCCTCAAAATTTATTATGTGCACCCGTTGCCTGTATTTTCGCATTGGCGCTCCATGTGACTACTGGCATATACGACATGGGGTGCGTGTGTGATGTCATTTTGGGCTGGGGCTGCCATGATAACGGGCCTCTGGTTTGTGTTTCCCACCAGGCCAAAAGGTCCCAGTCCTCCCCTGCCTGGTGAGGCTTCTTCATCGCTGGACGCCGAGAGGGAGAGGAGCTGTGGCGAGTGCACCAATCGACTACCAGCAGCTGGAAGAAGCCCCAGGTAAGTGCAGTTTTTTTTTATAGTCTTTCCTTTAACTCTGGAGGGGATAAGGCCCCTTGCTTGCTAAACCTCTCTCTTTAGGTGGGGAAAGGTTATCTTATCATCCTGCAGGAGTCTACATAGCATGTCTTAAAACAGAACTAAAAGTAAAATATATCACCGAAGATGACACATAGCTTGCTAGCAGCCAGGCTTGAACAGAATGTGCATTGCAGGGAAAGTCCTGTCCTGCTGCTCATTTCACCCCCAGTCTGCTTCCCTAGTAAAATGATTCAAAGATCCGGATTTTTCAATGATCTGATTCGAATGATCCGAATCCTTGAAAAGATCTGGACTTCCCATCTCTAGTGTCTGTGTCTCTTCTCATCCTCGCATTCCTGAGGAGGGGGCTGCTGGACATGCTTACTCTTCTCTTGCAGGGGGGTGCTGAAGTTCCTCGCTCCAGTGATAACTCTGTTATCAGTGCTCTGATTCAGCCCCGCAGTCGACATGGCAGGAGCTGGAGCTATGCTTAGCGAGCAGAAGGGTGGTGCCGATCTAAGTATTCTTATTTTTTCAGCTAGGGGCTTGTTGCACCCCCTGTTGGCTGGTACTGGAGGTGCGGATCACACCTACCACACTACACACACCTACCACACTTAGCTAGTGACGCTAGTGATTACAGTTCACTAGCACACTTGTGGGCAGGGCCGGCGCTACCATAGAGGCAAAAGGCCCCGGGGCCTCTGACCTCAGCTGGGCCCCCCAGGTGGTCTTTCAGACTGTTCCCATATGTCTGCATGTTCAGCTCAGCTGCAGTGGTAGGCAGATCCACCCTGGCCAGGGGGGAAGGGGGGCCATCTTCCCCCAGGCCGCCTTTCATTCGGTGATTTAGGGCTGGACTGGTGTCTGGTGCATTCAAGTTTGTTGTTGTAAGCAGAGCCGGATTAAGGCTAAATGGGGCCCTAAGCAAAGTAACTGATTTGGGCCCCCCATCATGTCGTAATAGAATCAGAAGATGCAGCTGCACAGCAACATGCCGCACACACCGGGGCAGCCGAGCTACTGGTTGCTATGGGCAACAGCCCGCTTTTCTCTGTGGGTGCACAATGCAGGGAATAATAGCGGCAAAATGCAGAGTGAGAGATGAATGGCTGGGACATTTGCACACAGGGGCTGGGGCACCCCTGTAAAGAGGGCGCCAGATATCACAGCAGCAGCACTTTCCCCCTGCATCTCCAGCCTGGCAATAGCAGAAAGCTCTGGACACCGCCAAACCGGAAGCCGTTCCCCAGACAGAATTACATAACCACCCCCACCACCGAACGACCGATTTCCTCCCAAACTAGACAGCCACCATGCAGCCTCCATCCCAGTGAATACGATAGTTCAGCAGAGAAGGCAGCCGCAGCGGGGGAGAATGACAGCACCAGATGACTCACATTCACCTATTGCGATCCAAGCAATAGAGGTCCGGAGCCCATCATCCGGAGCCCATCTGTCTCCTCTAGAGTGCTGCCGCTGTTACTACTATTATTACTCATTCTTGCTGCAGCTGTGGTTCTCTATGGGAAGGGAGGGAGGAGTGGGCAGTGGCAGTGGGCAGTGGCAGAGGCGCCAGTAGTATAATACACGCTAAAAAGTTCAAAATATTCAGGTGGTGGTGGTGGACCAGCCAACCTAAAAACAGACACGATGCTGTCGATTAAAGTCAAAGATAATTTATTCACATACTCCGAGAACAAACTGTGACGCGTTTCACAGGCAAAATCCCGCTTCCTCAGACATTAAACAACAGGAGTATCACACTACAAATGACAGAGATAAAGACCATATTAGGGAGCTGTACATGTACACTTGTAAAACAATGGGGAAATGATGAGGTAGTAATGTATGGGGGGGGGGGGTGGTATATAATTTGATGCTTGGTGTGTAGGGGGTGGTAAGAAGTGTGGTAATAGTGAACTGTTAGTGCCAATGTATTGGATAAGTGACTGGAAATATGGGTAAAAAGGCTATAAGGGGATAGACTGAAATCGGGGGATGGGGGGAGGGCAATATGCTGGGAGTATATGATAGGCATAAAGTGATTATGGAATAATAGTGCTAAGGGAGGGGAGGTGAAGAGGGAGCGCAAGGGGGGGTATTTCTTTACATAGTATGATCAGAACACAGATAGGAATAAAACAAGGAGATAAAAAGGGAGCGCTAAGGGGGTTTCTATACACAGTATAATCAGAAAGCAAGTGGGCATAAAACATATAGGGGATAAGGTATTTCAATACAAAGTGTTGTAGTAGATGTCACTTACCAGCTCTAGGTCCAGATAAGGCTTGGCACCTCTGTGCTCGTATGCCCGCTCTGGACCTTTAAATAGCCGGATGTGATGTATCTGATTGACCTACGAGGCCGTGACTGGAGGGGGTGGGTGTGGTAGTGTTGGGCGAACAGTGTTCGCCACTGTTCGGGTTCTGCAGAACATCACCCTGTTCGGGTGATGTTCGAGTTCGGCCGAACACCTGATGGTGTTCGGCCAAACCGTTTGGCCACATGGCCGAACTAAGAGCGCATGGCCGAACGTTCCCCGAACGTTCGGCTAGCGCTGTGATTGGCCGAACGGGTCACGTGGTTCGGACCCGAACGCGCTCTGATTGGCCGAACTGTCACGTGGTTCGGGTAAATAAATACCCGAACCACGTCATATCTCCGCCATTTGTCTGTGGGTTTAGCTTTGGGTAGGCAGGCAGGGTAGTTCGCGCTCCAGCCACGCTAGCCAGGGTCCCCCCAGTCATTGTGTCGCTGCTGGGAATAGTAGTACACCGCTCGCTCAGCCACACTATATAGCATTCTGTTTACTGTTTACCAGAGCTTGACTGAGAGGTCTATGCTGGGCTGGGGCTGTTTTTTTGTGGGTTTTTTTCGTCCACTGATTGGTCAAATATGTTTTTTCCAGCTCCTATCAATTGTAGCACTAAGAACAAGAACTGACAGCAGTTCAGGGGGCAATTATACAGATGATAGAATTGCCGTTTACAGAGTGACAGTGTATCAGTACGGTGTTTGCCATGTGACTACCTACCAAGTGGGCATTCAGGGATCTGCATACAGGCATGTGACGCTGGTATGCTTAGCCCTGCACCCTGTGTAGTTTAAGGGTAAAGTGCTCCTTCCTACAGGGAGGCAGCCATTTTTTTTTTTTTGGTAGTCTAGGTAGTGGCACGGCAAACATTGATCAGAGGGTACAACACACAGAACTTCTAGCAGAGCTGGTATCGCGATGAAGTTCTAGATAAGTAAATGCGATAATGAGTAAGAGCATTGCAGGCTCACCTGCAAAGCAGCATCAGGTGTGGCATCCGTAATCTGTGCATGCGACGGCCGCGCATGGACAGATGAGGGGGGATGTGGAGTGAGCTGCAATGGGGTGAGAGCTTCCAAAGGTGAAGCGAGCTTCCAAAGGTGAAGTCCGCGGGAGCATATTTTAAACAGGTAAGTACTGAGGATAGTACTGAGGTAGGGGGGTGAAGTTTAACTCCAATCTACCAAACAGAGTAAACAGAGTTCATGAGAACCATAACGCAATGAGATCAATTACGATATATATTGATCAATTTAAAGTGTACAGAGTACAAGCCGCAGGGCGAATCCCAAATCATTAATAAGAATTGGTTCGTTTGTATTTTGATTTCAGGAGTCGGGCAATATGGAATCGAAACAGCTGCAGTGCTGGCAGCAAAGCTGGAGATGTCAGTCGGATAAGCGAAAGGTTCCAGATGCCAATCTAAGTTTGGAGAAACACGAGATTCCTGAAATTGGAAAGAGACTAAAACACGAGATTCCTGAAATTGGAAAGAGACTAAAACACGAGATTCCTGAAATTGGAAAGAGACTAAAACACGAGATTCCTGAAATTGGAAAGAGGCTAAAACACGAGATTCCTGAAATTGGAAAGAGACTAAAAACCGAGGTTCCTGAGATCGGAAAACGTCTAAAAAAACTGACTGAGCAAAGCATACTGCAAATTGCTAATGTCTTTCTTTCCCAAGGTGGTGCTTTTATAATGAAGAGTACCGTGCTGATGGTGATCCTAGGTTGCCATTCCGTCCTAGGAGAACGAAGAGAGGACATTCTCATGTATAATAAGGGGTTAATGAGAATGCAAGGCCCAAGCATGTTAATGTTGGGTGACAAAGGTACTAATCCTTTCACACCTCCCTCCGCTTGGCACAGATGGACCATGCAGGGACGGAGGAAAAGAGCACTTGTGCCAGGAGGAAATAAATTTCAGGGCACAAGGGGGGGTGAAAGGTCTGAAGGGTCAGGTGTGCGGGCAGTGGGAATTGAATGGCAGTATAAATCTGCTATTGAGTACCACACTCCCAGAATCGACGCACCGATCCAAAGGTTTGTTAAAAGGTACATTGCAGTACAATGGGTACATGCAAAAGGTGGAGTGTGTGATTCAGGGGTACCTTGTCTTGGTTATGCAGAGTGAGATGGTTCCAGATTGGAGAGGAACGAGCAGGAGGCGTCAATTCTCTTACCAGAGAGACGCAGGGGACAACATCACACTCTGGAGCTACCAACAGAGAGTGCCTCTGAAACAACTATACACACGTAAAGGCTGGAAAGCCGAGGGTTGGTGGTTCTTGAAACAAGAAGTAAAAATCGAGATCAAGCCACATTTCCAGGTGACAAAGAGGGTGGGGAGAGCGGTCCTGGGGGAGGGAACGCCAACACAGGGAACCCCATTCACACCACACGGGTCACAACAGGGGACGATATTACACAGTCCATATGCAGCAGCTTATCCTCATGATAGTTGGGTAAGTGAAGAAGTACTCTTAATTGAAAGATTGCAGAGAGTACAGTCTTCCCGACCTCAGGTACATATTGTGCCTCAGGACGTAAGGGGGGAAGAGGTCCAATCAGGACAGTTGGGGGCATATTTTGTCAGGGAGACGCTTAAAGATCCTGTCCAACTGAGATTGGACAAGGGGAGATATATTAATTTTTCTGGAGAAGGATCTTTTGCATGGCAGCTTCGAGATGTTTTGGTGAACAAAGGGAAATGGTGCAAGATTCCTTTAGGCACCGCCACTTCCTTAGTTCCCACCTCAACCCGTGTCTTACACCAGGACCTGAGAGGTCAACCTTTTTTGGTGCTAGACGGGGAGGTGAAGCAAGTAGAGTTGTCCTCATGCGGGCAATTCTTGCAGAAGTACCTGCGTTGGCCGGGGCAAGTCAAATTTAGTGAAGAAGCCTGCAGGCTCAAGAACGCAGAATGCGAGGATACCATTCAAAAGATCCACCCTGAAGCCCAACCGATAGTTCCGGTGGCTGAAGGAAAGGTTTGGTTTTTTAACATAAGGTCTAATGATACATTCAAGGTATATTCTCATAATTCTTCCGATAAGGGAGATTTTCCAAGGGGAACATATTGTGGGAGCAGAGATCCCATATGGATCCAGTCATCCAGGTTGGATGACGTTGTTTCTCAAATTGTTAAGAGAACTCTAAAGTGCAAAGTTTCACGGGTAGTTCCCGTCCTGAAAGAGAACACGACATGGGACAAAGGGGAACAGGGTTTGATCCAAGACGACCACATTTTGTTACAAAGGTTAACCACTTCGCCATATCTGGACGCATATATCCGTCCAGATAGGCAGTGGTGCTGCAGCCGTGTGGTGCGCGCGATCGGGCGCGCGCCCGCGCGCGCCCCCGCTGCCTCCCGCTGCCCCCCCGATCAGTGAATGGGAATATAATTCCCATTCACCGATCCAAGTCCCCGGCAGAAATACCGACGCTTTCTCATCAGGGAGCGTGGTATTTCTGCCCCCAGGAAACAACTTCTCTTCATTTTAGTTCCTAGATGCGACATCGTTCGCATCTAGGAACTTTTTGAATGTGGCCATCTTGTGGCCAAATAGTAAACTGCTCCCACATACCTGTATTGAATAAAAAATACATTATTTTACATCTAAAATTGGCTATTTAACTCCCAAACTAAAATTACCCAAATACATTTTTGTATTAAAAAAAATAATAAAAAAAATTACAATTAAAAAAAAAAAACTACATAAATAGTTACCTAAGGGTCTGAACTTTTTAAATATACATGTCAAGAGAGTATCTTATTACATTTTTTTAAATTATAAGCTTGTAAATAGTTACATAGTTACATAGTTACATAGTTATTTTGGTTGAAAAAAGACATACGTCCATCGAGTTCAACCAGTATAAAGTACAACCCCAGCCTGCTCCCTCACATATCCCTGTTGATCCAGAGGAAGGCGAAAAAACCCTTACAAGGCATGGTCCAATTAGCCCCTAAAGGGAAAAATTCCTTCCCGACTCCAGATGGCAATCAGATAAAATCCCTGGATCAACATCATTAGGCATTACCTAGTAATTGTAGCCATGGATGTCTTTCAACGCAAGGAAAGCATCTAAGCCCCCTTTAAATGCAGGTATAGAGTTTGCCATAACGACTTCCTGTGGCAATGCATTCCACATCTTAATCACTCTTACTGTAAAGAACCCTTTCCTAAATAAATGGCTAAAACGTTTTTCCTCCATGCGCAGATCATGTCCTCTAGTCCTTTGAGAAGGCCTAGGGACAAAAAGCTCATCCGCCAAGGTATTATATTGCCCTCTGATGTATTTATACATGTTAATTAGATCCCCTCTAAGGCGTCTTTTCTCTAGACTAAATAAACCCAGTTTATCTAACCTTTCTCGATAAGTGAGACCTTCCATCCCACGCATCAATTTTGTTGCTCGTCTCTGCACCTGCTCTAAAACTGCAATATCTTTTTTGTAATGTGGTGCCCAGAACTGAATTCCATATTCCAGATGTGGCCTTACTAGAGAGTTAAACAGGGGCAATATTATGCTAGCATCTCGAGTTTTTATTTCCCTTTTAATGCATCCCAAAATTTTGTTAGCTTTAGCTGCAGCTGCTTGGCATTGAGTACGATTATTTAACTTGTTGTCAATGAGTACTCCTAAGTCCTTCTCCAAGTTTGATGTCCCCAACTGTATCCCATTTATTTTGTATGGTGCTAGACCATTAGTACGTCCAAAATGCATGACCTTACATTTGTCAACATTGAATTTCATCTGCCATGTATGTGCCCATATAGCCATCCTATCCAGATCCTGTTGCAATATGACACTATCTTCCTGAGAGTTAATGATTCTGCACAATTTTGTATCATCTGCAAAAATAGCAACATTGCTCACTACTGCATCTACTAGGTCATTAATAAATAAATTGAAGAGCACTGGACCCAGAACAGACCCCTGTGGGACCCCACTGCTAACAGTCTCCCATTTTGAGTATGATCCATTGACCACAACTCTTTGTTTTCTGTCCATTAGCCAGTTCCCTATCCATGAACACAGACTCTTCCCCAGTCCTTGCATCCTCAACTTTTGCACCAGACTTTTGTGGGGAACAGTGTCGAAGGCCTTTGCAAAGTCCAAGTACCGTATATACTCGCAAGCAAGCCGAATTTTTGACCCCCCAAAAGTGGGCCAAAAGTTGGGGGGTCGGCTTGCTTGCGAGTCATGTGTGGGTGGGTGGATAGGTGCTGTCCCTCCCCGCTCCCCCTGCGGCCGCCGCTGCTGCTATTACCTCAGGCGGCGCCGCTGCCTCTATCCCCGTCCTCCTCCGGTAACTCATTCACACAGCAGCGCGCCCCCCGCTGCTGTGATGACGCAGGAAACCATAGAGAGCGGTTCCCATAGTAACGGCATCACGCTACAGGAAGCCGCTCTCTATGGTTTCCTCGTCATCACAGCAGCGAGAGGCGCGCTGCTGTGAATGAGTTACTACCGGAGGAGGACGGGGATAGAGGAAGCGGCGCCGCCTGAGGTAATAGCAGCAGCGGCGGCCGCAGGGGGAGCGGGGAGGGACAGCACCTACCCACCCATACTGGGGCATTATGCTAGCTATATGGGGCACTATACTAGCTATAATGGGGCACTATACTAGCTATACTGGGGGCACTATACTAGCTATACTGGGGGCACTATACTAGCTATACTGGGGGCACTATACTAGCTATAATGGGGCACTATACTAGCTATAATGGGGCACTATACTAGCTATACTGTGGGCAGTATACTAGCTATACTGGGGGCACTATACTAGCTATACTGGGGGCACTATACTAGCTATACTGGGGGCACTATACTAGCTATACTGGGGGCACTATACTAGCTATACTGGGGGCACTATACTAGCTATACTGGGGGCACTATACTAGCTATACTGGGGGCACTATACTAGCTATACTGGGGGCACTATACTAGCTATACTGGGGGCACTATACTAGCTATAATGGGGCACTATACTAGCTATAATGGGGGCACTATACTAGCTATACTGGGGGCACTATACTAGCTATACTGGGGGCACTATACTAGCTATACTGGGGGCACTATACTAGCTATACTGGGGGCACTATACTAGCTATACTGGGGGCACTATACTAGCTATACTGGGGGCACTATACTAACTATACTGAGCACTATACTAGCTAAACTGGGGCACTTCACTAGCTATACTGAGCACTATACTAGCTATACTGAGCACTATACTAGCTATACTGAGCACTATACTAGCTATACTGGGGCATTTTACTAGCTATACTGAGTACTACCTACCTATACTGAGCACTATACTAGCTAAACTGGGGCACTTCACTAGCTATAATGAGCACTATACTAGCTATACTGAGCACTATACTAGCTATAATGAGCACTATACTAGCTATACTGGGGCATTTTACTTGCTATACTGAGCACTACCTACCTATACTGGGCACTATACTAGCTATACTGGGACATACTGGGGGGATCACGCGGCCAGCGTTTCCTACCCCGGCTTACATGAGGGTCAATCATTTTTTCCTGTTTTTTGGGGTAAAAGTGGGGGGGTCGGCTTACATGCGGGTCGGCTTGCTTGCGAGTATATACGGTATATCACATCTACAGCATTCCCAATATCCATATTAGCATTCACTACCTCATAAAAGCTGAGCATGTTAGTCAAACAGGACCTGTCTTTAGTAAACCCATGTTGATGCTGAGAAATAAGATTATTTTCTACTATGAAGTCATGTATAGTATCTCTTAGTAACCCCTCAAATAGTTTGCATACAACTGATGTTAAACTTACAGGTCTATAATTTCCTGGATCAGATTTTTTGCCCTTCTTAAATAATGGGAAAACGTGGGCTGTACGCCAATCCACTGGGACTCTGCCAGTTGCAAGAGAGTCACAAAAGATAAGATAAAGGGGTTTATCTATAACTGAACTTAATTCCCTTAGGACCCGAGGATGCATACCATCCGGGCCAGATGCCTTGTCTATTTTTAATTTATTTAGTCTTGCCTTCACTTCTTCCTGTAGTGATCGACGCAAATTGAAAAAATGCACCTTTATTTCTAAATAAAATATTGGCGCCATAAATTGTGATAGGGACGTAATTTAAATGGTGTAATAAGCGGGACAAATGGGCACATAAAATGCATGGGTTTTAATTACTGTAGCATGTATTAATTTTAAACTATAATGGCCAAAAACTGAGAAATAATGATTTTTTTCCATTTCTATCTTAATCTTCCTGTTAAAATGTATTTACAGTAAAGTGGCTCTTAGCAAAATGTACTACCTAAAGAAAGCCTAATTAGTGGCGGAAAAAACGAGATATAGATCAATTAATTTTGATAAGTAGCGATAAAGTTATTAGCGAATGAATGGGAGGTGAACATTGCTTGGATGCATAAGATTTTCGAAGCTGTAGGCTGAAGTGGTTAAACAAACAGTACACTAAGTTAGAGGTAAGATTTCACCATGATACAGGTGATATTCACGAGGTAGAACACAAAAATGAGCAGGTGAATTTCCAGTCTGACCTGGTGGACAAAGGTTCCGGTGATGTTCCAGGGACACTCGGACTGGGCCTCTGCAGTTCCAAAGTTCTTTCTACACCCACTGGTCGTCTGGATGGGGATGACAACTTTAGGCATCATTATCCAGGTGAGGTTGCGGGTTAAAATTACGTAAAACACATGAACCTGGTCCAGAGATTGGTGCCTCATAAACAATCTCCTGAACCAATAGTTTAAATTAAGGGATATACAGGGTTACGGGTATAGGTTTAGTAGTACCTGTGATGGAGCTGATTGTATAAAGGCGCTCTTTTAGAAGGCACCTGGCACTACTCCGTTTTGTAACAACCAAACGAGTTTCACTTTTCTGTGGTCATGCAAGTTTGTGAGTGATACGTAAGTGACGCAAATGCTGAGCATGTGGTATAGAGGGACTTAGAAGTAGGGCCTCCCCAGAGAGCCTGGTTACAGGAAGACCAAGAGGTCTTGCTCTCTCTCTTCCAGGAGTAACCGCCTAGAGCAGAGAAGTTGTGTGAGCACGAACATCGAAAATTGAAACATAAAAGAAAAGAAACCAGGTACTGGGAGGTTCAGACGCTGGGATCTGCGGGTCAAGCCGTTTTAGGGGGGATTGTTATAATTTAAGTAGGCCTCAGTTACTTGGCCTGAGTTTTATGTAAAAGGCTTGTCCGCAGTGTATGCCTTTAAAATAAATAGAGGTTTTGTGATGCAGGCAGAGGCATCTCAGGGTCTGCGTGTAGCAGAGGATACACGCAGATACTGAGAACATGTTCCTAAAAGAAGGCCATCGGACTACTCTGACCTCAACCACAGGAACAGAAAACATTGGCCATATTTACTAAACATCCACGGTGCTGCATATAGGCCAAATGCCTCATTGATTATTAATCAAGTAGGTGTGTATGATGACACCACAAGTGGGTCCACCAATAGACTAATCTAGGGGGTGGCGAAGATGATGTCATATTTAACTCTTTCCGAGTCGGTATTAAAGGCTGAGGGAGCTATGAGAGCTCACTTCTGCTTCTTCCTTCCGCACTAGCTCGCAAGGCCGACTGGGACCTCTAAGCATGTTCTTCCTTTCTGTAATCTGATATAATGTATGCTGTACATAGGTAGTTTAGTGTAACGTAGTTAGGAAGAAGGTACCTGATAGACTTCAGCAGGGAGTCTCATCACGAGCTTGTAACGCAACATGAAGATTGGCATAGCTAGGATATGATGACTGTATCTATCTGTCTTTCTGTGACTTGAATAAATAACGTAAACATTGAAGAAGCCTGAGAAAGTCTATCTCCTGTTTGCTGTGTGGAGAGTCAAGTGATCTCACAGTCTGTGAGACGATGGTGTCGAAGCAAGGTGATAAGAACAGTTTATAACACCACTCTGTGTACCTCGCTCAGCCACACTATATAGCATTCTGTTTACTGTTCTGTGTCTGCTGGGAATAGTAGTACACCGCTCGCTCAGCCACACTATATAGCATTCTGTTTACTGCCACTCTGTGTACCTCGCTCAGCCACACTATATAGCATTCTGTTTACTGCCACTCTGTGTCTGCTGGGAATAGTAGTACACCGCTCACCCGCCACTGTATAGCATTGTGCTCTGTGTCGCTGCTGGGAATAGTGGTACACCGCTCAGCCACACTATATAGCATTCTGTTTACTGTTCTGTGTCTGCTGGGAATAGTAGTACACCGCTCGCTCAGCCACACTATATAGCATTCTGTTTACTGCCACTCTGTGTACCTCGCTCAGCCACACTATATAGCATTGTGTTTACTGCCACTCTGTGTCTGCTGGGAACAGTAGTACACCGCTCGCTCAGCCACACTATATAGCATTGTGTTTACTGCCACTCTGTGTCTGCTGGGAACAGTAGTACACTGCCGCTCACTCAGTCACCCCATTACTATATAGCATTGCTGGGATCTGTAGTACTCTGCTCACCCACCCATACCATTGTACTGCCAGTCACTGTGTATATTGCTGGGATCTGTAGTACTTCACTCACCGTCAACCACTATATAGCATTGCGTACTCTGCCAGTCAGTGTGTATATTGCTGGGATCAGTAATACTCCACTCAACGTCAACCACTATATGAGCTCACCATGAGTTCCTCAGAGACCTCCGCTGTGAGCAGCACTCCCAACAACAGCAACAGCCAACGCCCCACGCAAGCTATAACATCCACCCCAGCAGCCAGTGGTCAGCAGCAGCCCTCCCCGGAGGAGAACGTTGTGTCCATCGGTCTGGCGCCAGAGCGATTATTGAGGGCTGCCATTGAGGAGATGATGGGGCCTGATGTGGAGGAGGAGGTCGGGCTCAGGCCAGCATCCCAAGTTAATGTTGAGGATGATGAGGGGTCTGTGTCTGGGGATGTTGGGGTGGCAGAGGTGGTGGGTGGGTCAGACTCAGGAAAAGAGTTGTATGATGAGGATGATAATCGGGACCATCTGTATGTGCCTCAGAGTCCGACCCCGGAAAACATGTTGTATCGTGTGTTTAGGTACTAAAATCTGCGTTCCCACTTCCCAGTACTGCCCGGGTCCACGGATCCATATAATTTTTTGGGCAGCACTATCAAACTGTGGTACTATGAGTGAGTTGCCATGGTCCTTCTGTGCTGTCACACTCACCGTCTGTCTGCAGATGGATTGTTCAACACAGCTACGCCATCTGACATGTAGTCCTTGACCATCTTCTCCAGGCAATTGGTGTTGGAGGACGTAAAACTGCCCGATTGCTGTTCTGTGGGCTGCTGCATGGGTGTCAGAAAATGTTCCCACTCCAAGGACACTGCCAATACCATTCCCTTTTGGGCACTAGCAGCAGCTTGTGTTCTTTGCTGCCCTCCTGGTCCTCCTGGGTTTGCTGAAGTCAGTCTGTCGGCGTACAACTGGCTAGAGAAGGAGGAGGATGTCAATCTCCTCTCTAAAGTCTCCATCCTCAAGGGCCTGCTGGAATTGTTCCATTTTTGACCTGTCTGACACTTTCTTCAATCAGTTTTTTAACATTGTGTTTGTATAAACTGGGTATAAACCCAGTAATTGGTGTTGTCCAGAATAATGAATAATAATGAATAGTGAATAATGCGCGGGCCGCGTTCAATGCAGTCTAGCATGAATTGAGCCATGTGTGCCAGAGAATCCTGTCAGACTCCTCTGTCTTCATGTTCTTGTGAGCGTTGTGATTGTTGTGATGCACCATATTCGTCACCAGCATCACTTTCTTCCTCTTCTGCTGTCCATTCCCGCTAAATTGTGGAAGTCCAACGTGCACCGCTCTGTCCCTCGGCAGTGGGGGCATCCAATTCCTGCTCCAACTCCAGCTGTTCCTCGTCCTGTTCTTTGTCATAGCTGGGACCAGCGTTTCCTGAGGCAGGTTGCCTGATGTTGGTATAATCACGCTGATCGTTTTCATCTTCAGATTCCCCCACTTGCATCATGCCAGCGGTTTCCATCTTCAACATTGATTTCTTCAGTAAACACAGCAGTGGTATGCTGTCTGTAGAGTTGTCACTGCTCAGTCACAAGCAACGTGGATTGCTCAAAATTTTGGAGGACTTGGCAGAGATCTAACATGGTGGCCCAATCAGATCCACAGAAGCTTGGTAGCTAGCTGCTGGAATGCGCCTCGGCACTCCGCAAAAGCAATTCCAGCGCGTAGGGAGGGACATCACCCAGCGAGCGATGGTGCGCTAGATTGAAGCGCTCCTGCATCTCTTGGTGAGTCCTTCAGAAGCGGTACTGGACTTTTAAAAATGTTTTTTTTTTTTCCTTCAACAGAAGATCTGCCACATTGGAGTGAGGAGGACGCCGCCGACCCCGACACCAAGCTGAACCCCGGCGAACTCCAAGCAGAGGATCTTCAGGAACCCTCAAGGCTTTGAGCAAGCTGAGGAGGATCAGCAGTCCCGACGAGACCTCTCCTCATATGTGACTGTGTGCAGTGGACTAGAGCTCCCCAGAACAACCTCTCACTTGTCACTTTGTCACTGATCACTTTGTCACTTTGTCACTTGTCACTTTGTCATTTTGTCACTTTGTCATTTTGTCACTTTGTCAGTCACTTTGTCACTTTGTCACTTTTCACTTTGTCACTTGTCACTTGGTCACTTGTCACTTGGTCACTTGGTCACTTGTCCAGATGATCTCGGTACACCTCCTGCGATTCAAATTCCTGCACACATTGCTCTGGGATTTGGGTGTGATGAATGATGCATCTAACTGGCCACCGGAGGCAATTAAGGCCTTCAAAACATTGAAAGCAGCTTTCTGTTCCGCCCCCATTTTGCGTCATGTTGAGTTGTTGACGTCATGTTCATCCTCGGCCTCGCCTTGCATTTCAGTGCGAGGTGCATTTTCCACAGAAAAAGGTTGTGAATCCGGGCACAACATTTGTGGCTGTTCCATTGACCTTTCACAGGTAGAAGATTGTGGGGGTGGGAATAGCTCCTCCGAATAGCCCATTGTGTCCTGAAAACTACTCATTGCATTGCTTTGCACACGCATTTTTTTGTCCTCATGCAAGGCCTGAGTTGCGCCTGAAAGCGTGGCCTTCTCCTCCTGCGCCTCCTCCTGTTCCATCACGTCTGCTGCTGCTGGGTTAGCGTTGCCGCCTGGTCCCTGTTTATTGAACCTCTTATCTTTATTACATTTATGACTGCATGGCGGTACAAAGCATGCTATCCGCACGCTTCTTGTCCTCATGCAAGGCCTGGGTTGTTGTGTCTCAAAGCGTGGCCTTCTCCTCCTGCGCCTCCTCCTGTTCCATCACGTGTGCTGCTGCTGCTGCTGGGTTAGCGTTGCCGGTCCCTGTTTATGGAACCTCTCATCTTTATTACATTTATGACTACATGGCGGTAAAAAGCATGCTATCCGCACGCTTCTTGTCCTCATGCAAGGCCTGGGTTGTTGTTTCTCAAAAAGCGTGGCCTTCTCCTCCTGCGCCTCCTCCTCCTGTTCCATCACGTGTGCTGCTGCTGGTGCTGGGTTAGCGTTACCGGTCCCTTTTCCTGGAACCTCTTCTCTGTATTACATTTATGACTGCATGGCAACAAAAAGCATGTTACCTGTGCAAAGAAACATGACATTTTCCACATTTAAAAGACAGTTTTTCCTTTGAAACTTTACAATCAATTTTCTCAAAAACTATAAGCTCTTTTTCAAATATTTTTTTTCCTCTTGTACCTACTCCCAAGGTGCACATACCCTGCAAATTTGGGGTATGTAGCATGTAAGGAAGCTTTACAAAGCACGAAAGTTCGGGTCCCCATTGACTTCCATTATGTTCGGATTTCGGCGCGAACACCCGAACATCGCGGCGATGTTCGGCGAACGTTCGCGAACCCGAACATCTAGGTGTTCGCCCAACACTAGGGTGTGGTGGTAAATTAGGCTGATCAGCCAATAGGGCTGGCAAAGGGGTGGGGGCTAAACGACTGAGGTGGACGGAGGCAGCCGAGGGGGATGTGTCTGGTGGAAAGGACGGGGCGGTGCGACGATTGCGTCATACCGCTTCTGGCTATTGCGCATGCGTAAAAAACGAGTGATGCCACGTATACTGAGGAGCAGTGGGGAGTGTTGGGTGTTTACTGCGCCTGCGCATGAGGCTAGAGTAGCCATGTTTGGTGAGGGCAAAAGGTTGTGTTTCACTCTGGGACAAATCATATCCCAGCCTGGGGAATATTGAACGTGTTAAGGTTCTACCAGGGGTATAAACGGGGGATGGATGGGGTAATTAATTAATTAATGAAACTGTGGAATTAGAAAGTATAAAACGAATGACAACTGCACTGTTTTAATAGGATGCTGCCATCTAGTGTCTATGTTTGGGACACATCATAATAGTGGCTTAAACATATAGCAGAGACACAAACACTTGTACAGGGTAATTCATGTGTATCGGCAGTTGATTCAGAGTTAAATAGGACATACACACAGTACACTGACATATAACAAATTATTAGTAGAAGACATAATAATCAGAATTATAAATAGAAAATAAAAATAAAACATAACCTAAAAACAAAAAACAAAACAAATGAACCAAGTATGTACAGGTATATGTATAATATAAAAATTAATAAATATCGATGTGCATAAAATATGATATACAGTCATATATACATCATTATATCCAGTTATCCACCCTTGGTGGAAGGGTGATACACCTTCCTTTTCTTCTTTCACAGAGAGCGACATCTTAATCCTGAGTGGGGACAGTCCTAATCTCCCCACCTGCTTATACTGTGGTTGCCTGTGCGGTAACCCATGTTTGTAAGTATAATACTTACTTGTCAATTTTTCCTCTTGTTCAAAACCTACTACACTATATCAGGCTCTCGGTTTGTTTATTTATCTCTCCTACAAGGCAGCGGCAGAGCGTACAGTAGCAGGAGGGGGACCTAGGAGGAGAGCCTGGCTCTGAAGACAATCAGCAGTGCACGGCATCATTTGACAAGACAAGTCAAGACAAATAACATTTATATCGCGCTTTTCTCCTGGCGGACTCAAAGCGCCAGAGCTGCAGCCACTAGGACACGCCCTATAGGCAGTAGCAGTGTTAGAGAGACTTGCCTAAGGTCTCCTACTGAATAGGTGCTGGCTTACTAAACAGGCAGAGCCAAGATTCGAACCCTGGTCTCCTGTGTCAGAGGCAGAGCCCTTAAAGGGACTCCGAGCAGTGCCTGTGGGTATGCCTTTAAGCATATCCACAACTAATTAATTACATCCTCAAACCTACCAGCATGATGTTTGTAATTATATCCCCCAGGGTTCCTTATATTTCATTGCATTGTGCTGAATCGAGCTGCCAACTTTGGAGAAAAGATGTCCTGTGTAATACAATGTAACTATGGAAAGATGCATATCATTTTGAAGATCTCTTTCTCATCTTTCCAATGATAGATAAACTGCCACTCTACGCCTTTTAGTTTTCACTATTTTCGAAATCGAATTTGCCGTGGCCGCGAATTCGATCGCAAAAAATAGCGAAAACTAAGAGGCATAGGGCGGCGGTTTATATATCATTGGAAAGAGGAGAAAGAGAGCTTTAAAATGATATGCATCTTTCCATAGTTACTGCACTGCTCAGAGTCCCTTTAACCATTATACCATCCAGTCACCGCTGACAGGATGGCGAGGGCTGGTTTATGTGCTGATGGGGCCCCTTTGACTCTAAATGGGGCCCCAAGCGACTGCTTTTGTTGCCTGGTCGGTAATCCGGCCCTGGATCTGAACGTTTTTGTGAAGAAACTTACACTAAGAAGATATTTCATCATGAAAGATTTTAAAAAATTAAATCCAGTTACTAATTCCACTATCCAAACTATCTTCACAAATGAACCAAACAATGGCCCAGATGTAATCTTAGATGCCGATACGTTTGAAACAGAGAGATTTATCCATACTGAATTCAAGAAAAAAATCACAATTCTACCCTAGATCTTACAGAGGTCCACACGTTGAGAACTTCTACCTCTCCGTGCTAGAGGACCTCAGACGACAAGATAGTAAGCATGACAAATCCAAATCAAACCTGACGTGAGCAGAACGCACTGCGATTAATTCCCTTAAATACAATCAAGAAATAGTTATAAAGGCTGCAGACAAGGGGGTGGTATTGTCATTATGGACACAACAGACTATACCACCGAGGCCCATAGACTACTACACGATCCAAATTATTATGTCAAATTACTTAAGGATCCTTCGCATGAATTTAAACTTCAATATGATAAACTAATTCTATCAGCATTAAAGGAAGGTATAATCTCCAAAGATGAAAAGGATTTTATCACCACTGCACATCCCAAATTGCCGTTTTTATATTTTCTACCAAAAATTCATAAGTCGATGAAAAATCCCCCTGGTCGCCCAATAATCTCTGGTATAGGATCACTCACCTCTCCATTGTCAGAATATATCGATCACTTTCTACAAAAATACGTCATATCACTCCCTTCTTACCTGAGAGACTCTAGCCAACTCCTTGAAGAACTTACATCTTTTGAATGGTTGCCGAGTTACCATTGGGTTACCTTGGATGTAGCTGCCCTCTACACTAACATCAAACACAGTATTGGCCTCCTGTCGCTAGCCCATTTCCTATACTCAGACACCACTTTGCCCATCCCCCAAAAAAACTTCCTCTTACATGCCACCAAATTCATACTTACCCATAACATTTTTTCATTCCAAAAAACGATATACCTACAGATCTGAGGCACAGCTATGGGTACTAATCTAGCACTATCCTATGCAAATGTGACGATGGGCCTTTTTGAGAAGCTATTTTTGAGTCAAAACCACTATCAGAGCAATGTGGTTAAGTACTGGCGGTACATAGATGATATTATACTAATCTGGGAAGGAGAAGTTGACTCGATTGGTCAATTTGTGGACTCCATCAATAACAACGATTGGGGGCTTTCCTTTACCGTCAATACCCATCCTTATACCATAGATTTATTGGACATAACTCTTTATGTAGAAAACAATGTTGTTAAATCAAAAACCTTTTTTAAAAAGGTTGATGCAAACTCGTATGTCCATTACAAGAGTTCGCACCATAAACTTTGGAAAACAAACATTACATTCGGGCAGTTCAGACGGATACGCAAAAACTGTTCAGATACATCTACATTTGACACCCAGGCAGACACCCTAGAAAGCAAATTTTTGGAACGATCCTTCCCAAAACCCTTGATAAAATCAGCTAGAACAAGAGTGAGACATCTAGAACAAAGATCCCTCCTTACCACACAAAAAAGGAAAGTCGCAGCCACTGACACACAACCCTCGTTCATTACCCGCTTCTGCTCTAACCACAATAATATAAGATCTGTTATCAATAAATACTGGTCAACATTGCTTAAAGACCCTTACCTTTGTTCAAAACTAGAATCCAAGCCCAAACTGATATTCAGAAGAGCCAAAACCTTAAAGAACATCATAGCCCCGAGCAGACCCCGTGCACTTGCCCCCAGGGAATCCACTCTCAAAATCTCACCTGGTATACAAAGATGCCATTCACAAAAATGCTTAGCCTGTGAATACCTGTGCCCAGGAACCTCCTCTTTTAAATGCACTGTCACTCAAGAAACATTCAGCATTGACCACCATTTCACTTGCAGCACTACACACATCATCTATTTGATAACTTGTCCTTGTAATAAACAATATGTCGGCCACACAAGTCAACAAACAAGAGCTTGTATAGGACAACACAGGAGGAATATTCAAAAAGCATATGCCAAACATAGCCTCTCAAGACATTTTGCAGAATTTCATAATTCAGATCATAGGCTCTTCACATTCATGCCAGTTGAATACGTATCTAACAACCTGTCCCATACCGAACGCATGACTCGCCTTCGGGCTAGAGAAATGTTTTGGATTTTTAAATTAAGAACATTGAAACCAGAAGGACTCAATGAATGCCTGGAACACAATTACTAATCTAGCTCCGACATTAAGTACAAATTTTTCCGAACTAGCCTGTCATCTGGGCCCCCCCCCACCCCACTTTATCATGCATTGACACACACCAATGTTTGCTTATTATCCTGTATAACAATGTTCCAATTCATCCTTCACCCCCTCACTCTTCACTCCCCTCACCCACCAACCCCACTTTTCTTTTCTTTCCCTCAGCTCGGCCATCAATTTGCCAACAAAATCAGTCCACCACATAGTCATTTTCATCTACACCACTCATATGCACACATTTCATACATATTGGAAAATATAAAAAATTAAAACTAAAAATATCTTATCCTTATGACATCACTCATATGATTTTGAGAGTGACACAAACTATTATATACACGTCCTGAGCATTATATATGTGCTAAACAGAGAGATGTATACCACAAAACAATGCAGTCTTATTGTATAATCATGTTTAACCAGTTCGGCCTATCTGGACGAGCTTCCTCGTCCAGATAGGCACTGCTGCTGCCGCCGCCTCGTGCGCGCGATCGGGCGCGCCCCCGCGCGCGCTCCCGCTGCCCGCCGCTAGCCCCCCGATCAGGGAATGGGAATATAATTCCCATTCACCGATCTATCTTCCCCGCAGAAATACCGACGCTTTCTCTCCAGAGAGCACGGTATTTCTGCCCCCAGGAAACATTTCCCCTGCTTTAAAGTTCCTAGATGCGAAATCGTTCGCATCTAGGATTTTTTTCACTGTGGCCATCTTGTGGCCGAATAGTAAACTGCACCACAATTCACTTTTAATAAAAAAAAAAATATATTTTACATTTAAAATTAACAGTTTCCCTCCCACACCAAAAATTACCCACATACACTTTTTTTATTAAAAATTAAAATAAAAAATACAATTAAAAAAAAACAAAAACAACATTAATAGTTACCCAAGGGTCTGAACTTTTTAAATATGCATGTCAAGAGAATATGTTATTATATTATTTAAAATTATAAGCTTATAAATAGTGATGGACGCAAATTGAAAAAATGCACCTTTATTTCTAAATGAAATATCGGCACCATAAATTGTGATAGGGACATCGTTTAAATGGTGTAATAAGCGGGACAGATGGGCAAATAAAATACATGAGTTTTAATTACGCTAGCATATATTAATTTCAAACTATAATGGCCAAAAACTGAGAAATAATGAATTTTTTTCATTTCTTTCTTAATCTTCCTGTTAAAATAGATTTAGAAAAAAATAATTCTTAGCAAAATGTAGCACCCAAAGAAAGCCTAATTAGTGGCGGAAAAAACAAGATATAGATCAATTCATTGTGATAAGTAGCAATAAAGTTATAGGCGAATGAATGGGAGGTGAACGTTCCTCGGATGCATGAGATTTTCGGACTGCGGTGCTGAACCGGTTAATGCAAAGATTCCCATATAATTTAATTCATCTAATCACTATTCTTTTCTTACCACTAACTATGAGATATTTATCTAAATAATCCACTACTGCGCCAATGTATTTGGATAGTGTAATGGTTAATGGCTCTGCCTCTGATGTAGGAGTCCTGGGTTCAAATCCTGGCTCTTCATACTCAGTAAGCCAGCACCTATTCAGTAAGGAGTTCATTGGGCAAGATTCCCTAACACTGCTACTGCCTACTGAGTGCGCTCGTGTGGCTGCCTCGCAAGCGCTTTGAGTCCAACAGGAGAAAGGCGCTATACAAAAAAGGAATTATTATTAATATATATTTTGGTTTTCACCAATTAACTGTCAAAATCTGTCACTATGAGAACAGAAATCCAGTACACTAGCAATGAGACGGTAATGAGAAAGTCCCATCGCCATCTAGTGGCCAAATAATTTAATACATCAACTCCTGGTCCTATCTTTTCTATGATTCCAGCGTAGGACTGGCAAAATACATTGCCTTCCTATGCTATGCCCCTTTCCAATATGGCCCCGCCACTACTTCCTGTGATGACATCACGCACCCTCCCCCTTCCCTAATATGCTGGGAGTGTGCAGACCTGCAGCTGCTTAACCTCCTTGGCGGTAATTTACATAATTTTTTTTTGCTGGACGCAGCTAGCACTTTGCTAGCTGCGCCAGCACACCGATCGCCGCCGCCCCGCTCCCGATCGCCGCTATCCGTTGCGGCGCACGCCCCCCCAGACCCCGTGCGCTGCCTCCCAATGACGTCACGACGTCGCTGACGTCGGTGACGTCATCCCGCCCCGTCGCCATGGCGACGGGGGAAGCCCTCCAGGAAATCCCGTTCTTTGAACGGGATTTCCTGATCGGAGATCGCCGAAGGCGATCGAAGCGGGCGGGGGGATGCCGCTGAGCAGCGGCTATCATGTAGCGAGCCCTGGGCTCGCTACATGATTTAAAAAAAACAAAACTGCTGTGCTGCCTCCTGGCGGAATGTTTCATACCGCCAGGAGGGTTAAACAAATCAAGTAAGGTTATATAATGCAGAGACAGGAAATGTCCTGTAGAGGCTCCCTATGCTACATGATTTATGTCATTTGGTGAGTGTTACAACGTTGTTTTCTGGTCTGCCTGGATTGCAGCGCTGCCTGGATTTTGTCTTTTGTTTAGAACTGGCCAAGTAGTACTTCTTATGTTGATGTGTGTATATATATATATATATATATATATATATATATATATATATATATATATATATATATATATATATATATATATATATATATATAATATATATAATAGAGTAAGTGCCTCAACCTTCAAACAAGAAGAAGAAGTAGTGCCCTGCCCCCAGGGCTGGTCCAAGCAAGAAGAAGGGGCTGGTCCAAGCATGAAGTAGTGTCATATCAAACCAAGGGCAAAGAGGGATAATTTGCATATTCAGTAGTAGTGCATTGTGGGTAACCACAAATGTTCACTTATAGCGGAATTATTGCACATTTGCTTCTGTTTTAAGAAGGAAAATTACACCAAGTTTTGCTTTTTTTAGTAGGAGGGATTTTTGGTCTCTTTTATCCCCCTATACATTCTTAGTAGTTTGGGTCACCCTGAGCTGCTTGGTCACTCTGTTGTACTGGTCCAAGCCCTATCTCATTCAGCCATATCAATCTCTGTTATGGCTATCATTCATGAAAGTGCTGTCGGTATGGAGAATCAGTGTGGAAATACACCACTGATGGTGTGTTTGACTTCTGGCTGCTGATTCATAAAAAAGTATCCAGGTGCGGTAGCAGTGTGGAGATTCGCCGAACTAGGCTGGCGGTAGGCTTGCGGAGACACGGAAGCTGCCGAGTTGATACATTTCTCCGTGTTCCGCTCTACTGCAGCTGCCTGTGAGGTCTTTGTGTCTCTATTCACTTACATTGTTATCGCCACATCAGAGGGAGCGGTACTTCCTGACCTCACACCGCTTGCGGTGATCTTTATGAATTAACATTTTGCTACATTTTTTACAACAATCACCGCACAAGGCGGTGATTTATCGCTCTGCTCGGTAATGTCAGCTTTTGATGCGGAAGGAGCCTTTATGAATGCAGATTTTGCTACGTGTGCGGGAAAGTCAGCTGTTTTAAGCATTTCCGCATGCGGAAATGCTTTATGAATGATAGCCTATGTAGTGATGAGAACCAAAGGTCTGAAATAGGCTGTCACATGTGGGTTTGATATGACTGTGTAAAACTTAAAGCTATAGGCTTGCTTGGCTTACTAAGGGTGAAAAGGAATAATTTGCATATTTAGTAGCGGTGCATTGTGGGTAATCACAAATGTTCATTTATAGTTGAGTAATTGCATATTTCTTTCTGTTTTAGGAAGGCAAATTACACCAAGCTTTGCTTTTTTTAGTAGGAGGTCTTTTTGGTCCCTTTTATCCCCCTATACATTACGAGTGGTTTGGGTCACCCTGAGCTGCTTGGTTACTTTGTTGTACTGGTCCAAGCCCTATCTCATACATCTGTATCAATCCCTGCCATGTACTGGTGAGGAACAAAAGTCTGAAACTGGCTGTCTACATGTGGGTTTGATATGACTGTGAAAAATTTAAAGCTATATGCTTGCTATACACCAGCAGCTCTGGATGCTTGCTTGGCTTACCAAGGGGGAAAAGGGGTAATTTTCATATTTAGTAGCAGTGCATTGTGGATAACCACGAATGTTCACTTATAGCTGAATTATTGCAGATTTCCTTCTGTTTTAAAAATGCAAATTACACCAATACAGTGTGCGGCATTGCAGGAAGTGACGACAGTGGAACGCACGATGGAACACGGAAGAGGTGAGTCATCCCCGCCCGCTGCCTCTTACTAATAGTGGCGGCTGCTACTGCGCTTAAGCAGGAGCGGGAGTGCACATGGGGGACCAAGGTGAGGGGGGGGGGTTCCTGCTGAGCTTAAGCTGGAGGTAGAGCACACATGGGGGACCCATTTGAGGGAGGGTCCAACCCCCCTCCCCACCACTGTGCCCAATACCCCCTTCCTGCCCTCTACCCTCGTATGCGGCGTATGCTACGCCGCGGGTCGGCTAGTATATATATATATATATATATATATATATATATATATATATATATATATATATATATATGTTTATATTTTTTATACATTTCTATATATCTGTGTTTTATATTATATCACTCCTATGGGCGCGTGGCTAATTTTAGAATACTATCCACTATGTTCCTAGTTCTTTTTAATTGATGATGTATACATTATCATCAATTGAAACCGCCCCTCCCTTTTTTTTTTTTTTGGTTCTGTATTTAATTTATTTATTTTTTCCATATATATATACGGTATTTATATATATATTTATCGTTCATCTAGAAGTTGCATAACAATAATGGTATTGTGCAATATGGCAAATGGAGCTTAGACTAAACCATCAAGTTTGCCCTTAGATATTGTAAAGTTTGCGGGTTTCTACTTCCGTGGTCAGCGCACAAGATGCGCGCTGACACAGCGGAAATCCTCCACAAGCGTATAATTAGATAGTACCCAGCTTGGATGCAATGTACCAGTAGAGGGCAATTCCCACCGGCAGATGGAGCTGTGGAGTACAGACGAGCACAGCCTCTGCACAGCCACAGATGCCAGATGGGAATTGTACGAATAAAGGCAATGTAGGGCACGATAGCCCTCAAAGAGAGAGAGCACAGAGACAGACTAAATGTGTATTCCCCAATCTAGTCACCACCCAGCGACGGTGAACACACATCCGCAGAAACAAAGTGGGAACGCAATCGCAGGAGAGAGGAGATTGCCAGAAGTGACACAAAGCTGAACAGAACAGAGCACGAGAGTAGCAAAGACACAGCAAACAACAATGAGAAGATAAAGAAAATAACAAACGCTAGCTAAACGCGAACACAGCACTCATTCACAACAGCGAACGCGTTTAAGCACGAGCACCACGCGTTAGGCGCCCAGTGATAAGCGTGCCACCCTAACCAACCAATGACACACAACACAAAATAGAGAACGGGAACGCTTGATAAACGGTTACCTCACCGAGCCTACAGCAAGCGTTTGTATCAGACAAGACAGAGAGAAGGAGCAGCCAGCAGCAACCGCAGCTCTGGCCTACACTCCCAGACAGAGTTCAGAAGGAACCACCGCTGCTACCGCTAGAACGAGTGCGATCCAGACAGACAAACAGATGGGGCTACCAGTAGCAACCGCTGCTCTGGTTAGCACCCCTGAGGCAGAATACAGAAGGAGGCACTGCCACTACCACTATGGCAAGGGCGATCCACCTGTTGTTCAGTGCACCTACCTACGTGACCACATGCAGTTTCACTGCACTTGTTCACGGTACCTGTGTGTGTGTGACAGGTGCACATTTGTAATATCAATCACTGCATACCCACCAGTTGTTCAGTGCACCTACCTACCTACGTGAGCGCAAGCAGTGTTATATACCACCAGTCACTGCACCTTGTTCATGGTACCTGTGTGTGTGTGTGTGTGTGTGAGACAGGGACACATTTGTAATACCAATCACTGCATACCCACCTGTTGTTCAGTGCACCTATCTACCTACGCGACCGCACGCACTGTCACTGCACCTGTTCACGGTACCTGTGTGTGTGTGTGACAGCTGCACATTTTTAATACCAATCACTGCATACCCACCTGTTGTTCAGTGCACCTACCTGCACCTACCTGCGTGCACATGAGTGCACGCAGTGTTATATATCACCAGTCACTGCACCTGTTCACGGTACCTGTGTGTGTGACAGCTGCAAATTTGTAATACCAGTCATTGCATAATTGTTCACAGTACCTGTGTGACCGCATGCTGTGTAATATACCAGCTCGTGCATACCTGTTAACTGCACCTGTGTGACAGCTGCATATTGCATTGTAATATCAGTCACTGCATACCTTTCACTGCACCTGTGTGACTGCACATTGTATTAGTCAAGTCAGTGCATACCTTTCACTTCATCCCCCCCCCCCCCTGATATGGACAAAACAGGGAGAGGCAGAGGCAGACCCAGAGGCAGGCCACCCGGCAGGTCTGTTCGAGGTCGTGCTGACGTCATTTCGTGCGGCCCTGGACCAAAGTACAATGCTCAGAAGAAGGCATGTTCCATCAACTCCCAAGATTGTCAGAACGTGGTTAACTATTTAACACAGAACACCTCATCTTCCGCCACCAGCGCTTCTACAAGCATTAGAGTTATTTGGTGGGGAATTAACTGATTCACAGACATTATTGTTACAACCAGATGAAGGCGCTAAGCAAGTTAGACCACCCCATATGTCTGAGTTAGGCGACACTATGGACGTAACGTGTGAGGAGGAGGATGATGAAGTACCTGCTGTTGGTGCAGTTTATGAGGTGTCTGAGGCAAGCGTAGCTGGGGAGGATTATTATGATGATACGGATGCCACGTGGGATCCTAAGAGACAAGATGACCAAGAGGATAGTTCAAAGGGGGAGTCAGAGAGGAGTAGGAGGAGACGAGTTGCTGAAACAAGCAGGGGGAGCTAATCTTCAGAAACAGCTGGTGGCAGTATCCGGTGCTATGTATCCCCACCTATGGACAGCCAGCCAACATGCCCTTCAACGTCAGCTGCTGATGCCACCATAGTGCCATTACCCCAGGGGGGCTCAGCAGTTTGGACATTTTTTGTGTGTCTGCCTTAGATCAGAGCAATGCCATCTGTTCTCTCTGCCGCCAAAAATTGAGCAGTGGAAAGGCCAACAGCCACGTAGGGACAACTGCCTTACGAAGGCACATGGAGAAAAGGCACAAACTGCAATGGGAAGAGCACCAGAGGAAAAGCACGCAAAAGGAAAGTCACCCTCCTTCTCTTCCTCCTTCAGGTGCATCATCTTCAACCGCTTTCTCCCTTGCACCTTCACAATCACAGCCACCCTCCTCTACTCCGCCTCTGCCCTTGAACAGTTCCTGCTATGAAGGCACATGGAAAAAAGGCACAAACTGCAATGGGAAGAGCAGCAGAGGAAAAGCATCATGAAAAAGGAAAGTCACCCTCCTTCTCCTCTTCCTCCTTCAGGTGCATCATCTTCAACTGCTTTCTCCCTTGCACCTTCACAATCACAGCCACCCTCCTCCACTCCGCCTCTGCCTTTGAGTGGTTCCTGCTCCTGAGGCCTTCCTGCAGCAGCCAGGTGTCCGTGAGGGAAATCTTTGAGTGGAAGAAGCCAATGTCTGCCAGTCACCCCCTTGCCCGGCGTCTAACAGCTGGCTTGCCGAAACTGTTAGCTAACTAGCTGTTACCATACCAGCTGCTGGGCTCTGGGACACCGAAGTGGAAGATACCAGGCCGCAATTATTTCTCAAAAAAGGCGATACCCAAACTGTACCATAAAGTTGAAAGGCAAGTGGTGTCATCTCTGGCACACAGCTTTGGGTCAAAGGTCCATCTGACCACGGATGTCTGGTCTGCCAAGCACGGTCAGGGCAGGTACATTACTTAAACAGCCCATTGGTTTAACCTGGTGACCGCTGGCAAGCAGGTCACCAGGTTAAACCAATAGAACCAGATGTTTCCTCAACACTTGTGGCAGCACAGAGAGGGGGGAGGAGGAGGAGGAGGAAGAGTCGTGTGGTGAAGAGGAGTCTGTTACGGAACAATAAACAGGAATTGCAAGGAATGACCACAGTTTGCAGAAACACTTATACAGAGACAGGAATGTGCAAAAAAGGTGTTTTATTAATAACCAAATCATGCAAATAACATACAACCATATGCAAATAATATATATACAGTGAATCTCCCGCAAACCAAACAAAACAGTGTGCACACATATAACCAAAACCCTGACTATCTATCTATCTACAAATGTACAAGCAAATATATATACACAATAACGCGGTTTCATAGGGAGCAGGCAAAGACAGGTCAAACGGAATAACAGAGTCAGCAACGGGTAATCAGATACAAGCAAGGTACAAAGGAACAGACAGAAGCAGAGTCAGGACTAGCAGAGGTTCAGCAGCAGGTAATCAGATCACAGAGCAGGTACAGGAAACCAGGTATCAAATAACAGAGGTGACCAGAGATTCAGACCTGTAGCAAGGAAGTTCTGGCAATGACTTGCAGGAAGAGGCAGACTTATATAGTCCATGTAACAGGTGGTGGTGATTGTTCAGAGACACATTAGAGGCCTCTGCAGGCCATACAAAGAACTGCAAGTCCTTAAATGTAATGATAAGCCACCTGCTGGTGGATAGTGGAAGTCCAGGGCAGTCCAACTCAATACCACCACCAGCAGGCAGGAGATAATACAACATGAATCGTAACAGTACCCCCCCCCCCCCCCCCCCCTGAAGGAGCGGCCTCAGGACGCTCCACAGTGTCTTTAGAAAATGTCCACCAGGGTCCCACAAGAGGGCAGACAACCCAAACATTGGCCAAGTGGGTCGCAGAGGCCAAGCTTGGGCGGGCAGGGAGGGAAAACACTTTGAAAACTTGGTCTTTGGATGTTGTAACATAAGCTGTAAACGTCCAGGCAGGATGGCAAGTTGAATAAAAGACTGTACAACATCAGGCAGGACCCAGAAAGCAGCAACAAATACAGGAGGCAGTAAAAGGCAAACCTGGGTGGGCAGGGAGGGAAATAATGCCAGCCAAAGCCAGGCCAGCATCTTTTGGACAGAGAGCAATGTAGGAAACAGGATCCCAGGAAACTGGAACACAAACGGGAAACCACCAAGCAGTGAAACAGGTAAAACAGGAGACCGGAGGATATCAGGCAAGGCATCAGGCTGGACAGGAGACTGGCAGGCATAAGGCTTGGCAAGAGACTGGGCATGATCGTTAGGCAGAGCAGGAGACTGGCAAGCATCATCAGGCTTGACAGGAAACTGGACAGGATCTTCAGACTGAGCAGGCGACTGGACAGGATCACCAGGCTGAGCAGGAGGCTGGACAGGATCATCAGGCTGAGGAGGAGGCTGGACAGGATCATCAGGCTGAGCAGGAGGCTGGACAGGGTCATCAGGCTGAGCAGGAGGCTGGACAGGGTCATCAGGCTGAGCAGGAGGCTGGACAGGGTCATCAGGCTGAGCAGGAGGCTGGACAGGGTCATCAGGCTGAGCAGGAAACTGGACAGGATCATCAGGCTGAGCAGGAAACTGGACAGGATCAGGCTGAACGGGAAACTGGCAGGCACCAACAGGCTTGGCAGGAGACTGGCAGGCATCAGGCTGAGCAGGAAACTGGACAGGAACAGGCTGAACAGCAGACTGGACAGGATCATCAGGCTTGGCAGGAAAATGAGCACGATCAGGCTGAACAGGAGACTGGCAGGCACCAACAGGCTTGGCAGGAAACTGGCATGCATCATCAGACTGAGGAGGAGACTGGACAGGATCAGAGTGGACAACAGGTTGGCAGATCTCAGGCAGAGCAGGAAACTGGCAGACATCAGGCGCTGCAGCAGGCTTGGTACCAACAGGGCAGACAGCAGTCTTGGAAGCATCAGGAGCGTTGATAACAGGAGTCTCTAGTGGCTGGGCAGCAGCAAAAGTCTGTGGAGGCTGGGCAGCAGCAGAAGTCTGTGGAGGCTGGGCAGCAGCAGAAGTCTGTGGAGGCTGGGCAGCAGCAGAAGTCTGTGGAGGCTGGGCAGCAGCAGAAGTCTGTGGAGGCTGGGCAGCAGCAGAAGTCTGTGGAGGCTGGGCAGCAGCAGAAGTCTGTGGAGGCTGGGCAGCAGCAGAAGTCTGTGGAGGCTGGGCAGCAGCAGAAGTCTGTGGAGGCTGGGCAGCAGCAGAAGTCTGTGGAGGCTGGGCAGCAGCAGAAGTCTGTGGAGGCTGGGCAGCAGATTGCATAACATCAGGTGAAACAGAAGGCAGGAAAACTTCAGGCAGGTTAACAGGTTGGGAAACTTCAGACAGGGCAACAGGATCAGTAGTTTCAGGCAGGGCAACAGACTGCATAACTTCATGGATCTGGACCTTTGGCTTAGCACTTGGCTGGGCCGTTGGCTGAGCGCATGGCTGAACCGTTGGCTGAGCGCTTGACTGGACCTTTGGCTGAGACCCTGATACAGTTTGTGCGAGCTGGCACTGAGACTGTGCGGACTGGGCCTGTGCGAGCTGGAACTGAAACTGTGTAGGCAAGATACTAGGTTCTGTAGGCTGTATGCAGGTTTCTGTATCTTGAGGCAAAGTCTCTACCAGCAGAGGGCGAGATTCTGCAGACTGAGGGCTACATTCTGCAGGCTGGGTACAGGTTTCTGCAGACTGGATGCAAACTTTTGCAAATTGGATCAAAGTCTCTGCAGGCTGGAAGGGAGGTTCTGCAGACTGAGGCAAAGTCTCTGCAGGCTGAAGGCAATATTCTGCAGACTGGGAACAAGGTTCTGCAGACTGGATGCAAAGCTCTGCAGACTGCGAGCAGGATTCTGCAGGTTGATTTGAAGTCTCTGCAGACTGGAGGCAAGGCTCTGCAGATGAAGACAGAGTCTCTGCAGGCTGGAAGCAATATCCTGCAGACAAACACACGGCTGGACTGGATCCTGGAGCAAACCAACTCTGCAAGAGCTGTGAGAGGGAGGCAAGAGTTTGTATAACAGGTGTCACAGAAATATTAACCTGAGGCTGCACCAGACAGGAGTTGGATGGAGGCTGCACAGGAGGTGAGATGACTGGAGGCCGCACAGGAGGTGAGATGACTGGAGGCTGCACAGGAGGTGAGATGACTGGAGGCTGCACAGGAGGTGAGATGACTGGAGGCTGCACAGGAGGTGAGATGACTGGAGGCTGCACAGGAGGTGAGATGACTGGAGGCTGCACAGGAGGTGAGATGACTGGAGTAATGGAAGCTGTAGGAAAGTATTTGCGTCTAGTCCTGGTGATCACTCTGGAAACTGGAGCAACAGCAGGCTTATTAGATGTAGCTGGATACTGCCAGGACCAGGGTGTGGACCTGATAGCGGTTTGCAAGGTTGTTGATTTTACAGGTTTTTTAACTATTGCAGGTTCTGAGTTCTGGACACAGGAAGAGGTATATGGAAAATGAGCAGAAGAAAGAGAGTGAGAACGGGAAGACAGGATTTCACGCCAGACAGAGATCAGAGCAACCGCTGATTTTTGCTTACAAAGCTTATATTTCAACAAATCTTCAGTTGCATGTATACTGGCAGATACATACGCTTCACTTTTTTCAGAGTAACATTCATAAAAACCTTCCATATCTCTCTTCAGAAAATCAAACAAACGATCAATCTGGTCAGAGTTAAATACAAAATCCAAACGTTCCTTTCTGGAAGACTGACATTTAGGAACTTTAGCTGCAGAGGACTGAGGGTTCTGAACCAGGTTAGAGGTAGCCAGAGGGTTAACAGGAGATTTGCATAATGACAGGATTTCAGAATATGCATTAATCAGGGCATGAGCTGACTCAGGCTTACATTTTCTTTCAGACAACAGACTCTCAACCGCACATTTACATCCAGAGACAAATGCAAAGCTTTGCTTAATGTAAAAGTCAAAAAATGCTTTTCTGTCTGTTTTCAAATAACTATGATACATGTTAACTTGTTCGGAAGTAAAGTCAACCTGGACAGGATTTATAACAGGTAAGGCAGGAGCTGTGGAACCTGCAGAGATAATCTTCTGCCATGCATTTAGCAAAATGGAGGCTTTCCCATACTTGCATATTCCCTTAGTAATCAGGGACTGGAGGGAGCCTGCACGGTCTGTTTATTTTTGCTTGAGTAGTAATCAAGAAAACATTCCCTGTCATCCTCAAACAAATTAATCAGGACTTCTATGGCATAGTTGTCAAAAGGTGGTTCATAATCGCTGACTGTACTTCTGTCATAATCAGGTTGCAAACAAACATTTGTTATCTTGGGGTGTACAAGGTCATTCCAGATCCTGGCTAAATTTTCAATATCTTGGGTGCTAAAGATTCCCAATTTAACATAACTGTGGGCTTGGAAAATTAACTGCTGTATTTCAGCCTTAGAAAAACCAGCAAATTCAGCACGGCATTCAATCTCTTCTTCATCAGCCAGCAAAACATAATAATACATTCGCTGCGGATCCATTTTTGGACACAACAGGTATCAGTGCACAGTATGTCTGCAGTGGTCAGTATGGATGGCCAGAACTTACTGTTACGGAACAATAAACAGGAATTGCAAGGAATGACCACAGTTTGCAGAAACACTGATACAGAGACAGGAATGTGCAAAAAAGGTGTTTTATTAATAACCAAATCATGCGAATAACATACAACCATATGCAAATAATATATATACAGTGAATCTCCCGCAAACCAAACAAAACAGTGTGCACACATATAACCAAAACCCTGACTATCTATCTATCTACAAATGTACAAGCAAATATATATACACAATAACGCGGTTTCATAGGGAGCAGGCAAAGACAGGTCAAACGGAATAACAGAGTCAGCAACGGGTAATCAGATACAAGCAAGGTACAAAGGAACAGACAGAAGCAGAGTCAGGACTAGCAGAGGTTCAGCAGCAGGTAATCAGATCACAGAGCAGGTACAGGAAACCAGGTATCAAATAACAGAGGTGACCAGAGACTCAGACCTGTAGCAAGGAAGTTCTGGCAATGACTTGCAGGAAGAGGCAGACTTATATAGTCCATGTAACAGGTGGTGGTGATTGTTCAGAGACACATTAGAGGCCTCTGCAGGCCATACAAAGAACTGCAAGTCCTTAAATGTAATGATAAGCCACCTGCTGGTGGATAGTGGAAGTCCAGGGCAGTCCAACTCAATACCACCACCAGCAGGCAAGAGATAATACAACATGAATCGTAACAAGTCAGATGATGAGGAAGGTGTTGTTTTGGAGGAGGCGGAGGAGGCGGAAGAACAACCGCAGCAGGCATCACAGGGGGCTTGTGCTGCTCATCTTTTCCATAGTATTGCTCAAGGCTAAGGGGGAGGAGGAGAACTTAGCTGACATCACTGAGGAAGAGCAAGTGGAGATGGATAGTACATCTGCATCCAACTTTGTGCAGATGGCGTCTTTCATGCTGTCCATCATGTTGAGGAACCCCCGTATAAAAAAACTCAAGGGGAATGAGCTGTACTGGGTGGCCACGCTACTAGACCCTCGGTATAAGCACAAAGTGGTGAAGATGTTTCCAAATCACCAGAAGGCAGAAAGGATGCAGCACTTGCAGAACAAGCTGGCAACTATGCTATACAGTGCGTTTAAGGGTGATGTCACAGCACAACGGAATAAAGGTACCACTGCCAGTAAACCTTTTCCCATGTCCACGCAGGCAAGGACAGGACGCTCTTGCGATCTCATGGTGATGTCGGACATGCGGACATTCTTTACTCTAACGCCTCGCCTTAGCCCTTCTGGATCCACCCTCCACCAACACCTCGACTGGCAGGTAGCCGACTACCTGGCCTTAAGCGTGGATGTAGACACTGTAAACCCTTGGGGCTTGATTCACAAAGCGGCGCTAACCTACTTAGCACGTCTACAGTCTTTAGACGTGCTAACCAGGGTGCTAAGTAGGTTAGCACCGGATTTCTCAATCAGATCGTGTGCTAACTTTGTGCGTGCAAAGTCCTATGCGCGCTATGTCCCATAGGCTTTAATGGGCACTTCGCGCAGAGCGCCCTGCGCTCTGTGCAGTGTGCGCGTAAAGTTTTGCGCGCATAAAGTTTTGCGCGCAAAAAGCTAATTTAGACGTGCTAAGGGGGTTTTCACAGGCGTGCTAACACTTAGCACCGCTTTGTGAATCAAGCCCTTGGAGTACTGGGTGCGCAGGCTTGACCTGTGGCCAGATCTGTCACAATTTGCCATCCAACTTGTGTCTTGCCCTGCCTTAAGCGTCCTGTCAGAAAGGACCTTCAGCGCAGCTGAAGGCATTGTCACTGAGAAGAGAAGTCGCCTAAGTCAAAAAAGAGTTCAGTACCTCACCTTTATCAAAATGAATGAGTCATGGATCCCGGAGGGCTACTGCCTGCCCGAAGACTAAGTCAGTCCCCACACACAGCATCTCTGCCTGCACGCCATGTGACTGCCTGCTCCAAGATTAAGTCGCTCCCCACGCAGCATCTCTGCCTGCAGGCCACTTGACTGCCTTCTCCGCCACCACCAACAGGGTCCAGGACTTCAGGCGGATTCCTGAATTTTTAAGGCCACTGCTAGCCAGTGTTGCCAACCTTTCACATTATTTTTTATTGACAAATACCTAAAAATTTACTGACAAAAGATTTTTTTTACTGACAAAACCCCCTGCGCCGCGCGTAGAACGGACCGCCGAAAAAATGGGCGTGACCACGCAACAAATGTGGGCGTGGTCATGGGTGGGGCCAAATATACATGATTTTAATATTGCTGTGAAAGGTCTGCCAGGGAAGTTTGAGCTCTGCCATAGTGTTTCCCCTCCTTCCCCCAAAATACAGCATTTCACCAAAAATCCACGTAATCTGGCAGAGGTTCTTCCAAAATACAGATAATATGGCAGTGGTTCCCAAAAAATAAATGTAATCTGGCAGCAGCGATTCCCCCAACATACACATAATCTGGCAGCAGTTCCCCAAAATACATTTAATCCGACAGCAGTGGTTCCCCAAAAATAGGTAGCCCCAGGTCTATAGGTGTCCCCAGAATAGGTGGCCAGGGGTATAGATGTCCCCAGAACAGGTAGCCAGGGGGAGAGATGTCCCCAGAACAGGTAGCCAGGGGTATATGTGCCCAGTATATGTAGGCAGGGGTACAGGGCCAGGTCTAGACTGGCACATATGAGGGGGCAGTCAAATGGGTAGGGGGCAACATGTTCGAGGAAATTTGCGGCGACTAAAGTGGGCATGGCAAGTAAATGCACATAATGAGAGACAGCGTTTCACCAGTAAATGCACATAAGAGACAGCCTTTCACCAGTAAATGCACGTAATGACAGACAGCTTTTAACCAGTGAATGCACGTAATGAGAGACAG
Organism: Hyperolius riggenbachi; assembly: GCF_040937935.1. NCBI lineage: Eukaryota > Metazoa > Chordata > Amphibia > Anura > Hyperoliidae > Hyperolius > Hyperolius riggenbachi. The sequence continues at coordinate 165,222,001 of NC_090655.1, read as the reverse complement.
CTTATCACCAGTAAATGCACGTAATGAGAGACAGCTTTTCACCAGTAAATGCACGTAATGAGAGACAGCTTTTCACCAGTAAATGCACATAATAAGAGACAGCTTTTCACCAGTAAATGCACATAAGAGACAGCCTTTCACCAGTAAATGCACGTAATGACAGACAGCTTTTCACCAGTGAATGCACGTAATGAGAGACAGCTTTTCACCAGTAAATGCACGTAATGAGAGACAGCTTTTCACCAGTAAATGCACATAATAAGAGACAGCTTTTCACCAGTAAATGCACATAATAAGAGACAGCTTTGCACCAGTAAATGCACATAATAAGAGACAGCATTTCACCAGTAAATGCACATAATAAGAGACAGCTTTTCACCAGTAAATGCACATAATAAGAGACAGCTTTTCACCAATAAATGCACATAAGAGACAGCTTTTCACCAGTAAATGCACATAAGAGACAGCTTTTCACCAGTAAATGCACATAATGGCAAACAGCCAGTGTCCTCAGTATATGTAGCCAGCAGATATATGTGCCCAGTATATGTAGCCAGAGGTATATGTCCCCAGTATATGTAGGCAGGGGTATATGTGCCCAATATATGTAGCCAGATGTATAGTATATGTAGGCAGGGGTATATGTGCCCAGTACATGTAGCCAGGGTTATATGTGCCCAGTATATGTAGGCAGGGTTATATGTGCCCAGTATATGTAGCCAGGGTTATATGTGCCCAGTATATGTAGCCAGGGTTATATGTGCCCAGTATATGTAGCCAGGATTATATGTGCCCAGTAGATGTAGCCAGGGTTATATGTGTCCAGTATATGTAGCCAGAGGTATATGTGCCCAGTATATGTAGCCAGGGTTATATGTGCCCAGTAGATGTAGCCAGGGTTATATGTGCCCAGTAGATGTAGCCAGGGTTATATGTGCCCAGTAGATGTAGCCAGGGTTATATGTGCCCAATATATGTAGCCAGAGGTATATGTGCCCATGGGTAGCCAGGTTTATATGTCCCCAGTAGATATAGCCAGGGTTATATGTGCCCAGTAGATGTAGCCAGGGTTATATGTGCCCAGTAGATGTAGCCAGGGTTATATGTGCCCAGTAGATGTAGCCAGGGTTATATGTGCCCAGTAGATGTAGCCAGGGTTATATGTGCCCAGTAGATGTAGCCAGAGGTATATGTGCCCATGGGTATCCAGGGTTATATGTCCCCAGCTGTGGCATCAGCAGCGGAGAAGGGGGGCAATCCCCCCCCCCCCTTCTCTCACCTTAGTGCTCTCCCTCGCTCGCTCTCCCCTCCTGAACTAAGTGACGAGTGGCTGGCAGTGGCAGGCGGCAGCGAGCGGAACTTACCTGCGTCTCGTCGCCGGCGCGGGATGATTTGCCGCTACTCTGGTCTGGTCCAGACCAGAGCAGCAGAACTTCCGGCGCAGGAGCGAGAATGGAAGGTAAATCCGTCCCGCTGCCAAACGCCACTGCCAGCCACTCGTCACTTAGATCAGGAGGGGGACAGTCAGCGAGGGAGAGCACTAAGGTGAGAGAAGGGGGGAGATTGCCCCCCTTCTCCACCGCTGCCCACAGCTCTTCTGCAACTACGCTGCTGTCCTCCTGCAACAGAGCGGGTGGCCAATTGGCCGCCCTTTTACGGATGCTGCTGAATTCCTTACGGAATTCACGGGCAGCTTAATTTGTATCAAAAATTACGGGCTGCCCGTAAATGTACGGGCGGTTGGCAACACTGCTGCTAGCTGTCCTTCAAACCTGGTGGAACAGACCCTACTCCAAAAATAAACTCTTGCTTAGCTGAGCTACAGGCATGGATGAATGATAACTGGTTGAAACTGAATGCTGACAAAACTGAGGTCCTTTTTGTCCAAAGCCAGCGCTCGCCATCAAAACAGCTCTATCCTAAAGCAACACCAATCAGGAATGGGAATTCAGACATAAACAGCTCCAACCTTGTGCGCAGGCTTGGCGTACTAATCGATGGCGAATTGAGTTTCAGAAACCAAATTTCATCTGTAGTTAAATCTTCCTACTTTCATCTGAAGAACATTGCAAAGATTAAACATCTGATTCCCCCAGAGGATCTTCCAACCAAGTTCACGCCTTCATCACATCATGGCTGGACTACTGCAATGCCCTTTATGCTGGCCTCCCCATAAAGGACCTGCGTCGCCTGCAATTAGTGCAGAATGCTGCTGCCAGATTGCTAACAAACCAGCCTTGCCACTGTTACATTACACCGATCCTTCGCTCACTGCACTGGCTACCAGTAGAATGGAGAATACTCTTCAAGATTGGACTGCTGACGTTCAAATCCCTGCACAATCTGGGCCCTGGATAAATGAAGGACTTTCTGAAGCTGCACCACACCTCTCACAACCTCAGATCAGCAAGTTCTATAAACTTGGTCACACCCAGAGTGCACCTCAAAAAATCTGGAGACAGAGCCTTCTGTCATGCTGCCCCTACTCTTTGGAACTCCCTGCCACACCCAGTAAAGACAGCACCATCCCTGGAGCTATTCAAATCCAGACTGAAAAGTCACCTGTTTAGCCTGGCATTTCCGGACTTATAAAATTCTTCCTCTGTACCACGATGGTCTGAGCCATGCTTATGCGCTTTGAGTCCTACGGGAGACAAGCGCTTTACAAATGTTATTTGTTGTTGTTGTTGTTGCTACCAGCTGCTGTCACAGGGCCCCTAGTGGTCGGAACGCAAATTGCCTTCCAATCGGTTTCAGCACACAGATCATGCAAGCTGTGGTCATGATCAGTGGGCAGAAACTGACGGAATTTGGGCAGCAGCCCAACTAGAAGGGAGACTGTGGGTTACGGTAATTACAACTTACACACTATTTCAGGGTGTAACTGCCACCACTTCTGCTTTCCTGGGCCAGAAGCACCCACTGACCAGCATAGCCCCCAACCGTCCCGTTTTCGGTGGGACAATCTCGACTTGGGGGGCTGTCCCGCTATCCCGTTATGACCCCTCCAGTGTCCCGGGTGGCTGGGGGGGTCAGATGTGCAAAAAAAATGATCGAAGACCCAGCCGGTGGATGCGGTGTGTGGGATGCGGGCCTGGGATAATATTGTCCCTCCCTCCGAATGTGCCCCCCAGTGTCCCCCTGTATGTAGAAATTAGGAGCGCAGCGGAGCGGGCAGTCTTACCATTCCTCCTCGTACCGAGCATCTCTTGCTTCCATCTACTTCCTGTGACGTCACAGGAAGCAGGAAGCGGAGAAGACCAGATGCCCGGTACGCGATAAGGAATGGTAAGACTGCCCGCTCCGCTGCGCTCCTAATTTCTACATACAGGGGGACACTGGGGGGCACATTCGGAGGGAGGGACAATATTATCCCAGACCCGCATCCCACACACCGCATCTGCTGGCTGGGTCCTCGATCATTTTTTTACCTCCTCACCCTGGGCACCCTCACCCTTCTCCCCACCCACAATTATTTTTTTAATAAAGGAGATATATATATATATATATATATATATATATATATATATATATATATATATATATATATATATATATATAAAAATGATTGACTACGGGTGTGTCAGGGTGTGTGGTTGGGGTGTGTCGGGGGTGTGGCTTAAGTGTCCCGCTGTCTCATCTCAAAAAGTTGGGAGGTATGGACTAGCTATTTCTAGACCTGCAAATAAACGGTTAAACACACTCTATTCTGTCTAGCCAACAACAAAACAATAGTAGCGTCTCTCCAGCAGTCTGGATTCAGTTCGTGTGGCTGAATAGCAGGGTAGCTCAATAAACAAAGGATGTTTGAACGTTGTTTATTAATATGCAATATGAATAATTAATATATACAGAAAATTATTAAAATCAACAATTATGGAAACATTAATAGCCAGTATGAAATCAAAAGGGAGAAAATACTTAGGTTCATGGAAAGATGTCTTTTGTGGGAAAACTTGTAAAGTTCAGTTTCAGTTTCAGCAAAGTCTTTGGTTACAGCTCAGTTCAAAGTCCAAACAAAATGGCTACCACTTGTTCCTCAAAGTGGCAGCAGCTTTCATGCAGGTGGAAAATTGAGGAATGAGGTCCGCCTGCCGGCCATGTGCTTTTGATGAAGCTGGTTTGGGGGTGTGGCAATACCGGCCCCCTCTGAATTACCCACCAATGACAGTTCATTCCCTCTGAGAGATTTTAGGTTTAAACTTATAAAATGCCGTAACTCATAAACAATATTTAACGATTGTGGAATTATTCCCGTGGTCAGCGCACAGGATGCGCTCTGACACTGCGGAAATCCTCCACAAGCGTATAATCTGAGAGAACCCAGCAATGGTGCAATGCACCTGTAGAGGGAAATTCCTGCCGGCAGATGGAGCCGTGGAGTACAGAGGAACAGATCTTCTGCACAGCCACAGATGCCAGATAGGAATTGTACGAGGGGAAGCGATGCAGGGCAAGAGAGCCCTTAAAGAGAGAGCGCAGAGAGACAGGGTGTATGTGTGTCCACCAATCTAGTCGCCAGAGCGACGATGAACACACAACCGTGAAGACCAGGTGGGAAAGCAATCACAAGAGATGGCAATTGCTAACAGCGACACAAGACTGAACAAGCACAGAGAAGGAATGTATGTATGTCCACCAATCTAGTCGCCAACCAGCGAGAGTGAACACACACCAGTGGAAACCAAGTGAGAACGCAATCGCAAGAGATGCGATTGCTAATGAGAATGAGCACTGGGACAGAATGTATGTGTGTACACCAATCCAGTCGCCAACCAGTGTCGGTGAACACACAACAGCAGAAACAAAGTAGGAACGCAATCGCAAGAGTCGCGATTGCCAATAGTGACACAAGAGAGAAAGGCACAGCATATCATATAATGAGAATGTCAACGAAAATAACAAACGCAATACCTAAACGCGGTCACTGCACATTAGACGCAACAGCGACAAGTGCGTTTACGGCGTGGTCTCCGCACGTTAAGCACAACAGAGACAAGCACGCCACCCTGACAAATGAATGAACACAAATGAACAAATAACAGGAACGCTTGCTAAACGGCTGCCTTACCGCAGACAACCACAAGCGTTTGCTCCAGACAGACAGACGAACGGAAAACAGGAATAGGTCAGATAAGATCCACCGCTCTTCCGCCAGAGCGAGTGCGATCCGAGTTCAGGGATAGGACAGGAAGGATCCACTGCTCTTTCCGCCAGAGCGAGTGTGAACCAAATAGAGAAACATAGCTAGCAGGATCCACTGCTCTTTTCCACCAGAGCAAGTGTGATCCAAGTACAGAAGCAGAGCTAGTAGGATTCACTGCTCTTTTCCACCAGAGCAAGTGTGATCCAAGTACACAAACAGAGCTAGAAGGATCCACTGCTCTTTTCCAGCAGAGCGTGATCCAAGTACAGAAATAGGCCTAGCAGGATCCACTGCTCTTTCCGCCAGAGCGAGCGCAATCGCAAGGACAAGACAAGACAGGTGTAATGGATTGCGGAGATGCCGCCCCGCGGTCTGGCAGCGGGGTGGCTGACTCCGCGTTCAGACCGGCGGTTTCCGCACAGCAGCATGCGTCTGGTTTGTCTGAGCCTTCTAGTGCACACAGATGGAGAGCTACGCACACGCGCGCGCTGGAAGGCAGGTCCTTTATGCCAGTAGGAGAGGGATCAGCTGATCAGGACGATCAGCTGATCCCAGCGCAGTGGGTGATTGGCTGAGTGGCGCTGGGCAGCGCTAAGGAGCGCCGCACTATATATACATCTTGCTGGTCAGGCTCAGGTTGTCTGCCGTTGCGAATACTTACGTGTGAGCACTCAGACCTCAGTCAGATCCCACAGTGTGTTAGAACCAGGAGGACCTGGGAATTCACACTTAGCCAGATTACGCTTGTGTTATACTTTAGACCAGTTCCAGGGTGTTGTAACCAAGGACCTCACACCCAAGCTTAGGATTACTGTGTCATTGCTGTGTTATACTTTAGACCAGTTCCAGGGTGTTGTGACCAAGGACCTCACACCCAAGTTTAAGATTACTGTGTCATTGCTGTGTTATACTTTACACCAGTTCCGGGGTGTTGTGACCAAGGACCTCACATCCAAGCTTAGGAATACTGTGTCATTACTGTGTTATACTCTAGACTAGTTCCTAGGTGTCGAGACCAAGGACCTCACACCTCAGGCTAGGACTCTGTTCTATATCTGTTATGACTGTTTGCTCTGTCGACCTCTCTCTTGCTTTCTGATTCGGTACCTCTGCATATCTGCCTACCTGTTGCCAAACCCTGCCTGTACCCAGTTACCAAATCAGCCTTCTGTCTCTGTACCTTATCTGCTCGTGTGTTGCCGACCTGGCCTGCCCGACCCTCCAGGCTGTCACTCATCCCTTGAGTGCTCAGCCTATCTGTACTAGCTGTGACACTATTCCACCAAGTGTCAGTTAGCTGATAGGACTCCTGCTCCTCAGAGAGTCCGGCCTGCTAGCAGCCAGTGGCCTCTACTCCTCTGAAGCCCCTGGCTGCAGTACAGTTTATAGCTGATCACCAAGTATCACTGGTTGCCAGGTTCTCTCTATTCCCTCTCTCAGGGGGATAGTTCCTGCACAGCCGAGGGCCTCCTGCCCCTCAGGTGGTTCCTGGCCGAGCTGCTTGTGTCTCCCGCCTCACGGGAGATAGCCTACAGTTACACCAAACACTTACACTTATTAGGTGTCCAGAGGTTAGTCATACTTGTATTATTGGTGATTCTGCAGATCATCCATAATCAAGTATACATCTGTATTGTTGATGATTCTGCAGATCATCAATAATCAGATTCTCTGTGTGCTGACACCAATCGATACAGAACGGCAGACCTGAAAAACAAAATGGACGCACTCAACAGCCGTCTTGATGCACTCACCACCTCGGTGGAGAATTTCATCAGGGTGCTGGACGGTCATCAGACCCAGATCACTGCTTTGTCTGGGTCCATACAGGTCCTTCAGACGGCTGTAAATGCAGTGCGATCTCCTCCAGTTACGGACTTGCGTATGTCTGTACCCGAAAGGTTTTCTGGTCATAGATCTGACTTTCAGAACTTTAAGAATCGAGTAATGTCGTATTTTGAGTTTAGACCCAATTTATCAGGAACTGAGGCACAGAGAATTACATTTATTAAGACCCTTTTGTCAGGGGATTCTCAAACTTGGGCATATAGCCTTCAGGTAGGGCATGAGGCTTTAACGTCAGTTGAGGAATTTTTTAAGGCCATGGCCATAATTTATGATGATCCGGACAGTGCCTCCACTGCTGAGCAGAAGCTAAAGACTTTGGGTCAAGGCAAGGATCCGGTAGAAGTCTACGCAGCTGAGTTCAGGAAATGGTCTGTGTCAGCTAGGTGGGGGACATTTGCGTTGTTAGACTGTTTTTTTTATCAGGGTTGTCAGACGCAGTCTCTGATTTGATGTTGAGACACCCTGAACCAAAATCTATTGATGAGGCAATTGCTTTAGCAGTACGGGTTGATCGCCGTTTACGCTATCAGAAACAAACCCGGGGTAAGAACACTGTACGGTATGTCTCCTACGCCTCTCCTCCAACCGTCTCACCTCCGCCAGAGCCAATGCAAATTGGACAGTCAAAATTGACACGGGTGGAAAAGAATCGCAGGAAAACAGAACAACTCTGTTTATACTGTGCAGAGGAGGGTCATAAGGTGCAGAATTGTCCCAAAAAGTTGGGAAACGCTGCCGCCTAGGTGTAGTCAGAGGTAATACCCTAGGCGCGCAGTCATTACCTCTAAACAATAATCGTTTGCTCCTTCCCTGTTCTGTCACATGGGAGGAACAGACTGTTACCACTGAAGCTTTCATAGACTCTGGTTCAGCGGCTAACTTTATAGATTACGAGTTTGCAAAGAATTTGGGGGTTCCTATACTCCCATTAGACCAACAGATTTTGGTCACTGCAGTAGATGACTCTCCTCTGCAAAGTAGACATCCCCTGTCTCGGACCCCGAAGTTGAGGTTCAGTGTTGGGGTGCTACATAAAGAGAGTCTACAATTTCTGGTCCTGCGTATGCCAACCTCCACCGTTATTCTTGGCATGCCATGGTTACAACTTCACTCCCCTCAGATAGATTGGGTTTCAGGTCAGCTAACGAGCTGGTCTACCCATTGTCATCATCACTGTTTAGCGAAAGTAACCGTGGGTAACACCAAGATTCAGATTAAAGGTGTGCCAAACCAATACGCAGAATTTGCTGATGTATTCTGTCCCAAATCAGCAGATTAACTTCTCCCCCCACCGTACCTTCGACTGTCCCATCGATTTAAGATCTGGTTATATGCCTCCCAGGGGCCACCTCTATAATCTGTCTGGGCCTGAGAAACTGGCAATGCAGGAATACATCAAAGAAAATTTGGCTAAGGGTTTCATCCGTCCCTCTTGTTCACCAGCAGGGGCAGGATTCTTTTTTGTAAAAAAAAAGATGGAGGCCTTCGTCCCTGCATTGATTATCGAGGCTTAAACAAGATTACAGTGAAAAATCGTTATCCTTTGCCCTTGATTGACGATTTGTTCACTCAGGCTACCAACGCCAAGATTTTCTCGAAACTAGATTTGAGAAGCGCATACAACCTAATTCGTATTAGGGATGGTGACGAATGGAAGACGGCCTTTAACACACCCGAAGGGCACTACGAGTACCTGGCGATGCCCTTCGGGTTGTGTAACGCCCCGGCTGTCTTCCAGGAGTCGATTAATGATGTATTCAGGGAGGTGTTGGGGAAGTTCGTCTTGGTATATCTGGACTATATACTGATCTTCTCTTCCAATCTCTCGGAACATCGAAAGCATGTTAAGTTTGTTCTGGGAAAGTTAAGACAGAATCTGCTTTACGCTAAACTAGAGAAATGTCTTTTCGAAGTAACCTCTGTTGCCTTCTTGGGGCACATTATCTCTACGTCTGGCCTCTCTATGGTTCCTGGAAAGGTTTCTGCTGTCTTGGAGTGGCCTCAGCCTGTGGGACTGAAGGCGCTCCAAAGATTTTTGGGCTTTGCCAACTACTACAGGAGGTTTATAGAGGGGTACTCTACAGTGGTCTCGCCCCTAACCAGTCTCACCAAGAAGGGGGCTGATACTTACCACTGGTCAGCAGAGGCACATTCTGCCTTTTCTACACTGAAAAAACTGTTCTGTTCCGCACCCATATTGAGACATGTGGATGTCACCTTCCCCTTTATCGTGGAGGTTGATGCTTCAGAGGTGGGGGTGGGGGCTGTATTGTCTCAGCGATCGGGCTTGCAGGGCAAACTCCACCCATGCGCCTACTTTTCTCGTAGGTTTTCACCCGCAGAGAAAAACTACGATATAGGCAACCGGGAGCTTTTAGCTATCAAGCTAGCTTTTGAGGAAAGGCAAAATTGGCTAGAAGGTACAGAACATACTATCACAGTTTATACAGATCATAAAAATCTGGAGTACATAGAGGGCGCCAAGAGACTTAGCCCCCATCAGGTCCGTTGGTCCCTGTTCTTTTCAAGATTCAGATTTGTAATTACGTTTACCCCTGGTATTAAAAACATCAAGGTCGACGCCTTGTCCAGGTGTTTCGAGCCCGAGACAGAACAGCCCTCAGCCCCTGAGACCATTCTACCTCAGAAGGTAGTTTTGGCAGCCACTGAGACCTGGAAGGATTGGACAGTCACTCTGAGTCCTTACCAACAGGATGTTCCAGAGGGGAATCCTGATGGGGTCATGTTTGTGCCTTTACCTTTCCGTCTACAACTCTTACACCTGTTTCATTCCCACAAGAATGCTAGTCATCCCGGGGCCACCAGAACTCAGGATTTACTGGCCAGATGTGCTTGGTGGCCTACGTTGGCAACAGATTGTAAGGAGTTTGTAAGAGAGTGTGCAGTGTGTGCTAGGAGTAAACCTTCTTGTCAGGCTCCTGTTGGTACTTTACAACCCTTACCAGTCCCAAGTGAACCATGGACCCATTTGTCCATGGATTTTGTGGGAAAACTCCCCAGGTCTGAGGGCAAGACGGTCATTTGGGTGGTAGTAGACAGATTAAGTAAGATGACTCATTTTGTTCCTTTGAAAGGACTCCCCTCGGTCCAGGAATTGGCTGACCTCTTCATCCAGCACATTTTCCGGCTGCATGGCATTCCGGAAAATGTAGTGTCAGATCGGGGAGTCCAATTTGTATCTAAGTTTTGGAGAGCCTTTTGCCATCAGCTGGATATGGACCTTGCATTCTCATCAGGCTACCACCCACAGACCAATGGCCAGACCAAGAGAGTTAACCAGTCCCTAGAACAATTTCTCAGATGTTATGTTGCAGATGCGCAGTCCGACTGGGTGAAGTTTTTGCCTTTTGCAGAATTTGCGCACAACAACCTGAAAAGCTCCTCATCAGGATTTTCCCCATTCCAGGTAGTTTCGGGAAGATCACCTAAGTTTGCCCCATTGCCGGTGGCGTCTACACTGAAAGGATATGTAGGTATATATGTATATATATATATATATATATATATATATATATGTATGTATATATATTAGTATATAGATCAATTTCATATACAAGCATACATGTATCTAAGTCTGTGCCTCATGTATCTATTCAGTGTGATATTAATGTGTCTATAGAACAATCAGCCACCCACACACATCTGTGCAGGAAGAGCTGGCTGCATGAGGTAGAGAATAGCCAAATTCTTCTCTCTGGGCAAAACCCATAAAATGCCCCAACTGGGGACACCTGGAATGTCATAAATAACATGTTTTCCCCGTGATCATTGAACTGTGTTAATTCTCGTAAATCACATGACTTTCTGTAATTATGGTGACATATGATGATATACTGCGCATGAGCAAAATCCTGTATTGAGTAGGATATAAGGAAAGCAACTGTAATAAAGATTCAGCATAATTTGTGCTCACAACTCCTGTGTGTGTGTGTGTCCTGTTAACCACGTTATGTGACATGTCCTGGCGCCAGGAAATGAAGTAGTCTAAAGCATCTGATATCTGACATGAACTTAAATAGATCCAACTCCTTTCAGCTGAGGGCTCGCCGCGGATGGTCTTCTGCAGAGTTCACGTAAGTAATATGACTATACTTCTCTTTTTGTTTTTTTTAAAGAGAGAGGTGTCTATATTATTTATGTGAAATTTCTGTTGATACCAAAACGAATCCGGTGTTGGAGTTTGTGTTTTTTGATAGTATAATTTAATTATATAGATTATAAGGTTTTTAGAAGGCCTTAGTTTAAAAAAAAATTAGGGAAAAGGTAGACTTTTGGTAAGTCTATTACACTTCTCTTAGTAGGTCTAAGGGAAATATAGATTTTTTGGGAAAAATCTAGCAAATTTGAAGTCTGATCAACTTCAATAAATTTTCTTTTGGCAAGAAAATAGAGTTCATTTGGGAAATGAACAGGACACCATATGGTATGGATTTCTGGGTATTTGTAGTTCTTCTTAGGTTTTGAATGGGTTTATTACAGTTTATTTTTGTAAGGTTTTTATAATGTCAGATAAGATTCAGATGTTTTAGATTATTTGTCTGCGTTTGTTTTGTAACTAATAATCTGTTTTATTAGTAAGGTTAAGAAAAAAGTTATTAAATTCTGAGAAACAGTTTGGGTTTAGTGAGGTTGTAGAAAGATAAAATCCCTAGACAAAGTTTGTTTTGTTCTCATGAGATGGGAATTATAGATAGAATTATTGATAAATAGTAGTTATTGATAAAAAATTGTGTTGATAAATTTTAAAAATATATAAATTATAATTTATCTAGATAAGAATTGTCTATTGGTACGGCAATATCTTATATTTGTAGTTGACACATAGATTTAATAGAGGGCCAATAAATTGCAGTATAAAACTGGAATTAGATCAATGGGTCAAAATATTGTCAAAATGTTTCCTATCCCAATCCCTAATATAAATGAAATTTATGAACCTTTGTGTTGCCAGAATATCTGGAAGAAAAATATTTTGTTCATTCTTGGTTAGAATATAATATAGTATATTAGTCTTGGGCTGTCATTCCCTTGGGGGGGAGAGAGGAGTAATAGTTCAATCCATATACAATTGGTTAAAGAACCATGTCTAACGGTGATTAGAATTATATATGTCCAAGTCTGTCTTGTTTGTGTGTTAATCTTGACTAGTAATGTGTGTTTTATGTCTGTTTTCCGTCTGGTTGCGCCAGCGATGAAAAAAAGTATTATATAAAGTGTTATAAGATTCTTACTGTATTTCCGAGAGATGGTTAGTAAAATTAATATTAAGGACACTCATGAAACTCAGATAAGAGCGGTCACTTGCAGAAAATCGCCAGTATAAATTCTATGTACGTACAAAACTGGTTTCAGATGCCACCTTGGGAAAAATTCTGTTATACTGGACTTTTTGTAGATGACCGATCATTAATATTGTCTGAATTATCCATGGGTCATTTAATACAAACTTCGTTGGAAAAAAAAAAAAACATTTCCGAAATACAGTAATGTAATTAATTTCCTGCAAATTTGGGTATAGTTATAAAATAACATGTATCACAATGTATTCATATGTATTATGTGTAAACTGACACATATGTGTGAAAATTGAGAGATTGTATCGAGTACATGATTGTCATATGTATGGTAGAGAGAGGTAATATCCGCAGGGACGTAGCAATAGGGGGGGTAGAGAGGTAGTGGCCGCACCTAGGCCTTTGGTCCACAAGGGCCCCGAAGGGTCCACCCTCTATCGCAGTATTAGCTCTCTATTTGTCCTGTAGTGGTAATAATCACTTCTATAGATGCTTTGAATAGTAGCAATCCCTAATCCCCTTCTTGTATCTCTGACGCTGTAGTTGTCTTTGATAAATTTTGGCGCGCTGTATCAATTGCTATGTATAGAGGTCTTGGGGGGGCCCTAATGTAAAACTTACACCAGGGCCCGCAGCTCCTTAGTTCACCCGTGAAAGTATGTGTTGAAACCATGGGTATATCTGCCTCATAAACTAAATTTTCTTTTTTCTCATTAGGACATTGCTTCTTTAAATTAGTTATTAGCAAGTAGTTAATTAGACAGATACACACGCCTATGGGTAATGATTTTTAAAGGTAATCTTGAAATAATCAAGAATTCCCCTTTAAGTTTGAAAGGGTTAAAAATGAGGACATGTCATTTTTAAGTGATCTAATCTGCGCCCGCCAACATCCGTATGGGTTCCTGTTCTGAAGTAGTCAGTGACAGAGAAATAAAAATGAGGAAGTAAAAAGTTTATTACTTTTTCTAATGGGGTCTAACATTAAAACATTAGATTAATTAAGAAACATATATGTCCGTAGATGTGGAGAAATATCAAGTATTTCTGCATATATACAGATGTAATTTTGATAGTGGCAGAGTCTGAAAAAAAAGGGGTTAAATGTCATTTTTTAAAAGTGGGGTTTTTTTTTCTCTCTCTCTGAGGAAACTATGCCACCAGCAATAAAATGAGGAAGTAACTTAAACGTACTAGTTGTCATTTTTTTTCCTGCTGAAGAAAATGAAAGTTAAAAAGCTTTTCTGAATACGTAATGTGTAAGAATGTAATTTAATTGTCATATTTATCTAAACAACATCTTAGGTTTCTCTCAGTTAGATACAGAGGTTAGTAAATAATGACCTAATCCTGAAACTTAGTATCTTCAAATTAAATTAGATTAATTAATTGATACCAACTGTCACCCAGGTCCATATGTATATGAATGAAGTTTCCCATACTGCAGAATAGATTTTTGGAGTTTTTATACGTGTCCAAAAGGGGTTCTGATATTTTTTCATAGGTAGTATAGTGAAATCATATAGCATAGTTTGGGGCCAATTTGGAAGGAAGCCGGTTGATTTGTCTGTGGTTTTTTTTGGGTGAGGAAACTGAGTGCCTGGGGGAAACCCATGCAGACTCCGTGCAGATGTTGACCAGTCAGAGATTTGAGTAACATTGTAAGGCGATAGCACTGGCTGCTACGTCACCGTGTTACCTTAGTTTCATAGTGTAACGAGAATTGAGTTTTAGTACAACCTAATTCCCTTAGTCTAAGGTGGATTCATTAAGTAATGGCGTTTGTCACCCAGACTTATACAAGTGAGTAGAGTTAAATCATTTCCCCATGTAATGGTAGTTTGCCATAAGTTTGTTAGAATAATGTTCATATTTGAACAGAATTTATATAGCTTGTAACTTTGAAGCATATAGATTCAAATGATTTACTCAATAGTTCTCCATGAATAAGTTCCTTCTTGAATATTGTATCATAGTTGGTAGGCTGTATTTTTTATAAATCGCAGCAGAAAAGGCATTTAATGTTGTTTGCAACTCATTTGAAATGTTACTAGCTCTTGTAACTAAGTGGTGTCTGATTTAATTCTTCACTGGCCTGGTCAACCAGTTGAAAAAATTTCCTCAGCCTCTTCGCCATCTAGAGGTTGATAAGAAAACTGCTCCTCCTCCAAGCCACACTGATAAAGCACAGTTATTGTAACTTCAATATTTCTAAATGCCATGCAACCATTGAGAAAAAATAATGCATTGTATACTGTTTGTACTTATATTTTAGTGGATATTGTGAAACTCTGAAAGCCATATTCATTTGGGAAAATGTATGGAAAACATTGAGGACATATTAAATAGTCAGGACAGGTATACAGTTTTAGGTCAATTAAGATCGCATGTGTAGTTCTGGGTCACGATTGCTGTTTATTTCATATCACCCTTTAGATTATGGGAATTCCTTTCCAATAGTGGGATTTTGACCTTAATAACCCCTCTTCCTGTTAATAAATCCATCTCCTTTAAATGAATATCTCCTCTCCGGGTGACACAACATCTTTGCGTGTATGTAATTAATGACATATATTAGCAGAGAGTTGTTTAAGGCTCTGACTCTAAGTCACTCGTGGTTTTAGTGAGAATATATGTTTTTTTATAAGCCCAAAATCCTTGCACGCAGCATAGGAAAATAAGTACATTTTTTATCCTTAGGAGAATAGTTTATTTTAGTTTGCTTGAACTTTTTGACAAACTGTAGAGTTATTTGATGTTGTCATTCTATAGACTTTTCACTGTTCTGAAGACTTCAGGAAAAAAATACACTGTTTTATAGTGTACTGCTTATTAGCTTTACCCCTGACAGGATTTTTAATTTCAGTTCTGCTTGATCTGTAGGTCAGTGTCTGTTTAGTAAGGAGGCCTTAGCCTAGTCTCTGTAGTGCTGTTCTTTGTATATGTGCCTATAGAAGTGTGTCTCGGGGACAACCATAGCTATAGTACCTTAAGCGCACTATGGGGAAAAGGACACTATAGATGTTCTTTGTATGTCTGTAGTTTTAAACCCGGAAGGGGATCCAACCCTGTACTGGGACCCTGCTCATAGTATGCCTTATAGCTTACTAGCTCTGACCAGACATTAAAATAACTTTAATGTATGGTCAAATGGGGGAAAGGAGGTATATGGAACGGTCATGTTAGTTTGTTGTCTATACACATGTCCAGCCCTGCCCAGGCCTAGTGATCTGTGTCATGTCATTTCATGTAGTGGTAGTGAGGTAGATATTGCACTAGGGCCACCTAAGTTCTTTAAATACATCACTATTTAGGGTTTGGTATGATTGTGGAAGGTATGATGGAATGAGAGCGTGACTTGTAATGGAAAAATGGGAATTCATTATGGTGTAAAAATTCATTGGGAATTTATCCTCTCTGCCATGTATGGAGTCACATACTCGCACGGGTACAGCGACACGACGTCATGCGAACGGGGTATTGCGAGAGATCCGTTAGGATCACAGAAAGATCCGCTAAGTATGTTTTGAAGTTCATGGTGGAGAGTATGAATCATAGTAGTATTACAAGTACTAGGAAAAATAAATGACTTATTGGATTTTTGGGAAAAACATGATACTCGCACATTTTTCTTTATTCTTTCAGAAACAACTTGCCAGACATCTATCCTGAGGAGGATAAGACCAGAGTCCATCCGGAAGTAATCCATCCATATGAATCCATCCAGAGGGAGTCTCTGACTAGAAGCTATCCTGAGGCTATCTTTACTAAAGGATTTTCTACTGGACTAAGTCCTGAATCCCAAAAAGAGACTATTCATCAGGTGGACAGTAACGCGTGCTCTGATAAAAGTTTCAAGGTTGCTTGTGTCATCTGTTGAAGAATGGAACAAGATCTGGATCTCAGACCCAGGAAGATTGTATGGATTGTGGGACATTCTTATGTGTATTGGGCCCGTAGGAAAGCTATTAATAGTAGCTATGGGAAAAACCTTGGTTTATCTAAAAATAACTTCTATTGGTTCAGTACTAGAGGGGTGGGCTACGATATTAAGGATATTCTAGATGGAGAGTTAGTTGGAAGTCACATTATGGGTTACTGCTTTCTGAATAAGTAACAGCCTTCATCTCTGCTATATCATCATTTAGGAAAGAATTAGGATTAGGTTTTTGTAAGTTAAATAATGGGTTGATATGTAATGAGCTGATATTTTTTTATCTCAATTACTAAATAAGGCCAAGTGCTGATTATCCAGGGATTTTTTCTGATTGCCATTTTGGAGTCGGGAAGGAATTTTTCCCTTTCTGGGGCTAATAACACTATGCCTTATAAGGGTTTTTCGCCTTCCTCTGGATCAGCAGTGAAATGGGCCGGTGTGGTGCTTTGTTTTGGTTAAACTTTATGTACACACATCTTTCTTCAACCCAGATAACTATAAAAGTGTATATTTATCAGACAGTAAAATATATATATATCTACATACCCACGCTTACGTGTTGCTACACATATAATTCAGCAGGCCTGATCTCAGTGGGCAATTTTCAGGGAACAAGTCTCCTATTCTCTGATACCTTGGTCTTCAGTAGATTCAATCTGGCCATAATTGTTTTGTGAAGGGTCCATGTTGCTATTGTGTTGTGTCCTATCCTGATTGTGAATATAGTTGGTGAGTGTCCATATGTGTGATTAGCAGAGTCCTTCTAGTATGGTTAAATCTGAAGGTAGCCATCATTACAGTTGTCCTGTTAGTCCCGACCTTGAAAGAGTATCTTTGGCAGCGGTTGCTATTAGTTACATCTTTTTCTGCTTTGATTTGTAGTGTGTCTGTATAGATATTTACCATTACGGTGGTAAAAAGTCGATTAGTTAACATTCCCTTCCCTTGTTGAATCAGAGTTGTATCTGTTTGTCTGAAGCAAGCATAACAGGCTTCGGTCGGTATGATGGACTACAATTTCACAGCAACACAGTTGCCTTGAGCAACCGGATTGGTATATTTAATATGGGATAATTGGAAGGCCAGAGATGTTGATGGTCTCATGTAGCCTTGTTCCCTAGACTTCTGCCGTGATCTGTATTCCCTCTCACAGATATGTCCTGGACTGAGGCCTGTAGCTACGGTTTTGATTTGTTTGGTGAGTTCTGGCAGTACTCCTGTATTTCTGACCTCAGCCTCTGTACTCTGGGCATTGAGACCTGAGTATGAGTGTAGTTGGGTTGGTGTCCACCCCCTGGGTTAACAGGAGTGTGTGACTCTGAGTAAAGGACGCAGAGATAGCTTGGAGTACAGTGACTGATGGAAGATGAGTGGCCTGCCATGCCTCACAAACGGTTTGTGAACTAGATTGTAGAGTCAAAACCACCCTCTCCCAAATATAGCCACCTTATGCCTGTGTTAGTTGCCATCATAAGGGTTTTTGACCTTGGCCTACCTAAGGCCTAGTATTTAGAAAAGCCTTTTTCTAGACAGGAGCAGATGGAAGTTTCTCTTGGAATAAGTGCTGATATAAGACAGTTTCTTTCTTGTATTGATCTAAGAGAAATATTCCTGCCGCAGGCTAAGTTATACACATGAGTGTACCCTCACATGTAGTCCGCATAAGATCTTTACTAGATCACATCAGGAAAGAGAAATGTTCTTGCATCAGGAAAAATAATTATTGGGTTTTTTCCTGAATAATTTCTGATTTGGTTCTTTTCTGATTTTTCTGATTTGTTCGGCCATTAGATTGGCCAACATTGTTTAATTGATTATTTAAGGTTACAGGTTAGTTAATCATTTTCTTTGTTATGAGTACTTTACCAAATAGCTATTCGTGTTTTGACCATTAGGAGACTTCGACCAAAATTTTGCCCACTGTGATGCTAGCTCTGCCTGCTTTAGGTATTGGCTTTAGTATGGTCATCTTCTTCCTTTGGAAGAAATGACCAAAGGGGGGACTGAAAGGATATGTAGGTATATATGTATATATATATATATATATATATATATATATATGTATGTATATATATTAGTATATAGATCAATTTCATATACAAGCATACATGTATCTAAGTCTGTGCCTCATGTATCTATTCAGTGTGATATTAACGTGTCTATAGAACAATCAGCCACCCACACACATCTGTGCAGGAAGAGCTGGCTGCATGAGGTAGAGAATAGCCAAATTCTTCTCTCTGGGCAAAACCCATAAAATGCCCCAACTGGGGACACCTGGAATGTCATAAATAACATGTTTTCCCCGTGATCATTGAACTGTGTTAATTCTCGTAAATCACATGACTTTCTGTAATTATGGTGACATATGATGATATACTGCGCATGAGCAAAATCCTGTATTGAGTAGGATATAAGGAAAGCAACTGTAATAAAGATTCAGCATAATTTGTGCTCACAACTCCTGTGTGTGTGTGTGTCCTGTTAACCACGTTATGTGACATGTCCTGGCGCCAGGAAATGAAGTAGTCTAAAGCATCTGATATCTGACATGAACTTAAATAGATCCAACTCCTTTCATACACCATTTCCGGCCCTGGAGGATTGGCAGAGGGCTTTGAAGGAGATCTGGGGAATGGTTAAGAGGAACCTGGGGAAAGCTTTCCAGACCCAGAAGAGACAGGCAGACAAAAGGCGGTCCGTAGAGTGGAAGTTCTCTCCAGGAGACTTGGTGTGGGTGCCCACTCGGCATTTGGCCCTGAAGCAACTGTCAGCCAAACTGGGTCCTAGATTCATAGGATCATTCCCAGTGACCAGAAAATTAATGATGTCACTTATGCAATTGATCTCCCAGCCAGCATGCGTGGTGTGAGATCATTCCATGTGTCTCTATTGAAGCCAGCAGTGCACGTGGATTCCTCTCCCCCCCCCCCCCCCCCTGTGTTGGTTGATGACCAACCGGAATATGAGATTGAAAAGATTCTAGACTCTCGGTTAGTGCAGAATTCCGTGCAGTAAGGATATGGTGTGGAGGAAAGATCTTGGGTTCCAGATTGTCGCATGCATGCGGAAGAATTAAAGAAAGAATTTCATGACTCACATCCTGGGAAGCCTGGTGGGAAGTGTCCGGAGTCCACTCCTCAGGGGGGGGGTACTGTAATGGATTGCGGAGATGCCGCCGCGCGGTCTGGCACAGCAGCATGCGTCTGGTTTGTCTGAGCCTTCTAGTGCACACAGATGGAGAGCTATGCGCGCGCACGCTGGGAGGCAGGACCTTTATGCCAGTAGGAGAGGGATCAGCTGATCAGGACGATCAGCTGATCACAGCGCAGTGGGTGATTGGCTGAGTGGCGCTGGGAGGCGCTGAGGAGCGCTGCACTATATATACATCTTGCTGGTCAGTCTCAGGTTGTCTGCCGTTGCGAATACTTACGTGTGAGCACTCAGACCTCAGTCAGATTCCACAGTGTGTTAGAACCAGGAGGACCTGGGAATTCACACTTAGCCAGATTACGCTTGTGTTATATTTTAGACCAGTCCCAGGGTGTTGTGACCAAGGACCTCACACCCAAGCTTAGGATTACTGTGTCATTGCTGTGTTATACTTTAGACCAGTTCCAGGGTGTTGTGACCAAGGACCTCACACCCAAGCTTAGGAGTACTGTGACATTGTTGTGTTATACTTTAGATCAGTTCCAGGGTGTTGTGACCAAGGACCTCACACCCAAGCTTAGGATTACTGTGTTATTGCTGTGTTATACTTTAGACCAGTTCCGGGGTGTTGTAACCAAGGACCTCACACCCAAGCTTAGGAATACTGTGTCATTACTGTGTTATACTCTAGACTAGTTCCTAGGTGTCGAGACCAAGGACCTCACACCTCAGGCTAGGACTCTGTTCTATATCTGTTATGACTATTTGCTCTGTCGACCTCTCGCTTGCTTACTGATTCGGTACCTCTGCATATCTGTGTCATGATCGCTGCTGCAGCAGGTGCTGTTGGCAGTAGTAGTGCTGCAGCTCAGGCAGTTCTGATCTCTTTCCATGCAAGCTGCATAGCTTTGTCTGCCTTTCCCTGCTGTCAGCTTGTGACTGATTATCATTCACCTGTGTGGGAATCTGCATGTCTGCTCCCATTGGATGACCTCAGTATAAAGATCTGCTTCCTGCAGGACTCCTCGGTTATCATAGCTTCAGTTTAAGCCTGTCTTGCTGTTGCTTCAGCCCCCGATCGTGTTTCTTGTTCTAAAGATACTTTGCTGGTCTTTGCATCATATATTGGTTCATTGCCAATATATATGCATACCAGCACGTTTATTATTTTCCTTGTATTCGTGTCACGTTGATACATCAGTGTCGCTGATGTATACGTACACGAACTGTTTATATCCTGTGTGCAGTTAGTCAGCTTTCCAGCACGTTTTGGTAGGTTGCGCGTATCGTGATCACCCGTGCTGAGTTAGTTACCCTGCTCCTGGTTCTGTTTGTGGATTGCGTTCATCTCTGCAAAGAGATAACGAATCCTTCTGAATCCTGTTCTGTTACCGTTTGTGGATTGCGTTCATCTCTGCAAAGAGATAACGAATCCTTGTGAATCCTGTTCTGTTACCGTTTGTGGATTGCGTTCATCTCTGCAAAGAGATAACTAATCCTTCTGAATCCTGTTCTGTTACCGTTTGTGGATTGCGTTCATCTCTGCGAAGAGATAGCAAATCCTTCTGAGTCCTGTTCCCTGTATTACTCCAGTCCTAGTCAGTGTTCCTGCTTATGTCGTATATCAGTTCATTGCCGATATATACATATGTTAGTCAGACGTTACAAATAGTTTCATTGATAGCTGTAATTGTAATACGCTAGGAAAACATACTTATTGTATATTTGTCTGTGTTACGTTCATCTATCTTGATCCTGCTATTTCCTGACTATCCTGTCCTGTCTTTGTGAGGCACGCCATCGCTGCAAATGCATTGGCTGCCTCATTCCAGTCTGTCTTGTTTTGGACGCTTGCTGTCACTAAGTAGCGGCTAGCTAGCAAGCGTTCATTCTGTCTACCTGTCCTGATCTCCTCAGTTCTGGTTTATGTGCTCAGCGCTACTTTGCGCTGAGACGTTATAGCGAAAGTATTGTTTGTGGCTGTCGGATCTGCACCGACTCTGTGCGCCACAATTTCCTATTGGAGTCAGTCCTCCCCTCCACTATACTAGGGATAGCCTGTTTCCTTGTGCTAGTGTGTGTACCTCCTTCACGTCAGCTCATGCGTTGCATGCTGATTGTGGAGAATACACCACTAAGCCTTACATTATGATAACCCCATTACCAATCCCCATTGTGGGGGGGATTCCCAGAAAGTATGACACTGTTAATTATGGTTCCTGTTCCTTTAAGAAATTTGAAGAACTTAACTCTGAAACAGAAAATGAGTTGTTCTCTGAATGTGCCAGGTTCCTGGCCAATCCCGATCTCCAAGCGACTCCTGTTTCAACCTGGGCACTCCAGCTAAGTTATATTTTGTTTAAAGGGGAATTGTTTCAGTGGGCATTTGATGTCCTCAATCATACCAATTTGAAAGAGAGACCGCTGGAATTTCTAGCGTTTGTGATCCATAACTGGCTGCGCAAAACTAATTTGCCTTACCCTTTTAATGAACTCCTGGCGGCAGGCCAATCAGCTGCTCCTTCAATTGCTTGCAAAAATGATCAGCAAGCAGAGAGTGTTCCTGATAATTTTCCTGCAGCTTTGAATAAATCACCAAAGGCAGCAGGGTCTAAGGCAAAACGCAAACGTTCTAAGAAACGTGTCCGATCTGCAGAGTCGTTATCCTTAGCGACTGAGACCTATAATGAGATTCTGCCATTAACAGATAATGAAATGCAATTGTCTTTCAGGGGAGTTAAATGGACTTATGAAACTACTAATGAACTTACATCACTGGCTAGGGAAAATAAAGATTTTTGTTTAAAAGAATTATCTGAGTATGATTATGAGGAGATATTACAGAGTATTGAACAAATCAACTTATTTGTGAAGCAAGGGAAGTTTGCATACACTACAGTTCAACACTTGCTACAGGTATTGGAGATTCTTAAGAATAAGGAATCTGCCAATCACCTGCTAATTAACCCAATACATGTCCCTGCCACAATCATATCTGCAAACTGTGATCAGCCTGAATGTTCAGCTAAGTATGCATGGGATCCCCCATTCGAGAAGGGAGAGATGGAAGCCCTGGTCTGTGAATGGAAGAATGATTCAAGTTAATTTTGTCAATTTTACAGTGCAAAAAGTGAATTCGTATTGAATGCATGCATTAAGTCGGCCTATAACCTAATAGAGATTGGTGTGTGTAGGTATGACTTTGTAGCTCCATTGATTGATGTGTGGGAACTGATTTTGGATGATTTTTATGTGACTCCGAATTCGCAAATTTGGCGTTCTGACCCGCCTGCTTCAGCACCTTTGGCTGATTCAGCAGGTGATTCGGAGCTCTTTTTGTGTGAAATTGAAGTTCCTGCAATTCCACCCTGTACCATGGATAACTCAGTGTTACTTCCCAGTAAAGCAGAAGTCATTGAAATATTGTCCTCGTCAGCAAGTGTCTTAGATACCTTGCCCTGTACACAGTCTGTTTTAACCAATGTTGTTGAGTCCCTCTCCAGTGTTGTAACAGCCGAGGAACTCCAGCTCTGTCCTCTGAATGTTTCAGAAGTCTTGCCCTGTAACATGGATAATTCTGATTCTCTGGTCAAAATAACAGAAGTCTCAGAATTTCAGTCTGATTTAGTAAGTGTTCCTGAAAACCTGCCTGGTATCTTGGAAAATTCTTATTCTCTGGCCGGTGTGGCAGAGATTCCGGAGTTCCCTTCCTGTCCAGGGAATTCCTCAGATTTGCCCAGTTCAGTGGGGGATGCTGTAATATTGACTTGTTTTGCAGCTACTTTGGAGCCCCAATCCCAGGTACTAGATGAGTCTCTGTCCAGTCCAGAGGAAGTTGTGGAATCCCTATCTAGCTCAGTTCATACATCAGAAGACTTGTCCTGTCTTGTTTATGCCCCTGAACCTGATTTGTTAATAACCTTGCTAGAATCAGCGACATCCAAGTCTGTTCCTGCATTCTTTAGTGAGAGTCCAGTGCTTGTGAAGTCTAGTCATGATGAATTTTTGTCCAGTCCTGGTTTCGGTCCTATCTTGGCTGACCCTGAGGTTCACAGTTCCTTGACATGCCCAGAGGTTTCTCTTGTGCCAGTGTGCCCAGATGTGCTTTGTGTGCCAGAATGCCCAAGTGTGTCTAAGGTGTTAGCGTACTCAGATGCTTCCTTAGGGGAGACATGTTCTGATGTTGCCAGTCTGCCTGCATGCCCAGAGATGGTTCTGGTCCCTGAAAGCCCTGATCTTGATGTTTGTCCTTGTAACCCTGACTCGGGAATTGCCATAGGTTCCATGGGGATTCTTGATAGTTCTCCATGTGAGCCTAAAGGGCGTTCTGACCTTTTGGGATCTCTTTGGAGCTTTAAAGTGTTCTGGGAGATCTCTGAGGAAGCTTGTCCTGGTACCTTGGACTGGTTCAACAGTGGGTTTTGTGTTGGTAAAGACAGTTCCGGTGGGCATTGCAAAGGCTTTGGCATTTTTGGACGGTCCCTGGAAGGCAGTGGGTATCTTCTGGAAATCATGGTTCTGATGGGTGTCACACTGAGACTTGTAGTACTGATGGGCATGGTTCTGTAGGTTCTGGTTCTGATGGGTCCAGTCTTGTGATGACTGATTCTGGAATTTGGTCTTGCCGGGCTGTCCCGGTCATCATGAATTATCAGTTAGGTTGTCTCCTTGGGAATGTTAGTTTTGAGAGGCGTCTGGTATCCGCCTTTAAAGGGGGAGGTACTGTCATGATCGCTGCTGCAGCAGGTGCTGTTGGCAGTAGTAGTGCTGCAGCTCAGGCAGTTCTGATCTCTTTCCATGCAAGCTGCATAGCTTTGTATGCCTTTCCCTGCTGTCAGCTTCTGACTGATTATCATTCACCTGTGTGGGAATCTGCATGTCTGCTCCCATTGGATGACCTCAGTATAAAGATCTGCTTCCTGCAGGACTCCTCGGGTTATCATAGCTTCAGTTTAAGCCTGTCTTGCTGTTGCTTCAGCCCCCGATCGTGTTTCTTGTTCTAAAGATACTTTGCTGGTCTTTGCATCATATATTGGTTCATTGCCAATATATATGCATACCAGCACGTTTATTATTTTCCTTGTATTCGTGTTACGCAGTGGTGCCAGGTCGTGATCACGCTTACGCATGGATTCTCGACCATTTTGACGCATTCCGCCTCGGACACGAAAATCCGTGAATAGATTTTCAACCACGAAAATCTACTTCGGCTTCGCGTGAATGCGAACAGAAATCCGCATTCACGCTCGTGAAACCCGGCGCTGAAGTCGTGGTTTGCGGAAATGCGTCAAACTATGCGGAAGTGACACATTGCAGGCCAATCAGAGTGCCCCAGCCAGGCCCTAGCAACCAATCACAGGAGGGGTGCTATGCCCTCCCCTCCTGAATATAAAGCGGCGGCCATGATGGAAAAGCTCTGTCCTTGCTAGACTGTGGTGCTGAGAGGATTATCTCCAGGCCATTGTTGTTTGAGCAAGTGCATTTATTGTGTTAAAAACAAAGCGTTTTTTTTTGCTAACACTGCTCTCATACAGTACACAGTTAGCTAGTCAGTGAGTGATTGCTGTAGTTAGTTGTAGTCAGTGTAGTGTAGTGGGAGTGTGGGAGTCTAGTGATTATTTAACTGTGTGTAGTGCAGGCAGGTTCAGTGCTGCAGTGTAGTCAGTGTAGTGGGAGTGGGGATTATCTGTGTGTAGTGCAGGCAGGCAGGTTAGTGCAACTGCAGTGTTCACTTGTATATTCCAGTGACAGTTATACACTTGTACTATTTGCAGGCAGCCAGTCACACCGCCGGCGCTGCCACTCTCTGCCAGCGGTGTTCATTCATTCTGTCAGTGACCTTGTGCCGTGCCCAGTGCCCACTGCTCGCTCGCTGGCATATGAGCATCTCATTACACAGTGGGACATCCTTGTGTGCCCACTGCATCCTTCAGTGACCTAGTTGTATATCCAGTGCCCACTGCTGTGCCCACTGCATCCTTCAGTGACCTTGTACTGTGCCCACTGCATCCTTCAGTGACCTAGTTGTATATCCAGTGCCCACTGCTGTGCCCACTGCATCCTTCAGTGACCTTGTACTGTGCCCACTGCATCCTTCAGTGACCTTGTACTGTGCCCACTGCATCCTTCAGTGACCTAGGTGTATTACCAGTGCCCACTGCTGTGCCCACTGCATCCTTCAGTGACCTTGTACTGTGCCCACTGCATTCTTCAGTGACCTAGTTGTATATCCAGTGCCCACTGCTGTGCCCACTGCATCCTTCAGTGACCTTGTACTGTGCCCACTGCATCCTTCAGTGACCTTGTACTGTGCCCACTGCATCCTTCAGTGACCTAGTTGTATATCCAGTGCCCACTGCTGTGCCCACTGCATTCTTCAGTGACCTTGTACTGTGCCCACTGCATCCTTCAGTGACCTAGGTGTAAATCCAGTGCCCACTGCTGTGCCCACTGCATCCTTCAGTGACCTTGTACTGTGCCCACTGCATCCTTCAGTGACCTTGTACTGTGCCCACTGCATCCTTCAATGACCTAGTTGTATATCCAGTGCCCACTGCTGTGCCCACTGCATCCTTCAGTGACCTTGTGCTGTGCCCACTGCATCCTTCAGTGACCTTGTACTGTGCCCACTGCATCCTTCAGTGACCTTGTACTGTGCCCACTGCATCCTTCAGTGACCTAGTTGTATATCCAGTGCCCACTGCTGTGCCCACTGCATCCTTCAGTGACCTTGTACTGTGCCCACTGCATCCTTCAGTGACCTAGTTGTATATCCAGTGCCCACTGCTGTGCCCACTGCATCCTTCAGTGACCTTGTACTGTGCCCACTGCATCCTTCAATGACCTAGTTGTATATCCAGTGCCCACTGCTGTGCCCACTGCATCCTTCAGTGACCTTGTGCTGTGCCCACTGCATCCTTCAGTGACCTTGTACTGTGCCCACTGCATCCTTCAGTGACCTTGTACTGTGCCCACTGCATCCTTCAGTGACCTAGTTGTATATCCAGTGCCCACTGCTGTGCCCACTGCATCATTCAGTGACCTTGTACTGTGCCCACTGCATCCTTCAGTGACCTAGTTGTATATCCAGTGCCCACTGCTGTGCCCACTGCATCCTTCAGTGACCTTGTGCTGTGCCCACTGCATCCTTCAGTGACCTTGTACTGTGCCCACTGCATCCTTCAGTGACCTTGTACTGTGCCCACTGCATCCTTCAGTGACCTAGTTGTATATCCAGTGCCCACTGCTGTGCCCACTGCATCCTTCAGTGACCTTGTACTGTGCCCACTGCATCCTTCAGTGACCTAGGTGTATATCCAGTGCCCACTGCTGTGCCCACTGCATCCTTCAGTGACCTTGTACTGTGCCCACTGCATCCTTCAGTGACCTTGTACTGTGCCCACTGCATCCTTCAGTGACCTAGGTGTATATCCAGTGCCCACTGCTGTGCCCACTGCATCCTTCAGTGACCTTGTACTGTGCCCACTGCATCCTTCAGTGACCTTGTACTGTGCCCACTGCATCCTTCAGTGACCTAGTTGTATATCCAGTGCCCACTGCTGTGCCCACTGCATCCTTCAGTGACCTTGTACTGTGCCCACTGCATCCTTCAGTGACCTAGTTGTATATCCAGTGCCCACTGCTGTGCCCACTGCATCCTTCAGTGACCTTGTACTGTGCCCACTGCATCCTTCAGTGACCTAGTTGTATATCCAGTGCCCACTGCTGTGCCCACTGCATCCTTCAGTGACCTTGTACTGTGCCCACTGCATCCAGTGATTCATTACTAGCAACATGTCTGGCAGGGTTTCGCGGGGTGAGAGGAAAGGGAGTTCAATTGCCTCAGCCACTTCTGGGACTGCTCCACGTCCAGGGAGAGGACGCCCAGCTGTACGTGGTCGTGATGCAGCAGAAAGGGGGGCAACAAAGCCTGGGCCGAGTCAGCGGACGCCATTGTCCAAATATTTTAAAGTTTCTGGTCCCCGTGTGGTGGTTGAGCAAATGGAACCTGACGTACTCATGGACATCATGACTTCCTCCCAGACCTCTACTGTGAGCACCACTCCAAGCAGCAGCAGCAGCAGCAGCCAACGTCCCACGCTTGTTGTGACATCCACCCCAGCACCCACTGGTCAGCAGCCCTCCCAGGATGACAGCGTTCTGTCCCTCAGTCCGGCTTCTGGGAACCTGCTGATGCAAGAAGCTCAGGACTTACTGGGGACTGATGTGGCAGAGTTTGAGATCGGGCCACAATCACAAGCGTTGTTGAGTTCTGGTGATGAAGAAGAGGGGTCTGTGTCTGGGGATGTAGGGACAGAAGAGGAGGCGGTGGAGTCAGAGGAAGAGCTGGATTATGAAGATGCTGCTGATGATGACGACGTTGTGGACCCTAACTATGTGCAGCCTGCTGAGTCCGTGGAAGAATGGTCAGAGGCAGAGCAGGATGACGAGTCACCTCGGCCTAGGCAAGGATATCGCCATATGTCAGGCAGGGGCAGGGGCATCGGCAGCAGTGGGCGTGGAGGAAGTAGACAGGACACTGCTTCAGCCGGCACCACCACCATGCAACCCCCGGCAACTACTACCACACATTGTTCCGCTGCACCCTCTGCTAGTGGGGGCCGCAGTAAATTAAAGTCACCAGTGTGGGATTGCTTTGAGGAATGTACTGATGACAAAAGGTATGCGGTGTGCAGGTTATGCAGCAAAAGATTGAGCCGTGGGAAAAGTCTGAGCAAGATGGGTACCTCATCCCTCCAGGGCCACCTGAGAAGCCGCCACTGCCGCGAGTATGCGGAGTTTAAGAGGAAGCAGGCACTGCTGGCAGGGGTTCCTGAGAGCAGAAGGCCCACCAGCACAGCAGCATCATCCCTCCCTCAGGGTCGTGAATCCCCCACAGCAGCAGCAGTAGTTGCACGCAAGCGCTCTTCCACCTCGGCTACTCAGGACACAGACATTGAGGCTGGCAGCCAGTGTTCGTCTCTCTCCTCTGTCTCCCCTGCATCCCAGCGTCGTCAGACCCTGCTGAGCGACACCTTTCAGGGTCTGACCAAGCCTCTGCCTCCAAGCCACAGGCGGATCCGCAAACTAAATGGCTTGCTGGCCCGGGCCATGGCATCACAGCTGCTTCCCTACTCCCTGGTGCAGGAGGGGAGCGCCATGCGGACGCTGCTCCAATTTGGCATCCCCGAGTGGCAAATCCCCAGTCGCCACTATTTCAGCAGGAGCGCGATCCCAGCACTCCACAAGTTTGCGGTGGAAAACGTGGCCCGTTCCCTGGACTACTCTGTGGGCAAGCGGGTCAACGTGACCATGGACTCGTGGAGTAGCAGATTTGGGACAGGTCACTACCTGTCCTTTACGGCCCACTGGGTGACACTGATGGAAGGGAGGGAGGACAAGAGCGCATCAGCCCAGCTAGTGGTGCCACCACGCGGGATCAGGGGGGATGCAGAAGGGTCCTGTCACGAAACTCCCTCTGCACCCGGAAAGCAAGCCCGCCTCGGCAGCAGCAGCGCCAAGCCTCAGCACTGCCAAGCCCTTTTAAAATTGGTGACCCTGGGGAAGGAGAGGCTTACGGCCACCAACGTCCTGGCCGCCCTCAGGAAGCAGGAGCGGAGGTGGCTGACCCCCAGAGGCCTGGAAGTGGGGTATGTGGCAGCCGATAACGGGGCCAACCTGGTGGCAGCAGTGCAGCAGGGAAACCTCCAGCACATCCCCTGCTTGGCCCACGTGCTCAATCTTGTGGTGCAGCGCTTCTTGCGCACCTACCAGGGGATGAGCGAGCTGCTGCAGGATGCCCGGGCGGTGGTACGCTTTTTCCGCCTGTCAGCCACTGCCTCTGCACTCTTGTCCACCTTACAGCAGCAGTATGGAAGGCCACAACACCGGATGATCATCGACATGCCAGTTCGCTGGAATTCGGCTCTGGCCATGTTGGAGCGGCTGTGTCAGCACAGGCTGGCTCTTAGGGCCTACATGCTAGACCCAAGTGTCCCCAGCAACCAGCAAGTCCCCATGATTACTGCCACTCAGTGGACACTGATGCAGCAAGTATGCCTGGTGCTGAGTCCCTTCCTGGAGGCAACCAAGATGGTCAGTGAGGAGCGGGCCTCTGTGTGCCAGTGGGTGCCCTTGGTTTGTCTACTGGAGCAGGCAATGGACAATTTAATTGAGCGTGGGGATGAAGCCCTGAGGCAGTTGGAAGAACAGGAGCAGATGGCAGCACAGTCCAGCTCAGAGGAGGGCTCACAGCAGGTAGTGGAAGAGTTGGAGGTCCCTAACCTGAATGAGGACGAGGAGGAGGAGCAGAGTGCAGCAGGCGTTGTACGTGGATGGCGGTTTGAGGAGGACAACGACATGGCACAGGAAGAGGACAGGCATGCGTTATGGGACAATGGCGAGGACGAGGAAGATCTTGCTGGCAGGGCCCACTTGTTTCCCATGGCTGTGCACATGTTGCGCTGCCTTCGCAGGGACCCCCGGGTGATCCAGATGCGTTCAAGGGAGGACATCTGGATTACCTTGATGCTTGATCCCCGTCTGAAAGGGAAGCTGGGAGACTTAATGACGCCATCCACCACCGAGCAACGCACAAGGGAGTTGAAGGAGGCCCTTGTGCGCAGACTACTGGAAGCATTCCCCCAGCCTTCCACCCCCACTGTAACTGCTCTCCCAAGCCAGCAAGAGGTGCCTGCCATTGCCACTAGCAGCACAACAACAACCACCAGCAGCAGCAGCAGCAACTGGCGCCCCGGAGACCTGAAGAGCCTAAGCAAGAGCCTGTATGCAGTGCAGCAGCCCAGAACAGAGGTGCCCGCCACAGCATCCACCACCAACCAGCACAAGCAACGACTGACCACCATGGTGTCTGACTATATGGGGTCATCCAGCGGGCTCAATGACACCGACAGCCCCGTGGACCCCTTGGAGTACTGGGTCAAGAGACTGGACATCTGGAGCGAGCTTTCCCAGTACGCCCTGGAACTCCTATCCTGCCCTCCTTCCAGTGTCCTCTCAGAGAGATGCTTTAGTGCGGCCGGTGGCGTGGTCACAGAGAAGCGCTCTCGGCTTTCCCACGCCTCTGTGGACAAACTCACCTTCCTGAAAATCAACCAGGTGGAAGGTGAGTTCCTGGCCCCTATTGTCGGACACAGGGGGACATGAAGTGGCTGCTGCATGTGCTGTTGTTAACTATGCCTGCCTTTATAAAGACAGTTACTACCTGCCTAGTGCCTACCTTGGTTATTTTTTTGGTGTTATGGTACTACTACCAGTAAGTTGCCATGGTCCTCCTTCTGAGCTGCTGAACTGACCGCCCGCTTTGTCCTCCTGACTCAGTTGCTACTACACTCTGCGTTCACACTGCCCGGGTCACTGGGTGCATTTATTTTTTTGGCCAGCACTATGACGCTGTGCTGCTACTGCTACTACTACCACCAGTATGTTGCCATGGTCCTTCTGTGCTGCTGCTGCTGCTGCTGAACTGAACGCCCGCTTTGTCCTCCTCCTCCTCCTGACTCAGTCGCTACCACGATACCACCAATGCACTCTGTCTGCGTTATCACTGCCCGGGTCACCGGGTGCATTTAATTTTTTGGCCAGCACTATGACGCTGTGCTGCTACTACTAGCACCAGTATGTTGCCATGGTCCTCCTGTGCTGCTGCTGCTGCTGCTGAACTGAACGCCCGCTTTGTCCTCCTCCTCCTCCTGACTCAGTCGCTACCACGATACCACCAATGTACTCTGTCTGCGTTATCATTGCCTGGGTCACCGGGTGCATTTAATTTTTTGGCCAGCACTATGACGCTGTGCTGCTACTGCTACTACTACCACCAGTATGTTGGCATGGTCCTTCTGTGCTGCTGCTGCTGAACTGACCGCCCGCATTGTCCTCCTCCTCCTGACTCAGTCGCTTCCCGCTGCTGCACTCTGCGTTCACACTGCCCGGGTCACCGGGTGCATTTAATTTTTTGGCCAGCACTATGACGCTGTGCTGCTACTACTAGCACCAGTATGTTGCCATGGTCCTTCTGTGCTGCTGCTGCTGAACTGAACGCCCGCTTTGTCCTCCTCCTCCTCCTGACTCAGTCGCTACCACGGTACCACCAATGCACTCTGTCTGCGTTATCACTGCCCGGGTCACCGGGTGCATTTAGTTTTTTGGCCAGCACTATGACGCTGTGCTGCTACTGCTACTACTACCACCAGTATGTTGGCATGGTCCTTCTGTGCTGCAGCTGCTGAACTGACCGCCCGCATTGTCCTCCTCCTCCTGACTCAGTCGCTTCCCGCTGCTGCACTCTGCGTTCACACTGCCCGGGTCACCGGGTGCATTTCATTTTTCGCCCAGCACTATGACGCTGTGCTGCTACTACTAGCACCAGTATGTTGCCATGGTCCTTCTGTGCTGCTGCTGCTGCTGAACTGAACGCCCGCTTTGTCCTCCTCCTCCTCCTGACTCAGTCGCTACCACGGTACCACCAATGCACTCTGTCTGCGTTATCACGGCCCGGGTCACCCGGGTGCATTTAATTTTTTGGCCAGCACTAATACACTGTGCTACTACTACTACTACCACCAGTATGTTGTCATGGTCCTTCTGTGCTGCTGCTGCTGATCTGACCGCCCGCATTGTCCTCCTCCTCCTGACTCAGTCGCTTCCACCAATTTACTCTGTCTGCGTTCACACTGCCCGGGTCACCGGGTGCATTTAATTTTTTGGCCAGCACTATGACGCTGTGCTGCTACTACTACTACTACCAGTATGTTGCCGTGGTCCTGCTGAACTGACCGCCCGCATAGTCCTTCTCCTGACTCAGTCGCTACCACCACTGCACTCTGCGTTCACACTGCCCGTGTCCACTGACAACTCTGCTGCGATGTCATTGCTAATTGCTGCAAAAAAAACAAAAAAAAAATTACAAAAACCTCTCTGGGGCCTTTTTGGCGTCAGCCACTCATCCTCCTCCAGCGGTACCTTCGCCGCCAAGTGCCATTGGAACTCGCCTTCACCTCTTTGACTGCTTAATGCATATATCCCTTTTTAAAACCACTTATTACCAATTAATAGCCCCATTTAAAGTGTTGATTTCACTTTAAAATCCATTTTCTCTAGAAAAAAAAATTTGGGGGGAATTTTTTATGTTGAAGTTATGTTGCCCCTTATCACCTCGATAATCCATGCAATTTGGGGGATTGTAGCATGTATGGGGGCTTTGTTATTAACGTTAAAAGAAAATCCGCCTCCGGGCGGGAATCCACGCGTGATTACGTCATTCACGGCAGAAAATCCGCGTGGTTGCGTGGACGCGAACGAAAATCCGCATGCAGCGGGGCCGAATGCGGATTTTTTTTTTCAACCACGCGGATTTCTGAATTCGTGGATGAGGCACATCCGAGCATCCCTGGTGTTACGTTGATACATCAGTGTCGCTGATGTATACGTACACGAACTGTTTATATCCTGTGTGCAGTTAGTCAGCTTTCCAGCACGTTTTGGTAGGTTGCGCGTATCGTGATCACCCGTGCTGAGTTAGTTACCCTGCTCCTGGTTCTGTTTGTGGATTGCGTTCATCTCTGCAAAGAGATAACGATTCCTTCTGAATCCTATTCTGTTACCGTTTGTGGATTGCGTTCATCTCTGCAAAGAGATAACGAATCCTTCTGAATCCTGTTCTGTTACCGTTTGTGGATTGCGTTCATCTCTGCGAAGAGATAACGAATCCTTCTGAATCCTGTTCTGTTACCGTTTGTGGATTGCGTTTATCTCTGCGAAGAGATAGCAAATCCTTCTGAGTCCTGTTCCCTGTATTACTCCAGTCCTAGTCAGTGTTCCTGCTTATGTCATATATCGGTTCATTGCCGATATATACATATGTTAGTTAGACGTTACAAATAGTTTCATTGATAGCTGTAATTGTAATACGCTAGGAAAACATACTTATTGTATATTTGTCTGTGTTACGTTCATCTATCTTGATCCTGCTATTTCCTGACTATCCTGTCCTGTCTTTGTGAGGCACGCCATCGCTGCAAACGCATTGGCTGCCTCATTCCAGTCTGTCTTGTTTTGGACGCTTGCTGTCACCAAGTAGCGGCTAGCTAGCAAGCGTTCATTCTGTCTACCTGTCCTGATCTCCTCAGTTCTGGTTTATGCGCTCAGCGCTACTTTGCGCTGAGACGTTATAGCGAAAGTATTGTTTGTGGCTGTCGGATCTGCACCGGCTCTGTGCGCCACAATCTCCTATTGGAGTCAGTCCTCCCCTCCACTATACTAGGGATAGCCTGTTTCCTTGTGCTAGTGTGTGTACCTCCTTCACGTCAGCTCATGCGTTGCATGCTGACTGTGGAGAATACACCACTAAGCCTTACAATCTGCCTACCTGTTGCCAAACCCTGCCTCGGTTACCGAATCAGCCTTCTGTCTCTGTACCTTATCTGCTCGTGTGTTGCCGACCTGGCCTGCCCGACCCTCCAGGCTGTCACTCATCCCTTGAGTGCTTAGCCTATCTGTACTAGCTGTGACACTATTCCACCAAGTGTCAGTTAGCTGATAGGACTCCTGCTCCTCAGAGAGTCCGGCCTGCTAGCAGCCAGTAGCCTCTACTCCTCTGGAGCCCCTGGCTGCAGTGCAGTCTATATCTGATCACCAAGTATCACTGGTTGC
The DNA here is from genome assembly GCF_040937935.1 of Hyperolius riggenbachi. Classification (NCBI taxonomy): domain Eukaryota; kingdom Metazoa; phylum Chordata; class Amphibia; order Anura; family Hyperoliidae; genus Hyperolius; species Hyperolius riggenbachi. Next base: position 165,187,932 of record NC_090655.1, on the reverse strand, counting down.
CAGGTTCTCTCTATTCCCCCTCTCTTAGGGGGATAGTTCCTGCACAGCCGAGGGCCACCTGCCCCTCAGGTGGTTCCTGGCCGAGCTGCTTGTGTCTCCCGCCTCACGGGAGATAGCCTACAGTTACACCAAACACTTACACTTATTAGGTGTCCAGAGGTTAGTCATACTTGTATTATTGGTGATTCTGCAGATCATGCATAATCAAGTATACATCTGTATTGTTGATGAGTCTGCAGATCATCAATAATCAGATTCTCTCTGTGTGCTGACACCAATCGTTACAACAGGCAATACAGATAATACAACCTGACTGCACTAGAAGGATTGCCTAGTGCAGTCCCCAGGAATTACTCTAAGATAATCTTTCACAAACAATAGCAAGGCTGACACTCCAGGAGTGTATTAACAAACTATCATGACCAGCAAAGGATTGTGAGATCACATGGTATTTATGCTGCAAGCCTTCAAAGGAGGCGGCTAGATAATTTGCATGACAAATGTATGCAAATTCCTCAGCAGCAGAGCAGGTCTGAAACTTGCAAAGTGAAGACAGGTCTCTCTTCCAGAGACCTGCAGCCCACAGACTTGAGGAATGGTCAAACAGCTGTCTGCCTGTGCAGCCAGCTGAGCGGATCATTACAGTACCCCCCCCCCCCCCCCCCCTCTAGAGACGGCTTCTAGACGTCTCTCAAAACTGGTATTAGCAAACAACTCTGACTGAAGACTCATGAAGGTCGGGACAACCCGACAAGGCCCACTTCCTGAAAAAAGTATGTGTAGTTTGCCAGCAGAACTCCATAAAATAATATCATCTTTCTATGTAAATATAGATATCATATAAAAAATGTAAGCATTGAAAAGTTCTTTAGCAATTCAGATTGCAAGGTAACTAGTAGCAGTAGCTGTTTTCAAATATATTCTCAATAAAACATATATAATAACATCTCATTGTTGAAGTTGCTTCTCCACTTCATGTTTCCAATATTTAGGAGTAATTCTCTCTCTTGATTTAATCAGGATCTTTACTGTTGAATTAAAAGTCTCTTGAAACTTATGTTGTAGACTGTCAGCATTCTTGTATGTAAATCTTTGCATGTTTACTTCCGCAAAAAGTCAAATGTGATAGATAATTCTGTAGATTAAGTGTGATATATGATTATTTTCTTGTTAAGCACAGTCTCTTCTCATGGCAATATTTAATGTAGTTACACGCTTGATCCTGGATATGTCATGTGTAGATCTTCTCTCTGATTGAAGTAGTTCTCCGCACTAATCATTCATTAGTATTGGAATCAGTAATCATTCAGAATTTTCTTTTCTGGAAACTTCTTTAATAGGTATCATATGTTTCATATAGCTTTCAGTCAAGTATCTGTAATTCTTGTATACAACATGCAGTTCTCATGATAACATGATAGGATCCCCCCTTGTGCCGCTTTATAGCAATCTAGTACCAGTCCAATGTTTTACTAGCAGTGAAGTCTGCCACTTTAACGCATTATTGACAGTTCAGGTTGTTTAGAACATTTCATCTGTAATATTATCAAATAGTCTCGCAAATAACTCTGTTTTCTGAGTTGACTATGGCTAGTCATCTTGCATCTTTACGTCTAGTGTGTAGGACAGTCTTTGCACACCATGGCACTTGAAGACGTTTTTCTCTCTTAGTTTCTTCAGTACTTTTCTTGTATATATACGGATTAGGTATTTAATTGATATTTGAGCTGTTCTTGCTCTTCTCCAAGTCATGTAGCGGGTGCTCCTCTAATTATGGTGCATTTTCCTTTTCCACCATCAGGCAATAACTTGTATGCTAGAACCAGTAAATAGGGCAATTTCATTTGTCCCAGGATGCTTTCTTGAAACTTGAAAAGGATGAGTAACAACGGTCATCTCCAAGTTGTATTATTAAACGGAACGTTGTATTGTTCTCCTTATCAGTCGGGTTGCAATTTAGTACAGTTGCCATTCACTGTGCAGAGCTATGTGCAGATTTACGATAGTCCCTTGTTGAACATATCTTTCCATCATTTAGGATATTTTCATCTCTCTTGGAATTCAAACGGATATTAGACTGTTCTTTTTTCTTGTGTATTGGATTTTCTCCTTTAATTGTCCATGTATTGCATAATTGAATGTTTCTGAAGAATATTTTCCTTAACTTCATGTGAGCAGTGCAGTAGTGTAGGTGTTAATGCTCTCGCCTTGCAGCGCTGGGTCTGAAAAGAGTTTTTATGTGCTCTCTGTGTCTGTGTGGGTTTCCTCCGGACACTCTGGTTTCCAACTCTTCAGATAGTACTGGAATGGCTAGGTTGGGCATCCTCTTCAAGGATAAAGGCTGTATGAGCAAATCCAGCAGTCACTCTTGTTCAGGCGCTGGGCATACTGTTGATGCATCAAGTTCAATTTATTTTGAAGTCTTCCTTGTAAGTTGCAAAGTTCAGCTTTTGTAGTCATCAAATGTATCAGGTACAGCAAACCCCATTGTATGGGTATTTTTGCGGATAATTGATATTGTTCTCAGCACCTATGAGAAAAATAAGAAAGAAGAGGAGAGAAGGGGAAAACACAAAAAAGTAATATGCAACATTCTGGTGGATTTTCAGCATAAAAAAAACTAAACTAAACTCACTACTACCTTCCCACTTGTGGTTCAAAAAGAAAAATATTATTGATGCTATATGGTGCTGGGTGCATTCTTACTAGTATGCTCTAGTGTTCAAACTTATAACAGCAAGTTCCTTCTCTTCTTGCTTATGTCTTTTCTTAAGTTCATCTTAATTTGTCTTTCAAAAAACAAAGTAGTATTATCCACTTTCTGTAGAAGTTGAGCTATGTCTTCTCTTTAAAAACTGTTCATTTTCTTCTTCTGAAATAAAAAAACTTTCACGTTCAAGCTGTGTATTAAAATCCATTGATAGCATATCATACATGTCTTCATTTGTGGCCTCATGTGTGTCATGGCTATTTCCTAGCTTGACATCCGTAAGTAAATACTTGTCCATTTACAAAAACATTTTCTCTTGTCATCGGTTGTTCATCACTTTAGTAAACTGTTGTCCTCAGCGTTACACTTCTTGAATAGAGTATCATCTTGAAACTGTTCTTCTTGAACTTCATCAGTAAATTACCTAAGGCATGGATTTCTCTTCCAGTCTCTTGGTGTACATAACTTCATTTCTTCTTCATGTATTTAAAAAAGTCTTCATCAATCTAGGCTTCATTCTTCACATTAGGCCTTTAATCATCTTGTACATATAATGTAGTTTAGTGCAGTCTTCTATAGAACCAGCTTGATTGCTGTATGTCATTATTGTGAACAGTTATCGCCTTGTTTCTCCTGTAGTATGGCTTTCTTCCTGTAACTTCTCATAAGTCTTTATTGCATCTGCTTCTGTATTTGTAGCATGGCAGTATATCGCTGCATAGGTAGAAAAATCTATATCTTCCACATCTTCTTCATATACGGAATCAAAAATAGAATATCTATCAGTCTTTTTCAAAAACTTCTACATTGGCTGTCTTCTTCTAAAACCGGATAATCTTGACATCTTAGTCTTGATCTTGAAATCTTGATATGATATAACAGTATCTATTCTAGTTTCAAATGTCCATAAAGACCTTCTTTCACTCATCTTCTGGTATTTTCTATGTCATAAATCTTTCCTCTTCTAATTCATCAGATTTATCTATAAAAACTGAATATCTCCTTCTTCATCTTCTAATGCTCTCTCTTCACCCACCTGATAATCTCATTTGTCTTTTAACCTGGTGTCTTCTTCTGTCTGGTCTTCTTTTCTTGTATTCCTTCAGGCCCACTTTTCTCTTAGTTTTGTCTCGATCTTCTCTCAGCTGGTGCGTCAACCAGTGGTTGGAGTTGTTAAAGAAGTAAAAGTACTTTTTAGTCCTCACACTTCTCTGGTTACTCCAGTTCCAATTGTTTCTTCTTCAGCTGTTTTCAGATCAAAAGCTTCTTAAAACATAGCCTCATCAAATGGCTTGTCTTCATGTTGATATCTTTGCATAGTCTTTTAGCATGTAGCTTTCATCGCTTTATCTTAGCGGGTTTCTTTTGGGTGCCTGCAAGGAATGCTTGTTTGGAGTCTTCTTTGGTTCAGACAAAAGAGATTATCTTGTGAGACTTCCAAGCTTCAATAGCAACATTTTCAATTCTTCTGTAGCCAAACCTTCTTAGTATAATGTCATCACAAAAATAAAGTCTCTCTTGATGCTTCTTAATCGGATCTAGCCTCAAAAATAAGTAGAGATTTCCCCCCTTGAGGCTAGGACTATAAAAATTAAAAATCTTCTTTAACGGTCACTTCTGTATGTTCATCCTTTACATCTCAACATGGCAGCTGCTATATATGAGTCTTCATTACTCCTTTAGCTTCTCATGATAAGAAAATTAAAAACAAACAAAAAAAAAAACTTGAATCTTCACTAGTGCATTCTTCTTCTATTTCCTTCTTGGCATAATTGTTGATTAACTTCTGTATAAAAAGACTGTAGTGGGCTTTTTTTTCTTTCTTTCTTATCTTCAACAAAAAACTGAGATCAGCAGTCATATAAAAAAAAAAATCTTTCATTTGTAGTCTGAGAGAAAAAAAATCAAGTGTTATATCTCCTCGTCTATTTCTGAATGCATGTTGTGTTGCTGCCATTTGGAGGATTGTCTTGTCTTCTCCTGTGTCGGCATCTGATAGTGCTAGCCACACAATAAAGATTCTTGTTCTTATAAAAATAATGCAAAAATAAAAATAAAAATGTCTTCTTACATCTCATTTATGCCTGTAGTAACTTGTCTTGTATCTGTAGTCTTCTATATTTAAAGAGCTATACATCTTTAAAACAGGATTTTTCTCTTTTTCTTTCAAAAAAGTTATTTATAGGAGCCTTTGCTTTCATCACAAAGTCTGTTCAATTTTCTAGTATAAAAAACAATGTTAATTTTCTTGATAGTAGAATTTCTTACGTATATATAAAAAAAATGCTCTTTGTTTGACAAAAACTGCTCTCTCATTTTTCTTTTCACTGAGCTTGTCTCAAAAAGTTTTTCTGCACTTCTAAGGTAGCCATTTTCATAATGTATAGCTATATACTGCTTCAGTATGCTGCTTCATTCAGTGCTGGGCCGAAATTACGCATGCGCGTAATTACGCATCGTAATTTGCCGTTTTTTTACGCGTAAACGTTACGCGTAACTTACGGTCTTACGCGTAAGTATGTACGCGTAAGCCGTAAAGCGGTATTGTAATTACGCCGCCTACCGTAGTTGCGTAGGCATGCGTAATTTTACGGTAATTTACGCGTAAAATTACGCGTAATTTCGTAGGCAAAACTCCCCTTTTCCAAGAGTAGCCAATCAGTCATCATGGTTGTTTGGGAGCTACATCCTAAGCAACCAATAGTAGCTTCTCCCGCCCTTCAGTATATAAGCTGTCAGCCATGATCTGTCTTCATTGTGGGTTGCTTTCACTTTCTGAGGAGAAGGAGTGAGACAGAGAGTGATACAGTTACACATCCATATTAAGTGCAATTCTATTGCATTTTCTTAGATCTTTGATCTGTTTCATTGTAAGCCTGTGTTAGGAAGTTGATTATTGTAGTTAGGGCTTTGTTTAGGGTTAGAATTCTGTTGTTTAGTGAGGCAGGGAAACTGATTATAGAGCTTGTGATTTTACATTGAAAGCGTGTAGATTGTAGAGACAAGAGAGGGCCTGTGATATATAATAGAGTGAAATCAGTTAGATTCAGGGATCGTGTGCTGAGAGTGAATTGTATTTCTGTTGTTTTTTATCATTTTAATTATTTGATTTGATTGAATTCTATTTTCTTTTTTTTGTGGGGGGATTTATTTCAAGTGCGTTGTCCCAAAGCAATTGATATTTATTTGGACTAGCTCTCCAGTCCTCTCCGCCCTCATTACATTGAAATTTTAATTTGATTTGTTTTTATTCTATTTTCTTTTATACGTTTATCATTTGTCACTTTCCCCTACATTTAAGTTAAACAATAACGTTTGGCACTTGCTGAACATATTCCCTACTATGTCTGGCAGAGGTGGAGTAGGCCGTTCCCGTGGCCGAGGAATTGAAACCACTGCAAAAAGATGTTTGTTTGACACCTTGACAGGCAGTGATCAAGAACCAGCAGCCCAAAAAGTACATCCCTATTTCACAGCAGGAAGGGGACCAGTGGCGTAGCTAAAGAGCTGTGGGCCCCGATGCAAGTTTTACAATGGGGCCCCCCAAGCAGTCTATACATAACAATTGATACGGCGCACCAAAACCTGCCAATGGCAACTACAGTGTCAGAGGTGCAAGAAAGGGATGGGGAGCAGTTTGTAAGTGATTACTACTATTCAAAGTATCTATAGAAGTGATTATTATGAGCACATTGACCAATAGAGAGCTAATACTGTAGTTGAGGGAGAGCCCTTCGGGGCCCCTCTGGCCCAAGGGCCCCGATGCGGTCGCTACCTCTGCACCCCCTATTGCTACGCCCCTGCAGGGGACGCTCTGCACCAAGCAGGGGATGCTCTGTACCCGGCAGGGGTCAGTCCAAAACTGGCAGGGGACAGCCAGTTGGTAGGGGACAATCAGTGCGAGGTAGTGGGCAATCCTCAACAGGCACAGTGAGGAGTGAAGATGTAACTCCCAAAAAAGCCTACAACCTTACGCGCGATTCTTCGATGATGAAGGGCCCACGGCGCCCCATTATGGAGAGCCAGGCTGATGATATTGTGGACTTTGTGACGAGAGATAGCGGTTCTCAGTCCCCCAATCTTCAGGCACCGGAGAGTAGCAGCAGTACCAGCAGCACACCCACGCCTGCTCAAAGATCTGCCCCCAACATCCAAAATGAGCCTTTACTTCCATATACTGCACATATTGCAGACCTTGTGGACAAAGCTCTTTCGCAGTCCGACATAAACCTAGAGTCTGAAGCCCAGAATTTTTTTAATGAACCTCAGAATGTTATCGATGAGGGATTGGCGGAAGATGATCATGGTGACAACTTGTACCATGCCCGCGATCAGTGTCAGTCCTCAATGGGAGAACATAACATCCAGGATGAGGGCTCTCCCAACCCTCTTTCTCCCAATTATCCTGATGATGATGAGCTGGGTTGTTATGAGGGATTTAGTGACGATGATATGGATAGGGACTATGCCCCGCCTGAACATCATGGTCACGGTGATGCCAGTGGAAGCAGTGGCTCCTCTGGTAGGCTTTTTCAAATGAGGCAGCAGCCACAGCCTGAGCCTGCATCTGAAAGCACCCTCTCCCAAATTGTTGTGCCTGAGACAGAAAAACCTGTTAAAAAATCATCTAAGAAAGCCCCAGTGTGGAAGTACTTTACCGTTGATGAATCTGATCCCCACATTGTCATATGCAACATTTGTGGTCATAAGGTGCGTATAGGGAAGGACTTGTCAAGAGCGGGCACAGGTGGACCACTCTCCCACATAAAAAAGCATAAGAGAGAACATCAGCTTGTTCAGGAAGCAATGGGTAAAATACCCAGCACAGTGCCCCATCCTTCTTCCCATTCAGGTTCTGACATCGGCACCCCTTCCCCCTGCCTTCACTCCGCAACACAGTCTGGCAGTAGAGGCCACATGTCAGCTACCTCAATTGCACGTTTCTCGTCAGTGGCTCACAGCACCCAGCCCTTAATTACTGAGTCGATAAGGTCGACAAAGCCACTGCCTTCCCATCACAGCAGGATCCGGAGGCTGAATGGGCTGCTGTCACAGGCTATGGTCCAGCAGTTATTGCCCTACAGTCTTGTAGAGGAGGGTACAGCCATTCGCGAGCTGCTGAGGTTTGGTATACCAGAATGGCGGATCCCCAGCCGCCATTTTTTTGCTAGGACAGCAATACCTGACCTGTATCGCCACACTGTGGATAATGTGACCCTGTCCCTTGACTATTCTGTAGGCAACAGGGTACATCTCACGATGGATTGCTGGACCAGCAGTCATGGCCAGGGACGTTATATGTCCTTTACGGCACATTGAGTCTTCCTCCAATGTCAACAGGAGGGTTCCAGTCCTGGGGCGGCCAATGAGCTGGTAGCGCCGCCCCGTGGTGTCAAGGGGAACAGTTCCACACTTGCCTCTAGTCATGTCGCAACCGCTACAGCTGGGCCCACCAGTAAGCGTGCCCGTGGGACTGGCCACAGCAGAGTGGTACATCGACGCTGTCAGGCGGTTCTGGGTTTAGTCAGCGTTGAGCAGCAGAGACTTACTGCACCAAATGTCCTGGCCATTATCAATGGACAGGTGCAGAAGTGGCTGACCCCAAGAAGACTCCAGGCTGGTCATGTTGTATGTGACAACGCAGCAAATCTGATTGCCGCCCTGAATCAGGGCAACATCCCCCATGTGCCATGTTTTGCCCACATACTCAACCTGGTGGTGCAGCGCTTTTTACGCACCTACCCAGGTTTGAGTGATGTGGTGCAGCATGCAAGAAGAGTTGTATCGAAGTTACGTTATTCTTCAAATGCCAAAGATTCGCTGTCTAAATTGCAGGAGAAACATGGCCTGCCCCCCCATAGGCTCATTGCAGATAGTGCAACACGGTGGAACTCCACACTTCGCATGCTGAATAGGTTGTGCTAGCAGAAAAAGGCGGTTGCAGAGTACCTCTGACGAGGACATGGCACCCAGGGCGCACCTGCCCGATTCACCCAGGAAGAGTGGCGGCTGATGTATCAAGTCTGCCGTGTCTTGTCCCCATTCGATCAGGCTACAACATTCGTAAGTGGGGCACAAGTCTGTATCAGCGAAGTGATCCCTCTCGTGTACATGCTGGACGAGAGTCTGAGTAGCCTGATGACAGCTGGGGAGGATGCGCTTGATGAGCTTGAACAACAAAGCTTGCTCCAAGCCACCCAGACTCAGGCACATGAGGAGGAGGAGGAGCTTACTTTCACGTGGGACTTACTTGAGGTGCCTGACCATTGTGAGGAGGGAGAGCAGGCCAGTGCGGCATCTGTGGTTCATGGGTGGGTAGACATTGGAAGGCAGGACGAGCAGCAGCAGCAGTCAGATGATTTTGATGTGTTGAGCAGACCGGATGATTTGGAGGCGCAGGCTCATCTCTTCCCCATGGCTGTTCATATGTTGAAATGCTTACGCAGAGATCCCCGGATCAAAAACATTAAGGAGAGGGATGACTACTGGTTGGCCGCCCTTTTAGACCCTCGATGTAAGGGGAAACTGGGTCAGTTCATTCCAGCAAGCCGGCAGGAGGAGAGGATGCGTGAGCTGCAGCAGGCCCTAATACGTCATGTGCAGGAGGCCTTTCCACAGTCTGAGATCACAGCTATCCCCACTCATCGCACCCAGCAAGTAGCTGAGCCTAGCAGACCCATTCTTCCTGGAGACCTTTTTGGAGCAATGAGAAACTTTTACTTCTCTGAGCGTCCAACAATAACAACAAGAACAGTAGAAGGAAGTTTTCACCAGCGGGTGAGCCGCATAGTCAGTGATTACATGGGGTCACTTGGTGCATCTGACAGTATGCGCACAGAGGACCCTATGGAATTTTGGTCCGCCAGACTGGAAACCTGTCCCGAGCTGGCACAGTATGCGCTTCAACTTCTGGCATGCCCGGCTTCCAGCGTCATTTCTGAGCGTGCATTCAGTGCGGCAGGTGGGGTGGTTACTGAAAAGTGATCCTGTTTGTCTACAGATTCAGTGAACAGACTGACCTTCTTAAAAATGAATCATTCCTGGATTGATGGTGAATATTCAGCCCCTGCCCTCAGAGACAGAAACTGAATGAGATCGCTTTCAACTCCCTCTGATTTATCCTATATGTCTATAAGATAACATTAAATATTTAATGTTCAGTTGTGTTCCCAACATTATTGTGCACTGCACAATTTGATTTAAAGGTACAGCAGTCTTCCCACTTTTATGGAGCTCTATGGATAAACCCCCCCCCCCCCCCCCCAAAAAAAAACCTTTTATTGATATCGTTGCTCACACCGTTACAGTGCACTGCACAATTTCATTTTTTTTTGCTCCTGCTGCAAAAGTATTTCAGTGTTCCTACCCTCATGGAGCACTGCTATGTCCTGCTATGTTTACTGGTGTCCCTGATGTTGCTGCTGTTTTGTTTATTGGTCTTCCACCTTTCCGGTGACTTTGCCTACTACCTGCCACCAAACTGGCTTGTGGTGACTGAGGGTGATGGTCAACTTTCTGTATGACTGAGCCGCTGCTCCTCTCAGGGCCACAAGTTAGGACTTTGCCTACTACCTGCCACCAAAATGGCTTGGGCTGACTGAGGGTGATGGTCAACTTTCTGTATGACTGAGCCACTGCTGCTCTCAGGGCCACAAGCTAGGACTTTGCCTACTACCTGCCACGAAAATGGCTTGTGGTGACTGAGGGTGATGGTCAATTTTCTGTATGACTGAGCCGCTGCTCCTCTCAGGGCCACAAGCTAGGACTTTGCCTACTACCTGCCACCAAAATGGCTTGTGCTGACTGAGGGTGATGGTCAACTTTCTGTATGACTGAGCCGCTGCTCCTCTCAGGGCCACAAGCTAGGACTTTGCCTACCACCTGCCACCAAAATGGCTTGTGCTGACTGAGGGTGATGGTCAACTTTCTGTATGACTGAGCCGCTGCTCCTCTCAGGGCCACAAGCTAGGACTTTGCCTACTACCTGCCACCAAAATGGCTTGGGCTGACTGAGGGTGATGGTCAACTTTCTGTATGACTGAGCCGCTGCTCCTCTCAGGGCCACAAGCTAGGACTTTGCCTACTACCTGCCACCAAAATGGCTTCTGCTGACTTCAAAAAAAAATAAATCACCTTTTCTTGTTCAGTTTCTTGGTGTCCCCACCGTTAGGGTGCTCCACACTTTTTATTATAATTTACCACCTTCTTTTGATTATAGACTGACAGTGTTCCCACTGTCAGGGAGCACTCCACAAAAAAAAAAAAAAATACTCACCTCTTCATGTTCAGTTTTTGGGGTGTCCCCACCGTTAGGGTACTCCACACTTTTTATTATAATTTATCACCTTCTTTTGATTATAGATAGCAGTGTTTCCACTGTCAGGGAGCACTCCACAAAAAAAAAAAATTACTCACCTCTTCATGTTCAGTTTTTGGGGTGTCCCCACCGTTAGGGTACTCCACACTTTTTATTATAATTTATCACCTTCTTTTGATTATAGATAGCAGTGTTTCCACTGTCAGGGAGCACTCCACAAAAAAAAAAAAAAATACTCACCTCTTCATGTTCAATTTTTTGTGTGTCCCCACCGTTAGGGTACTCCACACTTTTTATTATAATTTACCACCTTCTTTTGATTATAGACTGACAGTGTTCCCACTGTCAGGGAGCACTCCACAAAACAAAAAAACAAAAAAAAAAATACTCACCTCTTCATGTTCAGTTTTTGGGGTGTCCCCAACCGTTAGGGTACTCCACACTTTTTATTATAATTTACCACCTTCTTTTGATTATAGATAGCAGTGTTCCCACTGTTATTGAGTACTCCCCCCAAAAAAATTAACTGAAACAGAATTTCTGGGGGGAGGGTGGAAGGGGTTCAGGTCTGGTTATCTATGAATTTCTGGGGGGAGGGTGGAAGGGCTTCAGGTCTGGTTACCTATGAATTACTGGGAGGAGGGTGGAAGGGCTTCAGGTCTGGTTACCTATGAATTAATGGGAGGAGGGTGGAAGGGCTTCAGGTCTGGTTACCTATGGATTTCTGGGAGGAGGGTGGAAGGGTTTCAGGTCTGGTTACCTATGAATTACTGGGAGGAGGGTGGAAGGGCTTCAGGTCTGGTTACCTATGAATTACTGGGAGGAGGGTGGAAGGGCTTCAGGTCTGGTTACCTATGAATTAATGGGAGGAGGGTGGAAGGGCTTCAGGTCTGGTTACTTATGGATTTCTGGGAGGAGGGTGGAAGGGCTTCAGGTCTGGTTACCTATGAATTACTGGGAGGAGGGTGGAAGGGCTTCAGGTCTGGTTACCTATGAATTACTGGGAGGAGGGTGGAAGGGCTTCAGGTCTGGTTACCTATGGATTTCTGGGAGGAGGGTGGAAGGGCTTCAGGTCTGGTTACCTATGGATTTCTGGGAGGAGGGTGGAAGGGCTTCAGGTCTGGTTACCTATGGATTTCTGGTGGGAGGGTGGAAGGGCTTCAGGTCTGGTTACCTATGAATTACTGGGAGGAGGGTGGAAGGGGTTTAGGTCTGGTTACCTATGGATTTCTGGGAGGATGGTGGAAGGGTTTCAGGTCTGGTTACCTATGGATTTCTGGGAGGAGGGTGGAAGGGCTTCAGGTCTGGTTACCTATGAATTACTGGGAGGAGGGTGGAAGGGCTTCAGGTCTGGTTACCTATGAATTAATGGGAGGAGGGTGGAAGGGCTTCAGGTCTGGTTACCTATGGATTTCTGGGAGGAGGGTGGAAGGGCTTCAGGTCTGGTTACCTATGGATTTCTGGGAGGAGGGTGGAAGGGCTTCAGGTCTGGTTACCTATGGATTTCTGGGGGGAGGGTGGAAGGGCTTCAGGTCTGGTTACCTATGAATTACTGGGAGGAGGGTGGAAGGGGTTCAGGTCTGGTTACCTATGGATTTCTGGGAGGAGGGTGGAAGGGTTTCAGGTCTGGTTACCTATGAATTACTGGGAGGAGGGTGGAAGGGCTTCAGGTCTGGTTACCTATGGATTTCTGGGGGGAGGGTGGAAGGGCTTCAGGTCTGGTTACCTATGGATTTCTGGGAGGAGGGTGGAAGGGCTTCAGGTCTGGTTACCTATGGATTTCTGGGAGGAGGGTGGAAGGGCTTCAGGTCTGGTTACCTATGGATTTCTGGGAGGAGGGTGGAAGGGCTTCAGGTCTGGTTACCTATGGATTTCTGGGGGGAGGGTGGAAGGGCTTCAGGTCTGGTTACCTATGAATTACTGGGAGGAGGGTGGAAGGGGTTCAGGTCTGGTTACCTATGGATTTCTGGGAGGAGGGTGGAAGGGTTTCAGGTCTGGTTACCTATGAATTACTGGGAAGAGGGTGGAAGGGCTTCAGGTCTGGTTACCTATGGATTTCTGGGAGGAGGGTGGAAGGGGTTCAGGTCTGGTTACCTATGAATTACTGGGGGGAAGGGGAGAGGTCTGGCTACCTATGAACTACTGGGGGCAGCAATGAATTATTGCTACATATGTTGTTCATACATTTTTTTTTTTTACACTGGTGCTTTGTCTCGGACATTGATGATTTTAAAAAATGTTGGGATTGCATCACAAGCAATGTAACACCTACAACTAAGGGCCCGTTCAGATCACAAATGCGGATGGCCATGCGTGCGGAACGCAACGCGTACGAACGTATGCCATATGCGTTTGTGTGCGTTGCGTGGCTGATCCCATCACTGAAAAGCGAATGGGACAGCCGCGCGTTTTTACAAAATCTGCATGCAGCATGCGTTCCCAGACCGCACAGGTCCGGAACGCATGCAGTGCGAACATCAGACAGTGAACTCTATGCACTGTCTGATGTCGTGCGTGTCGGCCTCCCGCACGCGTTTCCAAAACGCGGCTGGAAACGCGTGCAGTCTGAACGGGCCCTAAGTAAGCGATAAAATATGTTTCAGAAATGCATTGTTCTAACAATGTCACTGCATTTCTGTTGCAATTATTTAATCCACTCCAACGCAATGTGTCAGTATGAGAGATAATATAACAAAAAAACAGAAACGTATACTTTTTGGAACCCCAAAAAATAATTTATTTTTTTGTTTTGCAACATGCAAAAAAATTTTTGTTCTCAAAAAACACACAAAACATATTTAAAATAAAAACAAAAGTTTGCTTTCTTAAAACAGAAAGAATTTGCGATGATTCAGTTTGGAGTGAGCTTGAGATGTCTCCCAGTGCATCACTGCTGAATATATGCAAATGATCCATTGTCCTCCTTAGGAGATAAACACACCTCTAGAACCGCTGGAATGCAATGATGTGTCAGCATGTTAATTTGTACAGAGCCAGAATAATCCAACATGCATACATACTGTTTTGGATTGTTTGATCCTTAGTGCATGGCATGGATTAATTTGGCTCTATGGCGTAGGGTATGGTAGGTAGGAGCTGCAGTATACATTAGGTAGGTAGGCACTACAGTATAGATTAGGTAGGTAGCTAGGTAGGTGCTGCAGTATAGATCAGGTAGGTAGGTAGGTAGGTAGGTGCTGCAGTACAGCTACCGTAGGTAGGTAGGTGCTGCAGTATAGATTAGGCAGGTAGGTAGGCACTGCAGTATAGATTAGGTAGGTAGGTGCTGCAGTATAGATTAGGCAGGTAGGTAGGTAGTTGCTTCAGTAAAGCTACCGTAGGTAGGTGCTGCAGTATAGATTAGGTAGGTAGGTAGGCACTACACTATAGATTAGGTAGGTAGCTAGGTAGGTGCTGCAGTATAGATCAGGTAGGTAGGTAGGTAGGTAGGTGCTGCCGTACAGCTACCGTAGGTAGGTAGGTGCTGCAGTATAGATTAGGCAGGTAGGTAGGCAATGCAGTATAGATTAGGTAGGTAGCTAGGTAGGTGCTGCAGTATACATCAGGTAGGTAGGTAGGTAGGTAGGTAGGTGCTGCCGTACAGCTACCGTAGGTAGGTAGGTGCTGCAGTATAGATTAGGCAGGTAGGTAGGCACTGCAGTATAGATTAGGTAGGTAGGTAGGTAGGTGCTGCAGTATAGATTAGGCAGGTAGGTAGGTAGTTGCTGCAGTACAGCTACCGTAGGTAGGTGCTGCAGTATAGATTAGGTAGGTAGACACTACAGTATAGATTAGGTAGGTAGCTAGGTAGGTGCTGCAGTATAGATCAGGTAGGTAGGTAGGTAGGTAGGTGCTGCAGTACAGCTACCGTAGGTAGGTAGGTGCTGCAGTATAGATTAGGCAGGTAGGTAGGTAGTTGCTGCAGTACAGCTACCGTAGGTAGGTGCTGCAGTATAGATTAGGTAGGTAGGTAGACACTACAGTATAGATTAGGTAGGTAGCTAGGTAGGTGCTGCAGTATAGATCAGGTAGGTAGGTAGGTAGGTAGGTGCTGCCGTACAGCTACCGTAGGTAGGTAGGTGCTGCAGTATAGATTAGGCAGGTAGGTAGGCACTGCAGTATAGATTAGGTAGGTAGGTAGGTAGGTGCTGCAGTGTAGATTAGGCAGGTAGGTAGGTAGTTGCTGCAGTACAGCTACCGTAGGTAGGTGCTGCAGTATAGATTAGGTAGGTAGGTAGACACTACAGTATAGATTAGGTAGGTAGCTAGGTAGGTGCTGCAGTATAGATCAGGTAGGTAGGTAGGTAGGTAGGTGCTGCCGTACAGCTACCATAGGTAGGTAGGTGCTGCAGTATAGATTAGGCAGGTAGGTAGGCACTGCAGTATGGATTCGGTAGGTAGGTAGGTAGGTGCTGCAGTGTAGATTAGGCAGGTAGGTAGGTAGTTGCTGCAGTACAGCTACCGTAGGTAGGTGCTGCAGCATAGATTAGGCAGGTAGGTAGGTAGGCACTACAGTATAGATTAGGTAGGTAGCTAGGTAGGTGCTGCAGTATAGATCAGGTAGGTAGGTGCTGCAGTACAGCTACCGTAGGTAGGTAGGTGCTGCAGTATAGATTAGGCAGGTAGGTAGGCACTGCAGTATAGATTAGGTAGGTAGGTAGGTAGGTGCTGCAGTATAGATCAGGTAGGTAGGTAGGTAGGTGCTGCAGTACAGCTACCGTAGGTAGGTAGGTGCTGCAGTATAGATTAGGCAGGTAGGTAGGCACTGCAGTATAGATTAGGTAGGTAGGTAGGTAGGTGCTGCAGTATAGATTAGGCAGGTAGGTAGGTAGTTGCTGCAGTACAGCTACCGTAGGTAGGTGCTGCAGTATAGATTAGGCAGGTAGGTAGGCACTGCAGTATAGATTAGGTAGGTAGGTAGGTTCTGCAGTTTAGATTAGGTAGGTAGGTAGGTGCTGCAGTATAGTTTAGATAGGTAGGCGCTGCAGCTTGGTAAGAGCGGGCATAATAGTAATAACTCACCTTCGTTCAGCAGAATAGCCGATCCCACGCTGCTTCAATGTTCTTCCTTTCACGGCATCTGTCTCAGTAACAGCGCCCCCCTGTGTTGACATGCGGAACATCATCACAGGGAGGCGCTGTTACTGAGAGACAGATGCCGGGAAAGGAAGTACATTGAAGCAGCGTGGGATCGGCTACTCTACTGAACGAAGGTGAGTTATTACTATTGTACTCACTCCCACCACCTCTGTTTCCCCTCCTGCAATCCAGCGCCCCGGGCGATTGCACGTATCGCACGCCCATACAAACGGGGCTGACCGAGAGGTACAAACTAACCAGCAAGCTCATGGTGAACCACAAGTCATTGGAGTGTGTCAGGGGCTACAATGGTCCAACAAAACTATCCCCCCCCCCCCAAAAAAAAAAAAAAAAACCACACACGAAAAAAAAAAAAGTTAGGCATCACGCCTGCCCCCGGTGCCCATTAATCGGGCGATGAGCTCGTCCTGCTGGGCCATTTTTTGGCGCAGCTCCAGGACCTGCTGCTTCAGAATAAGGAAGTCCCGGACCGGCACTCCTCTCTGATGCCGCCTCACACTTGCCTTCAGCCTCCTATGGTCCCTCCTCAATTTTAAGTGTGTAGACAGTGGAACTGTGGAAAGAGTAGGGAAAATAGTTTACCCTGATTGTAAAATGTATAATCATTGTATCAAGGAAAAAATTTTTTTTTTTAATGTAAAGCTTATACAATAACATTTAGGGCCCTGTTCCACCATAGAAGTGCCACCTCGCCGCATCACTTCCGCATCTCCCAATGCAGAAGTGATTAGAGGAGATGGGACGCAGATGCAGCCCTGCAAGAATCTGCAGCATGCTGCAGATTCTTGGATCAGTCTACACCGCTCCGCATAACCTGAACGCAATACAAACTATACCACTGCCGTGCAATGGTTTCAGGACACCCGTGGTGTGCCACATCGTACCGCATGTAATGGAAATGTACCTCGACAAAGTCTCTACAGTGTAAAGCTTGCATGCTTCTATTCGTTTAAGTTAGCCAATAAATGGTATCATCCTGATCAGGGGTGTAGTCCTTGAAAAAGAGGGGAGTGGACTCACCCTAAAAATCTCTGTGACGCGCATAGTGCGGTGCGCCAAAAAATGGGTTTGTTTAAGCATAGCGTGGGCATGGTCATGGGTGGGGCCAAATATACATGTCCTTAGCAGTGGTATAAAAGGTCTGCCAGGGGAAGTTTGAGCTCTGTCGTAGTGTATCCCCAAAAAGTAGATGTAGTCTGACAGCATTTCACCAAAAATACACATAATCTGGCAGAGGTTCCTCCAAAATACAGATAATATGGCAGTGGTTACCCCAAAATAGACAATCTGCCAGCAGCAGTTCCCCCAACATACACATAATCTGGAAGCAGTTCCCCAAAATACGCGAAACCTGTCAGTGGATCACCCAAAATACACGTAACACCCAAAATACATGTAATCTGTCAGCAGTGGTTCACGAACATACAAAATCTGGCAGAGGTTCCCCAAAATACACGTAATCTGGCATCATCGGTTCACCATAAATACAGATCTGACAGCAGTTCCCCCAAAATAGGTACCCCCAGTATAGCTAGCCAGGTCTATAGGTGTTCCCAGTATAAGTAGTCATGTGTATAGTTGTCCCCAGAATAGGTGGCCAGATGTAGAGATGTAACCAGAATAGGTAGCCAGGTGTATAGATGTCCTCAGAATAGGTGGCCAGGTGTATAGATATTCCCAGAATAGGTGGCCAGGTGTATAGGTATTCCCAGAATAGGTGGCCAGGTGTATAGATGTCCCCAAAATAGGTAGCCAGGTCTATAGGTGTACCCAGTATAGCCAAGTGTATAGGTGTCCACAGTATATGTAGCCAGTTGTATAGTGGCCCCAGTATAGCCAGGTGTATAGGTGTCCCCAGTATATGTAGCCAGGTGTATAGTGGCCCCAGTATAGCCAGGAGGTGTATAGGTGTCCCCAGTATATGTTGCCAGGTGTATAGGTGTCCCCAGTATATGTAGCCAGGTGTATAGTGGCCCCAGTATATGTAGCCAGGTGTATAGTGGCCCCAGTATATGTAGCCAGGTGTATAGTGGCCCCAGTATATGTAGCCAGGTGTATAGTGGCCCCAGTATATGTAGCCAGGTGTATAGGTGTCCCTAGTATATGTAGCCAGGTGTATAGTGGCCCCAGTATATGTAGCCAGGTGTATAGTGGCCCCAGTATATGTAGCCAGGTGTATAGTGGCCCCAGTATATGTAGCCAGGTGTATAGTGGCCCCAGTATATGTAGCCAGGTGTATAGTGGCACCAGCATATGTAGCCAGGTGTCCACACAGCTGGAGGGGAGCAGCGCAGTGGAGAGGAGCATTGGGCAGAGCAGCGGGGAAGGGTGGACATTCCCCCCCCCTTCCCTCACCTTGGGCTACTCTTTCTGGCTCTCCCCTCCAGAACGATTGCGGTGGTGGCTGGTAGTGGCAGCAGGCATCAGTGGGCGGGACTTACCTCCTCCTCATTCCGGCGAGTTGAAGCTGTGCCGCTGCTCTGGTCTTGACTAGACCAGACTAGCTGCACACACAACGTCAACTCTCCGGAACAGGAGGAGGTAAATCCCGCCCACTGAGGCCCGCTGCCACTAACAGCCAAGGTGAGGGAAGGGGGGGGGGGGAAACGTCCGCCCTTCCCCACTGCTCTGCCCAATGCTCCTCTCCACTGCGCTGCTCCCCTCCAGGGTGCAAGGATGGACGACGTCCAGTCTCCAATAAAAGTAAGTGTACGTCGTCCACCCGCGTTCACGCAGGACTCGACCCCTGATCCTGATCCAAAACCTCTTAATTATAGACTGCAAGATTTTTACCTGTCTGGAGGCATCCGGCAAATCGCCTGGCCACTCGCTGGCTGTGAAAGGAGGGGCCTGGGGAGGAAGACCGGGAGGTGCTGGGTCCAGGGGCATCTCCTTCCTGCAGGTCCTGGGGCTGCGCAGACGGGGGGGTCCTCCTGTCCTGTCGGCGGGCTGGGCGTTGCTGTGCAGGTGGTGCCGGTGGACGAGAAGCAGATCCAGCTGTAATAAACAATAATAAATAATATAATGAGAACAAAATATGTCATGAAATTGGTAAAAAGTATTACGTTTTTACTGAAAGTAATTTTTTTTTCTTTAAAGTTATATTCTAATACCTTTTATTTCTTTATTGGACATGAAAGAATATGACTCTTAAATATAGTAAAATATAAATAGGATAGGCTATAAAGAGCGCTCTTGAACGTAGACTGGGCCCTGGGGCAATGGTTCATCTTTATTAGGAATAAGACCCTACACACACAGCAAATATATCAAAGGAGTGGCTTTGAGCCAAGTCTGCGTATGCCCTTGAGAGGCCAAACATGAACATAGGCATCAATCAAATTTAATAACTCTGGAGAGATCTTAAAATGGCTGTGCACCAGAGCTGGATCATCCACAAGGCAAACCTTGGCAGTTGCCAAGGGCATGGAGAGTACCCGGTGATCATCAGTGGTTATCAAAAACGAACACTCAGCAAATACTGCACAAATATCATCACTATGCCCACACAGGAGCACAAAAAATAGTTTAGGTAACCCATTTTGGAATAAATCCGTCCAAAAAAAAAAGAAAAAAAAAAGGTGGGAAAAGTGATGAGCTGTGAATATTGAACGGATACTTTAACTGTATATACTACACAACTCTATTATAATATTCACTGCACATGGTATTTTTATAGGATAATTAGATACAGTATAAAGACCCCAAGATACACATACATAAACTAGTAGTTTGCTGACTTACATGACAGGGCTTCCTGAATGCTCTTGACGAGCTCTTTGTCCCTCCTCTTCAGGTCGCTCCACATCATCTGGACCTGCTTCACCTTCAAGTTCCTGTTGAAGTTTTTCCTCAACAGGAACTGGACCTTCCGGACCACCCGCTTCTTTGCCTCGCCCACCGACAGGTCATAGCGGCCTTTAGTAAATTCCTGCTAATTTTTTTTACAGTATTCATGACCATTGTATAGATTAATTATTTATTAATTAGGATTAACTTTACTTTAATCATGTTTCAACATTATAACAATTATATGACAGTGTCAAAAATTTTTTGGAACCAAGTTCAACCAACTATGACTGCGGGCAGATACTTATGGAATAATGATGACTACAAGAAGATATAAGTGGCCACCTATAACTTCTGACAGATATTGCTTGCCATCTATAATTACATAAAGTGAAAGATGTTGTGGCCCAACTATGGCTAGTGCCAGATATTGGGAGCAACCTATGATGACTATCACAGATATTGTTAGCCAGCTATGAATACTTCTGACTGATATTTTGAGACACTGGAATCAACATATGACTGCCTATGAAAACCATCTGCTCCCCAAATCTATCCTCCCTTATAAGCACCCAATGGTCACCTGTCAATCACCCATCAATCACCCATCAATAACCCCCTGTCAACACCTCTCACTGCCACCCATCAGATCAGAACCTAAACTGGCCCCTGCGGGCACCCAAACACCCGCCTACACCCTCAGATTGCCCTCAGACCCACCGTCAGATCACCCCCAAAGTGCATTGTTTACATCTGTTCTCCCCTCTAAATCACCCACTGATCACCCATCAATCACCCCCTGTCACTGCTACCTATCAGATCAGACCCTAATGTGCACCTTGGGCAGCCAATTACCCGCCCACATACTCAGCCCCACCCCCCTTGTATACATCTAGTCTCCCCTGTAAATCACCTGTCAATCACCCGTCAATCATCCCATGTCACCACCTTTCACTGCCACCCATCCATTTTTCTAGACTACTAGTTTCTAGACTACTCCTCATGCTTTAGGGCCCCTAAAATGCCAGGGCAGTATAGGAAACCCACAAATGACCCCATTTTAGAAAGAAGACACCCCAAGGTATTCTGTTAGGAGTATGGTGAGCTCATAGAAGATTTTATTTTTTGTCACGTTAGCGGAAAATGACACTTTGGGGGGAAAAAAATATATATATTTCCGCTAACTTGTGACAAAAAATAAAATCTTCTATGAACTCACCATACTCCTAACAGAATACCTTGGGGTGTCTTCTTTCTAAAATGGGGTCATTTGTGGGGTTTCTATACTGCCCTGGCATTTTAGGGGCCCTAAAGCATGAGGAGTAGTCTAGAAACGAAATTCATGAAAATGATCTGTGAAATCCTAAAGGTACTCAAAGGACGTTGGGCCCCTTAGCGCACCTAGGCTAGAAAAAAGTGTTACACATGTGGTATCGCCGTACTCAGGAGAAGTAGTATAATGTGTTTTGGGTTGTATTTTTACACATGCCCATGCTGGGTGGGAGAAATCTCTATGTAAATGGACAATTATGTGTAAAAAAAAAAATCAAAAAAATCTCATTTAGAAAGATATTTATTCCACCCAGCATGGGTATGTTTAAAAATACACCCCAAAACACATTATACTACTTCTCCTGAGTACGGCAATACCACATGTGTGACCCCTTTTTGCAGCCTAGGTGCGCTAAGGGGCCCAACGTCCTATGAGCACCTTTAGGCTTTACAGGGGTGCTTACAATTTAGCACCCCCCAAAATGCCAGGACAGTAAACACACCCCACAAATGACCCCATTTTGGAAAGTAGACACCCCAAGGTATTCAGAGAGGGGCATAGTGAGTCCGTGGCAGATTTTTTTTTTTTAACAAGTTAGCAGAAATGGAAATTTTTTTTTTGTTTTATTTTTGTTTCAAAGTGTCATTTTCCGCTAACTTGTGACAAAAAAATCTTCTATGAACTCACCATGCCTCTTAGGGCCCGTTCACACTGCACGCGTTTCCAGCCGCGTTTTGGAAAGGAGGCCGACACGCATGACATCAGACAGAGTGCACTGTCTGATGTTCACACTGCATGCGTTCCGGACCTGTGCGGTCTGGGAACGCATGCTGCACGCAGATTTTGACAAAACGCGTGAGTGTCCCATTCACTTTTCAGTGATGGGATCAGCCACGCAACGCACACAAACGCGGATGGCCATGCGTTCGTACGCGTTGCGGTCCACACGCGTTCCGCACGCATGGCCATCCGCATTTGTGATCTGAACGGGCCCTAGTGAATACTTTGGGATGTCTTCTTTCCACAATAGGGTCATTTGGGGGTATTTAATCATGGAATTTTGCCACCTCATAAAACCTGACAGGTGCTCCGAAAAGTCAGCGATGCTTCAAAATGGGAAAATATAATTTTGGCAACATACTTTGTAAACGCTATAACTATTAACCAAACCAGTAAATATACACTTATTGTTGTTTTTTTTATCAAAGACATGTAGCAGAATAAATCTGGACAAAAATGTATATTGAAATTTTATTTTATTTAAAAAATGTCAGCACAAAAATTTAAAAAAAATCATTCTTTTGACAAAATTCATGTCTTTTTTGATGAATATAATAAAAACTAAAAATCACAGCAGAAATCAAATTGCACCGAAAGAAAGCTGTATTAGTGACAAGAAAAGGAGGTAAAATTCATTTAGATGGTAGGTTGTATGACCGAGCAATAAACCGTGAAAGCTGCAGTGGTCTGAATGGAAAAAAAGGGTCTGGTCCTTAAGGGGTAGAAAGACTGTGGTCCTCAAGGGGTTAACCCGGAAAAAAAAAAGTTTTACTAACCTGGGGCTTCCCTCAGCCCCTTACAGCTGATCGGTGCCCTCGCCGTGTCCCTCCGATCCTCCCGTCCCCGCCGGCGTTTACTTCCGGTTTCGCCGTCACCGTCCGTCAGGCTGGGAACGCAAGTGATTCTTCGCGTTCCCAGCCACAATATTGCCCCCTATGCTGCTATTGCATTTTTGGTCCAGAAAAAAAAAAAAAAACACCAAATCAGAACACTAATCACTATTCGCAAAATGCTGTAGACGCTAGGAACTCCCATACAAAAAACGCAAACCGCGCAAGATGAGGTAAACGCAAACCGCTAAACAACCGCTTGAAAACTGCTCAAAAAAAAATAGCTACCATTTAGCAAAATACAGTGTGAATGTGTCTCTACTATTAACCATTTCAGCCCGCGGGGATTTTTCACCTTATGCATCGGAGCAATTTTCACCTCCCATTCATTCGCTAATAACTTTATCACTACTTATCACAATTTATTGATCTATATCTTGTTTTTTCCGCCACTAATTAGGCTTTCTGTGGGTGGTAAATTTTGCTAAGAGCCACTTTACCGTAAATGCATTTTAACAGGATTAATAAGAAAAAAATTGGAAAAAATTCATTATTTCTCAGTTTTCGGCCTTTATAGCTTTAAAATAATCCACGCTACCATAATTAAAACCTATGTATTTTATTTGCTCGTATGTCTCGGTTATTATACCATTTAAATTTCGTCCCTATCACAATGTATGGCGACATTATTTTATTTGGAAATAAAGGTGCATTGTTTCCGTTTTGCATTCATCGCTATTTACAAGCTTATAATTTAAAAAATGTTTGTAGTATACCCCCTTCAAATGCATATTTAAAAAGTTCAGACCCTTTGGTAACTATTTATGTCTTTTTTTTTTTTTTATTGTAATTTTTTTTTTTCCATTAAAATTTTTATTTGGGGAATATTTTGGTGTGGGGCATAAACAGTTAATTTTTAATGTTGTTATCTGTGTAAATTGTAATGTTTAAAATGTGTAGCTGTAGTTTTACTATTTGGCCACAAGATGGCCACCTTAATTTTTGTTTTCCGTCCTTGTACTTCCTGCTAAGCGGAAGTACAAGGGCGATGCGAAACTCTCTCCGGGCAGAAGAACTGAAGCCTCACAGGTGAGCGCTTCGGTTTTTCTGCGGGGGAAAGGGATCGGTGATCGGGAACCATGTTCCCTTTCACTGATCCCAGGGCTACCGGGCGGCACAGCGGGGATGCGGGGGCGCGGGAGCGCTGCAGAGCTGCCGCCCGGACGTGAGCTTCACGTCCGGGCGGCGGAAATGGTTAAAGGGACTCCAAGCACACAGCCGCGACACTCAGACGAGTGACGGCCCGACACTTGCTGGTATAGGAAGAGGCACGTCATTATGCCGGCCGATACGCGTCATGACGGCGGCCGGCGTGACAGTCCTGCGCATGCGCAGTAAACCCGCATATGCGCAGGACTGTCACGCCAACCACCGTCATGACGCGTAGCTCGGAGTCCCTTTAACAGTAGTGGTACAAGCAAAGTTACAGTGACAAATAAAATAAAAAACTCTCACAAACACCTGATACACTTTTTAATGTCAAATATAAATAAATGCACAGAAACAGTACCAAACATATATGCATTTTGTTCAATAGATCACTTACCTCAATCACCATCCTTTTCAATTTAGGGCAATTCTTTGGAGGCATTCTGGCTGGCTGTGGATTCTGGTGCCCTGCAGAGGAAGTCTGTGTCTCTCTCCAGGTCTCTTCCACGCGTCTGGCCTGTTTTTTTGAACTTCCTGTTGTTCTGTACGCATTAGCCAATCACAGGCTTAGAGGCTGAGCGTGCCCGGAATGCGTGCGCACGCGTACGTTTTGACGCATGCGGAACATATGTACGCAATAGCTGTCACTCACAAGGCGCCGCCTACTGCATACATATCAGCCTTGCATGCGTCAAAACGTACGCGTAGTACGCGGCGCCTAGTGAGTGACAGCTATTGCGTACATATACTAAACATGCGTCAAAACGTACGCGTGGACGTTACGGCAGCAAGCGTAATATCGTAACGTAAGCAACTGAATTACAGTATCCTTACGCGTAACTGCGTAGCATCAACGCGTAATTACGGTACTGCCCCGTAGATACTTTCTTACGCCGTAATCGTAATTGCGTAATGCGTAGTAGCGTAAAATTACGCGTAACGACCCGTAAGCGTAGATTTTTTCATTACGACCAGCACTGGCTTCATTGTAATCTGCTTCATTTTGTCAGAAAAGTACATGTAGCGCTATCCCTTTTCTTAGGTTCAATAGGTCATAGTATTTATTCTCTCTTCTAAGTCTTTTCATAGACCATAAACTGAGTGGGCGCCAACTGTCAAAAACCTAAGCGGTTTTTGCCTTTTTCATGATTGCTAACTCAGTAAAGGACCAACCCTTAAAGCGTTGCTATCATATAAATCAGGCATAGCTGGGTCTGAACCCTCTATAACAGTAATTATAGATTGACGCAGATGACTTCGCCCACTATAAAAACACGCTGCTGCAGCTCAGGGACGCTCTCTCACTTGCAAAGCAGTCATACTTCTCTATACTTATTTCTTCACAATCCCATAACCCTAAACAACTTTTTAACACCTTCAACTCTCTTCTCCACCCCCCGCCTCCCCCTACAACCACAAGCTTGTCTGCAGAGGACTTTGCAGCATATTTTGTGAGCAAAATTGAAACGCTACAGAACAGCTTTCAAAAGCAACCCTCTTCACCGGTCCAATCACCTCTTCCTTTTTCCTCTCCTCCCGGCAGCTCCCCCACTATTAACTATCCCTCTCCACATAACCACTCACCCACTCAAACCCCCTCCCTGCTAACCATCTTCTCTGCCTTAACTGAACAGCGTCTTTCTTCACTAATCTCTAAAGCTCATCTTACTACATGCGCCTCAGACCCTATTCCCTCTCATCTTATCCCCCAGCTCTCCTCCCCCCTCATTCCTGCTTTAACAACACTGTTTAACCTTTCCATCTCAACTGGCATTTTCCCTTCTTCATTTAAACAAGCTATCATAACACCACTAATCAAAAAACCCTCCTTAGACTCTACTGCCCTTTCTAATTACCGCCCAGTCTCTCTCCTTCCCTTTGCCTCCAAACTGCTGGAACGCCACATTTACTCAGAGTTGTCTAACTTTCTCTCTGCTAATTCCCTGTTGGACCCCTTCCAGTCTGGCTTCCGCCCTCAACACTCTACGGAAACCGTTCTCACTAAGGTTGCCAATGACCTCCTAGTTGCTAAAGCCAAAGGCAGATTTTCGGTACTAATACTCCTAGATCTGTCCTCTGCCTTCGACACTGTTGATCATACCCTGCTTCTCCAGACCCTCTCAACACTGGGAATCAAGGGCCTAGCACACTCCTGGCTCAACTCTTACCTGTCTGGACGTTCTTTCATGGTCTCCTATGCCAATACCAACTCCTCTCCACGCCCACTGTCTGTGGGAGTACCACAAGGGTCCGTCCTTGGACCCCTCCTCTTTTCCATTTACACCCATGGCCTGGGACAGATAATAAGCTCTTTTGGGTTTCAATACCACCTCTATGCTGATGACACCCAAATGTATTGTTCTGCCCCAGACCTCTCCACACTACTATCTAAAGTCCCCAAATGTCTATCCGCTGTATCTACATTTATGTCATCCCGCTTCCTTAAACTCAATATGAGCAAAACGGAGATTGTGATATTTCCACCTTCGCTCTCTGTTCCACCTCCCATTGTCACAATCAATGTAGAGAACACCCCAATAGCATCAACCCCCAAAGCTCGTTGCCTAGGGGTAACTCTGGACTCTGAGCTCTCCTTTAAACCACATATTAACACTTTAACTACCTCCTGCTACTTCCATCTCAAAAACATCTCCAGAATCCGTCCCTTCCTTTCACAAGAAGCAACTAAAATGCTTGTGCATGCCCTAATCATCTCCCGTCTTGACTACTGCAACACCCTACTCTGTGGTCTACCAAAAAGCAGACTGGCACCCCTCCAATCCCTACTAAACTCTGCGGCCCGTCTCATCCACCTCTCTTCTAGATCCTCTGAGGCAGCCCCTCTCTGCCAATCCCTCCATTGGTTACCAGTTGCCCAAAGGATCCAGTTTAAACTTCTCACACTTGCATACAAAGCTCTACACAAGCTGTCGCCTCCATACATTTCCTCTTTAATCTCCAGATACCTCCCCGCTCGGACCCTCCGTTCCTCACAGGAGACCCTTTTGTCCTCCAGCCTAGTCACCTCCTCTCACTCTCGCATCCAAGACTTTTCACGGGCGGTCCCTCTCCTTTGGAACTCTCTCCCTCAGCCGGTTCGTCATGCCACGAGTCTGGAAACCTTCAAACGTACTCTGAAAACACACTTGTTCAGACAAGCCTATAATTTGCTATAGGCAGCACTGAAGGCACACTGGCTCACCCACTAATCCTGGTGTTTCCTTCCCCTTTGTTTCCTCCCCACTACCCTCTAGATTGTAAGCTCGCAAGGGCAGGGACCTCCTCCTAGTGTTTCTCATACTGCTGTAATTTTAACATATGTATATGTACCAACTACATATCAACTATGTATGTATCTGTATTTATTCTATTCAATGTCATGACTGTACAGTGTCTTGTATTCCTTATGTATATTTGTTCCCCATTATTTGTTTGTACTATGTACAGCGCTACGGAAGATGTTGGCGCTATATAAATAAAAAATAATAATAATAATAATAATAATTGACGGTATACCTTGAAATGAATCAGAGCACTCAGTATATGATTTTATATAAAAATTGTATTTGCTTATCATACAGCATATATACAAAATATGAACAGTTCCAAGTAGTGTTTCCTTATAACAGTATTCCATCTTATCAAGGCTTTATAGCCAAACGATCATCAATCTTCTAAGTACATTCAAAAAATAATATAACAGTTGTGTTATGTAGAATAAGATCAAAAGCAGTCTCATCTGTATCAATAGCTGTGTATCTAGTAGCTGTGTAAAACGTGTAGTAATCTTCTTAAAGAAATAGCATAAAAAATAGCTTCTAAAAAACTTCTTGCTAACATCTTAATAAAACTTAATGCTGAAAAATTAATGAAGTAAATCACCAGAATATTAAGAATATTACCCCTTCTCTGTCATCTCTTCA
The DNA here is from genome assembly GCF_040937935.1 of Hyperolius riggenbachi. Taxonomy (NCBI): domain Eukaryota; kingdom Metazoa; phylum Chordata; class Amphibia; order Anura; family Hyperoliidae; genus Hyperolius; species Hyperolius riggenbachi. Next base: position 165,160,001 of record NC_090655.1, on the reverse strand, counting down.
GCATCTAGAACCACTTGTGGGAAGGTAGCTTCTGCCTCATGTGTCTTCTCAGGAGATTGTTGGGCTTCTGCAAACTATGAGCTCACAGCTCCTACCTTTATAGGGGCTGGAGGCAATATGGCTGCCTAATCTGGACTTTCCCTGAATCCCAGGATCTGATTGGCTAAAGCTTTCGTGCGTCAATGCTTTATCATGTTTTGATTACCTAAGTCACAATATTATTGTTTATAAATTCTTAATTACCTTATCTTGTGGGAATTTATGTCATTTAAAGTGCTTGACATCTGATATAGGGTCATTTCTGACGCACTTAATTAAAAATGGACGTCAACAGCCATCTTGTCTGTTGGCTGACCCAGACATGGAGACTAAACAATGTCATTCATGACGCATTTCTGATAAAGTGTTCGCTGCTAATTATGTTGGAATGTCTTGGTACTTCCCCAGACATGAGATTGGTCAGGTTGACACTGTAACCAGACCTGTGAGAGCCTTCAGCAATTTAAGGCTTATTGAAACATACAAGGCTTCTAATATACTTATTTAAATATAAAGCTTATTATATAATTCTTCTTAAAACAATTAATCATAAAATAAATAATTGCACATTAAATCTTGATAATATAAAATCCTTTTACATATATTTGTCTTTCTGATGAAGAAATAAATATCTAATTTCAACCAGCAGAGGTTAGCCTTTCATAACAAATAACAAACAGTATTAATAATGTTGACGCCAGATGGCATCATGGAGTCATCTTTAACTAATTGGGAAAACCCCTTGTTTTATTTTTTATATCTCTCATATTTTGACTTTCTCTGTCTGGGAAATGTTTTGCTGGCCTTGGCCTTCAAGCTAAGAAACATGTCATCATCTTCTAAAACTAAAACAATCTCACAAGAAGGTTTCACAGACCCAAATCATCACTAGCTTTTAAATATATTTTAAAGTAATAGATTCTATTATATAGGGTTTAACAATAACTATTTCTTTCTTAAAAGGGTCTGTAATAATCATTAATATTTAGATTAACATATGTGTAAGAATTAAGAATATGTGCATATATAATTACTGCAGTAATGTGAGTTTAACTTGCATCTCTGTCTTCACACAGAAGCTTCTTTAAATGTCAAGGCCACGCACTAGCATAAACAAGAATGCTCTGACTTTTTGTAACTAGAATAATCTTATAGGCCTCACAGCCTGGAATATGCTATGTCACAGAGCAATATAAAGTACTCTAACTTTTCACTTTACAATGAAATTTTGCATAGAACATTAAAACTTAACACATATACATATGACATCTTTTCCTGCATTAATAAAACCGCTAGAATTCTGACAGCTGTACGATATACGGTTTTCGTATACCGACAGGAAATCATACCACACATGCATTCAGATCTGCCCTTCATCGGTGCCATGAAGTCGTGTGAAAGCAGATTTTGAATAGCCTCCTGCTGTGAGGGAAGCCTTTCTCTGAATAGAGTCCCCATCTGGTGACTAGGGTCATCTCCCTGAGGTAATTAAAAATAAACATTCTCCTTGGGCATAAACATTGTCCAAGCTAATTAACACCTCCCCCCAGCCTTCTACAGGAATTCCCTCAGCTAAGACCAAACCTCCCAGCTGCTCCTAGAGCAGGGGGAGATTACATATCCCATCTCGGTTTAACGATTTGTGTCGCAAACCGACCACGATTGCGTCTTGGCCGACTGGGCGTCACCTGGCGTCACACCTCCCCCTCCTGATGCTGTGTAGGGGGTTGTCACCAAGACATCCTCCATAGCAGCCATTGGCGCTGTTGGGTCTAGTTCCCCCTGACACCGGGACCGCCCGTCGGTGCTTTGGTGTCGGCTGCCTGCTTTGTGTCGACTAACCTGGCTGACGGGTCTCGAGCTGCCGGTACGGCGGGAAAACAGGTCGCGGTCCGCTACCCTCAGGTTGGACCCGACATGGACCGTTCTGGACAGGGCGTTTGTGCCACTGCATTCGGATGTGGCATCTGCCAGGACTGCTGACAACGGGCAGTAGGTTGGGTAGGTCAACAGCCAGCCCATGCAGGGTTTCCCTGCTAAGTGGCTGTGGACCTAAGGGAACCCAGCGGGAATCCCTGGACCTTCCCAGCTCCTGACAGACGGCACATGCTTTGCAGTATATGGCTACATCCCTGTTCATCCTGGGCCAATAAAACTGTTTCTGAATACGGGCAAGTGTCTTGCGGACACCTGAGTTCCCTGTCAGAGGATTAGCATGTGCGGATTCCAGCACATGTCCCCTGAACGCCCTCGGGACCACAAGCCATTTGGTATTCGCATGTGATCTACCTGTAGGGGGCTGTACAGACTTACTGTACAGTCTCCCACCTAACCAGTACATCTTGAAAGCGGCCCCGTCTGCGAGGGACTCAGAGGCTTGCTGCCTGAGGGCCTCCAGGCTTGGGTCACTTTGTAGTGCTGCTGTGAGTACAGCGCTGTCAGTTTCAACCAGCTGGCCCATGACACATGAAGTCAGCTGCTGAAAGGTCTCTTTGCTGGGGTCAGTACTGAACGAGGAGTTCAGTGCTGAGCCCACAATTCTGGCAGCACCCTGTGTGATTGCTAGTACAGGCACATCATTGTCATTACAATAATCAACATTCTGCACATCATTGACACATGCCTTAATGACAGTGACAGGTATAGACACATTTTCATTACAGACAGTTGGTACAGTAAACTCAGGTACAGTTACATCATCATCACAACAGACAGTTTGTACATCAAACTCAGGTGCCTTTTAAGCAGGCACTATTGAACCTGGTACCCTCGCCCTGGGCACATTCAGCCCACCTCCCCCTGAACCCCCCCCCCCCCCAAGTGTGTAAAGTACCTGGTGGTGGGCGTAGAGTCTGTCTCCTTCTGTGAGCGTCAAGGCGGTTGTGGCAGGTTCGTAGCTTGCCCAAATCAGTCACCAGCAACACAGGGACTGGGAGATCCTTCACAACCCCAACAACCCTTTCTTGAACCCCAATCCCCCAGTTGAGCTTCACTCTCGCTTGGGCTATGTGTAAAAGGGTGCCCCCTACTCCAGTAAGGGCAAGGGATCAGCTGGAGCTGATGCTCTCCTTTGGCACAAGGTGTGAGTGAACTAACGTGATGTCAGCTCCGGTGTCTCGGAATCCGGTGACAACTTTGTCGTTCACTCTAACAGGCTGCTGCTAGTCGGTTCGGTCGTGGATTTCCTTTCCACAGGCAAACAGAACAAAATCTGCTGATCCAGGCTGTGGTTCTCTGGCTGGTTGCCTCTGCTGTGGGTGAGGTACAGGTGATACAGGTGCTGCAGGTGATGGTGGTGTCTGTCTCCGCTCCGGACAGTCGAGTTTCATGTGTCCGGGCTGGCGGCAGTAGTGACAGATGACTCCCTCAGGTGCTGCAGGCCTGGGTGCAGCAGCTGCGCTGGGTGGCCTCTGTGTCGGACGGCTCACAGGGGCAGGAGAGTCTGCCAGAGTATTGGGCTGGCCTCCTCTCCAGCTAGATGGTGCAGTTCAGCGTGTGTCAGGCACCCGGGTCGTCACAAAGGTTTCAGCGAGGTCTGCAGCGACAGTTGCTGACGCAGGCTTGCGCTCCAGCACAAACTGTCGTACATCAGCAGGGCAAATGTTCAGAAACTGTTCTAGGACTATCAAGCCCTCCAGGACATCATACGACCCTTTGGTGAGGCCTAGAGTCCACTGGTGGAGTGTAGTGAGCAAGCTGCTGACCACATCTCGATAAGAGTCAGAAGATTTTTTCTGCCAGGACCTGAACTTTTTGTGATAGGCTTCTGGCATCAGCTGGTATTTAGTAATGATAGCGTCTTTTATACCTGCATAATCATTCTCTTTTTCCGCAGGTAACTCTGCGAAAGCATCCAGCGCTTTGTAGCGCAGCAAAGGTGTCAGATGTCTGGCCCACTGGTCTTGGGACAGACGATACTGACGGCATGCTTTCTCAAAAGATCACAAAAACAAGTAAATGTCTGTGTTTTTCTCAATATTAGCAAATTTACATTTTGCACTTACGGGTGGTGCAGCTCCTTCAGCAGGGAGGCTGGTCGAAGAACTCCGGCTGGCCTATTGCATTTTTGCCATGTTTAGCTCATGCTGTCGTTGGCGCTCCCATTCTCGCTCAGCGGCATCCCTCTCCGCGTGGCGTTCTGCAGCAGCACTCCAACTGCGCTTGCATGTACTTCAGGTACTTTTCCAGGTCAGTGTCCATCAGCTTTCGTAATGCCTGCTGCATTAGTGGATCAGTACAAATGGACAGTCCAGTACTGGCCGGTTCCGGGCGAGTACTTTCAGGAACTCTGAGGTTGGGGTCCACACTGACAGTCTCTTGCGTAACTGTTGCCGCATTGCCCGCAGGTTGCTCAACCTCTGTACGCCTAGGATCTTCAGTCTCTGGTTCCCCTCGACTTGAGTCAGATGGGCTGGCGTCCACTTCAGCGGACACATCCAGCTCCCGCAGTTGCTGGTTATCCCATTGAAACAAGTCATTTACCATGTCCTGTTTGTTCTTGCGGAGGGTGTCAATGCCCCACAGCTGACAAAGATTTTCCAGGTCTGCTAGGCAGTAGGCACATGTTCTGGTAGTTCCCGGAAATTTCCATGCCAAATAAAATAAAACTTTTGGGGAAGGGTACTGGCTACACAGTCTCTCTGTATATATAAAAACATCTATTGCATTCAGCTACACCAACGAATTAGTTCATTTCTTGATAGCGCTAGCGCTATCTTAGATACTTTCAGCACAACACAGATCCCAACCACTGCCAAACACTGTCACAGGGCCCCTAGTGGTCGGAACGCAAATTGCCTTCCAATCGGTTTCAGCACACAGATCATGCAAGCTGTGGTCGCGATCAGTGGGCAGAAACCGACGGAATTTGGGCAGCAGCCCGACTAGAAGGGAGCCTGTGGGTTACGGTAATTACAACTTACACACTATTTCAGGGTATAACTGCCACCACTTCTGCTTTCCTGGGCCAGAAGCACCCACTGACTAGCTATTTCTAGACCTGCAAATAAACGGTTAAACACACTCTCCAGAAGTCTGGATTCAGTTCGTGTGGCTGAATAGCAGGGTAGCTGAATAAACAACGTTTATTAATATGCAATATGAATAATTAATATATACAGAAAACTATTAAAATCAACAATTATGGAAACATTAATAGCCAGTATGAAATAAAAAGGGAGAAAATACTTAGGTTCATGGAAAGATGTCCTTTGTGGGAAAACTTGTAAAGTTCAGTTTCAGTTTCAGCAAAGTCTTTGGTTGCAGCTCAGTTCAAAGTCCAAACAAAATGGCTACCACTTGTTCCTCAAAGTGGCAGCAGCTTTCATGCAGGTGGAAAATGGAGGAATGAGGTCCGCCTGCCGGCCATGTGCTTTTGATGAAGCTGGTTTGGGGGTGTGGCAATGCCGGCCCCCTCTGAATTACCCACCAATGACAGTTCATTCCCTCTGAGAGATTTTAGGTTTAAACTTATAAAATGCCATAACTCATAAACGATACATGTCATATTTAGGTGGATAACAGATTCATACTTGTCGGAAAATACAGATTAATATTATATCAAGACGTGACTTGGGTAGCTTCTCAGGTTCCTGAGAAGATTCATACCGCAATAACTGTACGAGATATTGCCATGAATTTTATATCCGCACGTTGGGACGTTGGGGAATAAGACTATATGAATTTCATAGCTGTGCGATATACGGTTTTCGTATACCGACAGGAAATCATCCCACACATGCTGTGCAGCTAAGACCAAACCTCCCATCTGCTCCTAGAACAGGGAGAGATTACATATCCCATCTCGGTTTAACGATTTGTGTTGCAAACCGACCGCAATTGCGTCTTTGCAAACTGGGCGTTGCCTGGCATCACAGTGGCCGCTATAATAATTTTTCTGGTGTGTGTACATGTCACCCTAATTTTTTTAGCTGCACTGCAGCTGCCACAACAAAAGTAAAGGCATGTACATGTGTCAATTCCCCTTCGTGATTGTTACCTTGCCGCGGTGAAAGGGCTTGCGTATCACAATGAAACAATGAACACCGGCTATATGAGTGTCCCGGGAGGGGGGGGGGGCACACCCAAGATAATAAGGTTGTTGCTTCATTGTGGACAGACCAAATTTGATCAGCTGGACAGTCACTGTTGTTCTGTCATTGAGCTACCTCAGCCCGGCGACCATATGGGCTTGAAAACCGCCATCGCCTACACTCTTGCCATGGTGCGCACCAGTCCAGCACAGCTGTCACTACACAAACAGCTGTGTGTGCGGTGCGTTACACAGTGAGTTTGGTCTGTCAGTGTGAAGCAGTACTCTAATTACACTCTCTGATTGATGTATACACATGCAAGATGTTTTAAAGCACTTTAGGCCTCCAATTTAGCATGCAATGTGATATCTACCCTTAAAGGGAAGGTTCAGGGAGGGTGGAGAAAAAATAAAAATCAATTTCCACTTACCTGGGGCTTCCTCCAGCCCGTGGCAGGCAGGAGGTGCCCTCGCCGCCGCTCCGCAGGCTCCCGGTGGTCTCCGGTGGCCGACCCGACCTGGCCAGGCCGGCTGCCAGGTGGGGCTCTTCTGCGCTCCCAGTCCTGGTACTTCTGCGTCCCACGCCGGCGCTCTGACGTCATCGGACGTCCGCCGGGCTGTACTGCGCATGCGCAGAAGAGAAGAAGAGAAGAGCCCGACCTGGCAGCCGGCCTGGCCAGGTCGGGTCGGCCACCGGGAGCCTGCGGAGCGGCGGCGAGGGCACCTCCTGCCTGCCACGGGCTGGAGGAAGCCCCAGGTAAGTGGAAATTGATTTTTATTTTTTCTCCACCCTCCCTGAACCTTTCCTTTAAAACGCTGCTTTGCATCCCACTCCTCCATGCAAAAACTCAGATGTGAGATCCCTTGAAACATCTTTGACATCACTTTTCTGGCCAGCATAAATGTTTCTAGTTTTTAAAGTTCGCCTCCCCATTGAAGTTTATTGCGGTTCGTGAAAGTTCGAGCAAACCAAACTTTTGGTGAAGGTTCTCGTTCGAGGTTCGCGAACCGAAAATCAGAGGTTCAAGCCATCTCTAGTTTTTACCAGCTTCCTCTGTAAATTGTCTGATCATCATCTATAAATAAAATGAGGAGTGTGAGAAAACGCGGAAAAGCCGCCGCGTGTGCTCAGAACAAGGCGGCTGATTCCGCATATAACACGGCGGTTTGCACACGTAGGCCTACATCTGCCAGTATGGCTGAACGCGGAGAAACCGCTGCATGCTGTGATAGCGGTGCGGCTGGTTTTGCGTCCAGAGTGGCAGGTGGTACGCAAGACATGTCTGGTGTGGCTGGGACTGATAGTCCACACAGGCTCATAAGGAGGCGCGCGCGCGCTGAGAGGCAGAACTTTTATGACAGCCAGAAGGGAGTCAGTTGACCAGGCCGGTCAGCTGACGATTCAACCAGTTCCCATTGGTTCAGCACTTAGGGGAGGCGCTGGAGAGCGCTGGGCTATATACCGGGTGCTGGTCATTCGCTGGTTGTCTGCCGTTGCGATCACTACGTGGAAGCACTCAGACCTTATTGTCAGAATCTGTGTTATCATTCTGTTATACTTCAGACTAGTTCCAGGGTGTTGATGATCAAGGACCTCACACCCAAGATTAGGGACTTGTGTTATCATTCTGTTATACTTCAGACTAGTTCCAGGGTGTTGATGATCAAGGACCTCACACCCAAGATTAGGGACTTGTGTTACCATTCTGTTATACTTCAGACTAGTTCCAGGGTGTTGATGATCAAGGACCTCACACCCAAGATTAGGGACTTGTGTTACCATTCTGTTATACTTCAGACTAGTTCCAGGGTGTTGATGATCACGGAGCTCACACCCAAGACTAGGCATTGTTTATTATCTGTTATGACTTTCTGCTTTCCTGACCACTCTTCTGTTCACTGATTCGGTACTTCGCTATATCTGATACTCTGTTGCCAAACCCTGCTTGCCTTAGGATTACCGAATCAGCCTCCTGTCTTTGTACTTTGTATGTCCGTGTGTTGCCGACCTGGCTTGTCCGACCTTGAGAGCTATCTCCTCAGTTAAGAGATAGTTCACAGATCAGTCAGAGACATCCTCCTATTGGTGTCACTCACGCTCTGGTCCTTCCTCTCCCAGTCTGACTCCTCCCTGCGGGAGATTCTCAGGCTGCTGAAAGGTACTCATACTCTAGCAGTATTCCTTACTGCCTTTGTACCTGTCCTCCTGATATTGTTCTCAAAGTATTACTGTTGCACCAAACACTCATATCTCTCAGGTGTCCAGAGGTTAGTAATATATCTGATTATCGGTGATACTGCAGATCATCAATAATCGGGTATATATCTGTATTTTTGGTGATACTGCAGATCACCAATAATCAGATCCTCTCTGTGTTACACCGATCGTTACAGAACGGCAGACCGAAAAATGCAAATGGACGCACTCACCAGCCGTCTGGGCACACTTACCACTTCTGTGGAAAACATCAATACAGTGCTGGGCTGCCACCAGACGGTAATGGACGCTTTGTCTGGATCTATACAAACCCTCCAGACGGCTGTGAAGGATGTGCGATCTCCTCTTAGCACAGACATACGTATGCCTGTACCTGAAAAATGTTCTGGTCACAGATCTGACTTCCAAAATTTTAGAAGTAGAGTGTTATCATACTTTGAGTTAAGACCTAATTCTTCAGGAACTATGGCCCAAAGGGTTACCTTTATTAAAACCTTGTGAAAAGAAGAACCGAGAGCCAAAATATAGTGTAGTAGGTTATGATAATGGGAAAATAAAGCAGAGTACAATAATATACTCACAAACACGGGTTACCTCCAGGCAACCACTATATAAGCAGGTGGGGAGATTAGCCTGTCCCCACTCAGGATTAAGAAGTCGCTCTCTGTAGACAGGAAGAAAAATGGGGTATCCCCCTCCACCAAGGGTGGATATTCAATATGACAAAGACAGAGGCGCCAAAAGAATAAAAACAATACTTAAAAGGTTTAAAAATTGCTGGGGAGGCAGTGGTGGACTTACCTCCAGCAGGCAGACACAACAAGCTGTGTATTCAGAACAAATTAAATTTATTGGTACACTCCGGGGGTAGTCGCAACGCGTTTCGCAGGCAAACGCCCGCTTCCTCAGGCAATAGTGGACGGAGTACACAACTGTGGACAAGAGGCATAATTGGTGTATATTCCCAGACATATACAAAGGTAAATATAACAGACAGAGTAGCTGTAATCGGTACAAAGTAGGTAGAACGAATATACAGTGTTGACAATATAGGCAAGTATAACAATTATAGGGTGGGACCAATTTGACATGTGTATATTTTTATATATAAAAAAACACATATATACTGGTATATAAAGTGTTCAATGTTGGTATGGGTAGGGGGATGCTGTAGAGGGTTAAGGAAACTTGGTGGTTTTTAAGTGAATGGAGATATGTTACGTTTTTTAGATGTAGGTAATGGATAGTATAAGGTGTTTATAGGGGGATGCCAGGGTTAGTGATCCATTATTGTTTAAAAAAAGGGGGGGGGGGGGAAAGCGGGGACCGTCCACGGGTGAGTACAGCTTGAGGGAGTGAGAAAATAGGGTTATGGGATGTGTGGGGGACGTATTTGATTCTTGTGCCAATAGAATGCTGTGGGGTGCGGGGTAGACGTAAGAGAGAGGGAAGGGTATGTTTAGTGCGTGTCATGGTCCGTGCAGGACTCGGCTGGAAGTGGTAGGGGGAGTGTTGGGAAACATAAACTCAATCTGACCGGGAGTAGTAAAAAAAGGTCCACTTACCAGCATTAGGTCCGGGTAACACCTGGCGCCTCGTTATCGTGGTGTACCCGGACCTGCTTTTTAAAATATGGCTCAGTGACGTGTCAGGCCTATCAGCGGGCGGGGGGCGGCTCCTTTCTTCCGCCTCACTATTGCGTCCAAAGCGACCCTCATGTGGGCGCAGTGTTTTGCCGTCATAGTTAGGGCGGAGTCCTCCGGGCGGCGGAGATTTACGAGTGACGTATTGCGTATATACTGCGCATGCGCCTGATGTCATTTCGGCCATCTTTGATGCAGGCAAAGTGGCCAATGCAGCGAATCTAGCTGCTATGGAAAAGTGAAGTGGGTTGTTAGGGTACGAGGGTGATAAAATCCATTGCTTGCGCCAGACTAAATACTATGTAGGTTTGATACATTCATTTTATATTCATTATGATGGCCTGCTTACGGGGCTTTTTATTTTAAATGTATCATATAGTATATAACGTAGAGTTCTGGTGCCATCTAGTGGGTGATTGTGGAAAAAATGGATTTTAGTGTGAAACCTGCTTCCATTGACATCCATAAAACACAGTTGTGCATATAAAAACAATATTATAATACATAAAATCATACTAAATTGCCTAGCGCAGTCCTCACAGTCTCTAAAGAACATTATAAAAATAAATACATAAATATATAATTATATAATCTAGGTCTAGACGGAACAAGTAATTAATAACATATTCACTGTGTGTGGGACAATAACACAGATCTTTGCATAAAAAATATTAAGAATGAAGGGACGTTAAAAACTCACGATATTATATAGTGCACAAAAAAATACAAAGTGACTACAAGAATGATAAAAGAGGCGACCGGTTAAAAATCAAAAAGGATTTTCTGTATGTTTGTAATTAATAGATTTTTTCAAGAATTTCGTTGAGGCCCTCTGGAGCGAGGGTCCTCAACATTTGGATCCAGAACATTTCTCGCGCTCTAAGTTTATTGAAAGCATCCGGTTGTGATTGGTCTATACATTCGATGAGTGTGATCTGAAACAGAGTGGGGTCCTTGTTGTGATGGGTGCCAAAGTGTCTCGATACACTGTGCAGGGCGAAGTTGTTAAGGATATTTCTTTTGTGTTGTCCAATACGAGCGCGTGCAAGCTGGGTGGTGCGGCCCACGTACTGAAGATGACAAGGACAAGAAATAATGTAGATAACGTACTTGGAGGTGCACGTTATATGGTTTCTGATAGGGTATTGTAATGTAGTGGTGTTCGAGGTGTAGGTTGCTGTGGTCTGGATAAATGGACAAGCTTTACATCTGGTATTGTGGCATGGCGCACATCCTGGTCTGGGCTGTGAGTATCGAGGTAGTTGGGGTTCTTGTATCATTGGTGTTTTGAAACGACTGGGTGCCAGAAGGTTGCGTAAATTAGGGGCTCTTCTGAACGTAATGGCTGGTGTCCGTGTGATAGTGGGTCTAAGAAATGGGTCCTGTAATAGAATATCCCATCTTTTTTTCAGAATGGAGCGGATCTGGTTATGTTGAGCATTGTATCTGGTAATAAAACGTGGATGGTTGTTGGTAAACTGGTTTGGGGGTATGGGTGTGGTATTGGGGACTGTAACCGATTTCGCTTTGAATTTGGCATCCTTAATGAGTTTGCCTGGGTATTTTCGGGCCTGAAATTTTTTTGTAAGCACCTCAGATTGGATTTCATAATCTTTAATGTCAGTACAGTTCCTACGGATCCTTTTAAATTGACTGTATGGGGTGTTGATGGTCCAAGGGTGGTAATGAAAACTGTCAAAGTGTATGTAGTTGTTGGCGTCTACCGGTTTAAAGTAGGTTTTGGTTTTTATGTGTGTGGATTCGGTGAATATAGTTAGGTCTAGAAATTGTATGGTTGTGGGATGATGCTGTGATGTAAATTGCAGGCCTGCTGTGTTTGAGTTTAAATAGCTGATGAAGCCGGGGATGAGTTCGTCGTCGCCCCTCCAAATGAAGATGAGGTCATCGATGTATCGTTTGTAAAAAATAATATTATCTGTATAGGGGTTATTATGGTGTAGTTTTTGAAGTTCCAGGAGGCCCATGGATAGATTTGCATAGGAAGGAGCGAACGACGAACCCGTCGCCGTTCCATTGGTCTGGTGGTAGACTTTGTCTGTGAAAGTGAACATGTTGTTTTGCAAGATAAATTCGGTACACTGGGCTAGGAAGGATTGCTGGCTGTAAGGCATTGATGAATTGGTGGAAAGAAAGTGTCTGATTGCAGAGAGACCATATGCGTGGGGGATGTTTGTGTAGAGGGATGTCACATCACATGTGAGCCACCGGTAGTCTGTATCCCAACTGTAGTGACTTAGCAGGTCAATGAGGTGGGCTGAGTCCTTTAGGTAAGAGTTGAGGGATTGGACATGAGGTTGTAAATGAAGATCAATAAAACGTGACAGGTTACTGGTTATGGAATTGATTCCAGAAATGATAGGGCGTCCAGGTGGTTTTTGTAATGTTTTATGTATTTTGGGTAGATAATAAAAAAATGGTGTTTTGGGGTGGGGGTTAATGATAAAGTTTCTTTCATTTTTTGTAATGATGTTATTGAGTAGGGCTTCGTTGATGAATAATTTTAATTCTTTATTGAGATCCATAGTGGGATTTGTATTAAGGATTTCGTAGTAATTTTTATCGCCTAAAAGACGTTCTGCTTCTTCCAGATAATCCTTGGTATTGAGAATGACGATCCCACCCCCCTTATCCGCTGGTTTAATAATGAGGTTGTGATTATTTTGTAATGATAGAATGGCTGTTTTTTGTTGGCGGGATAGATTTGAGGAATAGTTGGGTGTGCTATTATGCATAATTTGTAAGTCCTGGAGTACTAGAGAGTAAAAAGTATCGATAAAGTTGCCTTTAGATGCTACTGGGTAAAACCGTGATCTCCCCTTAAGTTTTTTATATATAGAAATATACACATGTCAAATTGGTCCCACCCTATAATTGTTATACTTGCCTATATTGTCAACACTGTATATTCGTTCTACCTACTTTGTACCGATTACAGCTACTCTGTCTGTTATATTTACCTTTGTATATGTCTGGGAATATACACCAATTATGCCTCTTGTCCACAGTTGTGTACTCCGTCCACTATTGCCTGAGGAAGCGGGCGTTTGCCTGCGAAACGCGTTGCGACTACCCCCGGAGTGTACCAATAAATTTAATTTGTTCTGAATACACAGCTTGTTGTGTCTGCCTGCTGGAGGTAAGTCCACCACTGCCTCCCCAGCAATTTTTAAACCTTTTAAGTATTGTTTTTATTCTTTTGGCGCCTCTGTCATTTATTAAAACCTTGTTATCTGGCGATTCTCAGACCTGGGCTTATAGCCTTCCCACCAGTCACCAGGCCCTAACCTCTGTAGAGGATTTTTTTAAAGCTATGGCTATAATTTACGACGATCCAGACATTGCCTCGACTTCTTAGCGGAAGCTCAAACTTTTACGTCAAGGCAAGAGTCCGGTTGAAGATTATGCTGCTGAATTTAGGAGATGGTCAGTATCGGCCAGGTGGGACACATTTGCCCTTTTAGATTGTTTTTTATCAGGGTTGTCAGACGAGGTCTCCGATTTTATGTTAAGTCAGCCGGAATCTAAGTCCATCGATGAGGCCATTTCATCGGCCATCAGGATAGATCGCCGGCTGCGCTATCAGAGACAGACCCGGGGTAAAAACCATGTGAGAATGGTGTCCCACGCTGCACCCCCAGTGACTCCACCTCCACCCGCTTCACCTCCACCGGAGCCAATGCAGATTGGTCGGTCAAAGTTGTCTCAAGTGGAGCGGAAACGCTACTGCCTAGGTGTAGTCGGGGGTAATACCCTAGGCATGCAATTTTTACCCCTAGATGATAAACGTTTGCTTCTTCCCTGTACTATTTCGTGGGAAGATAGGTCTGAAGTCACTGAAGTCTTCATTGACTCGGGCTCAGCGGCTAATTTTATGGATTTTGAATTTGCAAAAAAGTTGGGTATTCCGGTCACCCCGGTAAAACCACAGATACAGGTTACTGCAGTAGATGATTCCCCTCTGCAGGGTAACAGTCCTCTGTCACAGACTCCAGAAGTGGGGGTCACTATCGGGGTGTTGCATAGGGAAAATGTGTTTTTTTGTGTGTTACGTATGACAACCTCCACGATCATTCTTGCCGTGCCTTGGTTACAACTTCACTCACCTCAGATTAACTGGGCCACTGGTCAGCTAACGAGCTGGTCTTCCCAGTGTTTTCATCATTGTTTAGCGAAGGTAACCTTGGGTGAGACCAAGATTCACGTGGAAGGATTACCAGATCAGTATTCTGAGTTTGCAGACGTGTTTTGTCCTAAATCGGCCGATAAACTTCCTCCACACCGCCCTTTCGATTGTCCTATTGATCTCCGGTCTGGTTGTATGCCCCCTAGAGGTCATCTCTACAATTTATCTGGGCCCGAAAAGTTGGCCATGCAAGAATATATCCGTGAAAACTTAGCTAAAGGGTTCATTCACCCTTCCCGGTCGCCTGCTGGTGCGGGTTTCTTTTTTGTAAAGAAAAAAGACGGAGGCCTTCGGCCGTGCATTGATTATCGGGGCCTGAATAAAATCACAGTAAAAAATCGCTATCCATTACCTTTGATAGACGATTTATTTACTCAGGTCACCAATGCTAAGATTTTCTCAAAGTTGGATTTGCGGGGTGCATACAACCTGGTACGGATCAGAGAGGGCGATGAATGGAAGACGGCCTTTAACACACCCGATGGGCATTATGAGTACCTGGTGATGCCCTTCGGGTTGTGTAACGCCCCGGCCGTCTTTCAGGAGCTCATTAATGAGGCGTTCAGAGAGGTTTTAGGCAAATTTGTCCTGGTATATTTGGATGATATACTAATCTTCTCAGCTAACCTCTCAGAGCATAGGGATCATGTCAGGTTTGTGTTGCGCAAGCTAAGACAAAACATGTTATATGCCAAGTTGGAGAAATGCATTTTTGAGGTAACATCTGTCACCTTTCTGGGGTACATAATTTCTACCTCGGGCCTTTCTATGGACCCTGCCTAGGTCTCTGCTGTTCTGGAGTGGCCTCAGCCGGTGGGTCTGAAGGCTCTCCATAGATTCTTGGGGTTCGCTAACTACTATAGAAGGTTTATAAAGGGGTACTCCACAGTCATCGCACCCCTCACTAGTCTCACAAAGAAAGGGGCAGATACTAACCACTGGTCCTCCGAACCTCTTGCTGCTTTCTCCACCCTGAAGGAATTGTTTTGTACTGCACCCATTTTAAGACACGTTGACATCTCCTATTCCTTTATTGTGGAGGTAGATGCCTCAGAGGTTGGGGTGGGTAGTAAAAACATTAAAGCAGACGCTTTATCCAGATGTTTTGAGCCAGAGACAGCACAGCCCTCATACCCAGAGATTATTCTCCCACAGAAAGTGGTGTTGGCAGCCACAGAGACCTGGAGGAACTGGACTGAAACTTTAAGTCCCTTCCAGCAGGATGTCCCTGAAGGAAAGCCTGAAGGGGTCATGTTTGTACCGTTGCCATTCCGCCTCCAGATATTGCAGATGTTCCACTCCCACAAAAATGCTGGACATCCTGGTGCCACCAGAACACAGGACCTTGTTGCTAGGTGTGCATGGTGGCCTTCATTGGCAACTGACTGCAAGGAGTATGTGAGAGAATGTGCAGTATGTGCAAAAAGTCCAACTTACAGCATCTGAGCCTAATATAGCGCCGAAGACCATTAGCAGAGACAACGTAACACCTTGGTCAAACTTCAAAGAAATTGATGAAGAAGTCACATCAAGCATCCTCCTTCACGTCCGCCTAACTACCTGTGACCTGGATCCTGGCCCAACACAGTTCATGTTGAACTGCCCCGACCTGTTCGTACCGGTATTCCTCAAAATTGTTAACTGTTCCTTACAATCAGGGATATTTCCTGCTTTACTGTAGGAAGCAATCATCAGGCCTCTCCTCAAAAAACCCTCCCTGGACCCAGATGCAATGACCAGCTACAGACCTGTCTCTAACCTCCCCTTTCTGGGAAAGCTAATTGAAAAAGCTGTATACCTCCAGCTAGAAGCCAGAATCCTACAAAATAACAGTTATGACCCATTCCAGTCTGGCTTCAGGAAACACCACAGCACTGAAACTGCCCTCATCCAAATATGCAACCACCTGCTCATGGCAAGAGACAGAGGAGAGTGCTCGATCCTCATACTGCTAGACCTTTCTACAGCCTTTGACACAGTTGACCATGACATCTTGATAAACAGGCTACAGGAATACTGCGGCATTGATGGCATAGTACTTCAGTGGTTCCAATCCTTCTTGAGTGGCAGAACCCACAAAGTGTCTATGGGGCCCTTCCTGTCCACCCCTGTAACACTTAAGTATGGGGTGCCCCAGGGCTCAATCCTCTCTCCCCTGCTTTTCACGATTTACATGCTACCGTTGGGAAAACGAATCCAAAAACATGGCCTGACATACCACTGCTATGCAGACGACACCCAACTATATCTTTCCTTCAAGCCTGGTGTGACAGACCCAACTCTAACTATAAACGCCTGCTTACGTGAACTACAGCAATGGATGAATGACAACTGGCTGAAACTAAATGCAGACAAAACTGAAGTCCTTCTGATTGGAGGGCAGAGCATGATAACAAAACAACTTAACTTGCAGTCTTCACCACTGGGAATAGGAGGCATGGATCTACGCAGCTCTGATCATGTGCGTAGCCTGGGAGTTCTAATTGATGGGGATTTAAACTTCAGAACTCAAATCTCTGCTGTGGTGAAATCATCCTATTTTCACCTGAAGAACATTGCAAAAATCAAGCACCTCATACCCCCAGAAGATCTGCCAACCTTAGTCCACGCCTTCATCACATCCCGACTGGACTACTGCAATGCTCTCTACACTGGCCTTCCAAAAAAGGCCTTGTACCGCCTACAGCTGATACAGAATACTGCTGCCAGACTGCTAACCAACCAACCCCGTCACTGCCACATAACGCCAGTCCTGCATTCCCTTCACTGGCTACCTATAGAATGGAGGGTCCTATTCAAGATCGGCCTACTGACATTTAAATCCCTGAATAATCTAGGCCCTGGATACATGAAAGATATGTTACAGCTGCGTAGCAATCCCCGCATTCTCAGATCCACAGGTTCTAATAATCTAGTCATACCCAGAGTCCACTTAGAAACTTTTGGTCCCAGAGCCTTCTGTCATGCTGCCCCTACGTTTTTGAACTCTTTACCTCAACAGATCAGGACAGCCCCATCCTTGGACGTGTTTAAATCCAGACTGAAAACCCACCTGTTCAGTCTGGCATTTGCAGAAATATAACTTTTGTTGTGTGAATACTTCATCCTACTAATTA
The DNA here is from genome assembly GCF_040937935.1 of Hyperolius riggenbachi. NCBI lineage: Eukaryota > Metazoa > Chordata > Amphibia > Anura > Hyperoliidae > Hyperolius > Hyperolius riggenbachi. Next base: position 165,142,750 of record NC_090655.1, on the reverse strand, counting down.
CTGAATCTGAGAGAGCCTAAGCGCTTTGAGTCCTATGGGAGAAAAGCGCTATAGAAATGTTATTGTATTGTATTATTGTATTGTATAAAAAGTAAACCCTCCCGTCAGGCACCTGTGGGAACATTGCAGCCTTTACCCACCCCGAGTGAACCATGGACCCATTTGTCCATGGATTTTGTGGGCGAACTCCCAAAGTCTGAGAGCATGTCGGTCATTTGGGTGGTAGTCGACAGATTCAGTAAAATGGCCCATTTTATGCCCCTGAAAGGACTTCCCTCGGCCCAGGAGTTGGACGATCTTTTCATCCTGCATATCTTCCGGCTACATGGTATTCCGGAAAATATAGTGTCAGATCGGGGAGTCCAATTTGTTTCTAAATTTTGGAGGGCATTCTGTCATCAGCTGGGCATGGAACTTTCGTTTTCGTCGGGCTACCACCCACAGACCAATGGTCAGACCGAGAGAATTAATCAATCTCTGGAACAGTTTCTAAGGTGTTATGTTGCAGATGCACAGACTGATTGGGTCAAGTTCTTGCCGTTTGCAGAATTTGCACACAATAATTTGAAAAGCTCTTCTTCTGGATTCTCTCCATTCCAGGTGGTAACAGGAAGGTTGCCTAGGTTCTCCCCATTGCCAGTAGCTTCTACTCCGTTTCCAGCTCTGGAGGCTTGGCAAAATTCATTTAAAAACATTTGGGGAATTGTGAAAAAGAATCTAGAGAAGGCTTTTCAGAGTCAGAAAGGACAAGCTGACAAGAAACATTCCATAGAGTGGAAGTTCCGGCCAGGAGACTTGGTCTGGGTGTCCACTCGTCATTTGGCCCTAAAACAGCCTTCACCCAAGCTAGGACCCAGATTCGTAACCAGGAAAATCAACAATGTTACTTATGCCATTGATCTTCCTGCCAGTATGCGGGGTGTGAGATCATTCCATGTATCCCTGCTTAAGCCAGCAGTGCATTTAGATTCCACTCCTCCTCCCCCTGTGATGGTGGATGACCAACCTGAGTATGAAGTGGAAAAGATTTTACACTCACGTAGAGAACTCAGTACAGTATTTGGTTCACTGGAAGGGTTATAGCATTGAGGAAAGAACATGGGTACCTGATTGCCGCATGCATGCGGATGAATTAAAGAGGGAGTTCCACGCCCTACATCCTGAGAAACCGGGTAGGAGCTGTCCGGAGTCCACTCCTCAGAGGGGGGGCACTGTGAGAAAACGCGGAAAAGCCGCCGCGTGTGCTCAGAACAAGGTGGCTGATTCCGCAACAAACGCGGCGGTTTGCACGCGTAGGCCTACATCTGCCAGTATGGCTGAACGCAGAGAAACCACCGCATGCTCTGATAGCGGTGCGGCTGGTTCCACGTCCAGCGCGGCGGGTGGTACGCAAGACATGTCTGGTGTGGCTGGGACTGATAGTCCACACAGGTTCAGAAGGACGCACGCGCGCGCTGAGAGGCAGAACTTTTATGACAGCCAGAAGGGAGTCAGTTGACCAGGCCGGTCAGCTGACGATTCAACCAGTTCCCATTGGTTCAGCACTTAGGGGAGGCGCTGGAGAGCGCTGGGCTATATACCGGGTGCTGGTCATTCGCTGGTTGTCTGCCGTTGCGATCACTACGTGGAAGCACTCAGACCTTATTGTCAAAATCTGTGTTATCATTCTGTTATACTTCAGACTAGTTCCAGGGTGTTGATGATCAAGGACCTCACACCCAAGATTAGAGACTTGTGTTATCATTCTGTTATACTTCAGACTAGTTCCAGGGTGTTGATGATCAAGGACCTCACACCCAAGATTAGGGACTTGTGTTACCATTCTGTTATACTTCAGACTAGTTCCAGGGTGTTGATGATCAAGGACCTCACACCCAAGATTAGGGACTTGTGTTACCATTCTGTTATACTTCAGACTCGTTCCAGGGTGTTGATGATAAGGAGCTCACACCCAAGACTAGGCATTGTTTATTATCTGTTATGACTTTCTGCTTTCCTGACCACTCTTCTGTTCACTGATTCGGTACTTCGCTATTTCTGATACTCTGTTGCCAAACCCTGCTTGCCTTAGGATTACCGAATCAGCCTCCTGTCTTTGTACTTTGTATGTCCGTGTGTTGCCGACCTGGCTTGTCCGACCTTAAGAGCTATCTCCTCAGTTAAGAGATAGTTCACAGATCAGTCAGTGACATCCTCCTATTGGTGTCACTCACGCTCTGGTCCTTCCTCTCCCAGTCTGACTCCTCCCTGCTGGAGATTCTCAGGCTGCTGAAAGGTACTCATACTATAGCAGTATTCCTTACTGCCTTTGTACCTGTCCTCCTGATATTGTTCTCAAAGTATTACTGTTGCACCAAACACTCATATCTCTCAGGTGTCCAGAGGTTAGTAATATATCTGATTATCGGTGATACTGCAGATCATCAATAATCGGGTATATATCTGTATTTTTGGTGATACTGCAGATCACCAATAATCAGATCCTCTCTGTGTTACACCGATCGTTACAAGGAGACTCTGGTATCACATTCCTAAGTATAGGATCACTTCTCAGAATATCTCAATGTTTGTTAAAAATTCCATAAATTTTGTGATAATGTGAAATGAAGGTGGTGAAGTAGGCATAATATAATCATATTGGCTACAATCTACTCTTACATTTCTCTTGCTCTGTATGAGAGATTGTCGATCAAGTTTCTCAACCTTATTTATTTTGGCTTATTTTGGCTCATCCAGAATCTCTGTTATAACCTTTTACCACAAACCTTTCTGCTAACATGTCACTCTGACTGTAGTTATCATCCAACTTTGAACAGTTGCACCTAATCTGGCTAAACTGCCCCCCTTGTTATACTGTTCAGCCATAAGGGGTGATGGGAACTACCTTTAGGGATATATCCATTTCTATCAGTCTTTAAAAAAAATAATGTTTTGGTGCCTAACCCTCCATTCATTTTCAACAATACCAAATCTAGATAATCTACCTCTGTGGGTTACATTTAGTTGTTAACCTTATTTAAAGATTGTTATTCAGTCACTGAAGATATTTACCAAACTCCTCTCAATTCCCTCCCCACACCCTAGGAAGTCCATTAAAGGCACTTGCACTTTTAAAAAAACAAAAACTTCCACTTACCTGGGGCTTCTATCGGCCACCTGCAGCTGGAATGTCCCGCGCGGTCCTCCTCCGATCACCCGTTCCCCGCCATTGTAATTATTCGTCTAACTAGACAAATATAAGTGCGGCACAAATATAAGCGCGTGTGCTCACTCCCGTGTGCGTCAGGGGGAGCTTAGTGCGCAGGTTCAGTACAAAGTTTTTCTGTACTGCACCTGCGCAGTAAGCTCCCGCTGATGCACGCAGGAGTGAGCACGCGCACGGCCACAGCCACGCAGCCACACTTCTATTCATCTAGTTAGATGAATAATTACACCGGTGCCGGCGGCAGGGAACGGGTGATCAGAGGAGGATGGCGTGGGACATTCCAGCTGCAGAGGGCCGATAGAAGCCCCAGGTAAGTGGCAATAAAATAAACTATCTCCCCAGTATGATATTATTACTTGGTTATTGTGATAGAATGTCTCTCTTCCATTTATCCATAAAGATATTGGCCACACTAGGGGCGAATTTCGCCCCCATCGCACAGCAAGGTATCTGCAGGTAGAATTCTCCACCATACCAGAAGTATATTTTGCTTCATTAAAGCAGACCTGAACTCAGAACTTCATCTCAGCTCTGAGGGCTGGAATCCACTAGAGCGCTTTTTTGAGTGTTTAAGGGTCCCTTAAAATCACTAGCGATTTCCTTAAATGCTCTGCCAATGTAAATAGATGGGACAAATTCAACAGTAGTGTTTGCGATTACCCACATCCCAGACGCACCACATGCAGCTTTTTGGGAGCGTTTGTGTGCCAATATTAAGTATATAAGCACTGGCCAGTCACTATTAAATCACCATGCAGAGCACTTTGTAAGTTTTTAAATCACAGGAAGTACCCAGAAGGCCTTGTGTTACCCAAAATGCTTTAAACACCAATGCTTCTTCCTGTGGACATCTCCTGGATGAAAGAAAACAATACAGAGCTTCAGGCTCCACAGGAGAGCTGCTATTTTTGAAAATGCCTTGCAAAGGGCCCATTCACACTAGATGCACTTTTCTGAGCGTCTTGAGATTAATTCGCGTTTTTTAAAATCGCTCCCATTCACGTTCATTAAAATCATAGTAAAAATTGCAGAAAACTCACCATGATTTTCCGATCGCGTACACGAAAATCGCAGCAATTTTCTGTGATTTTAATGAAAGTGAATGGGAGCGATTTTTAAAAATGCTAATCAATCGCAAAACGGTCAGAAAAACACTTCTAGTGTGAATGGGCCCAAAATGTGGCTTTGCACTGAGGATGTCATTGCCAAAGTGCAGCCACATGCTGTGCTCTATAATAAAAGTAGTAAATAACACAAATTGAACCAGCAAGCGAATGAACTATGGGAGCAAATCACCTGAGAGCTTTATGAAGAGTCTGGGTTTTCGTGGACTATGCTGTCACCAAAACTAAAAGAAAGTAAAAGTGAGTAATTTTTTTTTTTTGCTTTTATTGTTCAAAGTTTATCAGCATATACATTTTTGTGACCTGTTGTGCTTCAGTGATTGTAGAAGCAAAAAGAATTCTTGAGGATACGACGTATTATAAAAAACAAAGAGAAGAACCCACAGATTTGTTCTTAGCCAAATACAACAGTCTGATAACTGAAGCATACAAAAACAAAAATGAATACAATTTCTTGACTATCTATTCACCACAAACGCCCTTCTTTTACCATTTGCCTAAAGGATCTGATAAACCCTCCCGGCCATTAGAGTTGTCACGAACGTCCGATTTTGGTTCGCGAACTCAAACTCGTGTTGGTTATGTATTAGAGAAGACACTAGAAGCTTGTGATTAGGCAGAACTTGGTTTACTTCGCTGGATTAAGTTGCAAGCATACAGAGCATTTCAGTAACCTCTAACAGCAGACATCTTAGTTGTGAAGAGAGAGGAAGAGATAAAGAAAAACAAGTTTTCAGACAGACACACATAACTGTTAACCATAGTATTTGCTACAGTGCCATCTACTGGTCTAGTGGTGTTAATACTCAGTACTATATAAAGTACATGCAGTTGTATCTCCAACACCCCTTCTCAACAGCATGTGCGTTATTATACAACATTCAGTCTCTTTTGTAGAAAACAATGACGTTCCCTTGGCAAAGGTTTGGTGAGTGCGTCTGCAGTCATCTCCTCCAATGGGCAGTACTGAATGTCAATAACTCCTTGTTCTTGCATGTCCCTAAGCAGATGATATTTTACATCAATATGCTTGGTTCTTGGGTTAACCTTCTCAGATTGTGTGAGCTTTATGCATCCCTGATTGTCTTCAAAGATGGGTGTGGGTTGTGACATATTTAGTCCCATGTCTAGTAGAAGCTGACGAATCCAAATGGCTTCTTGACATGCATAAGCTGCTGCTATGTATTCCGCTTCAGTTGAAGAGAGTGCAACAGTCGCTTGTTTACGACTTGACCAGCTTATAGTTCCTTGCCCATACTGGAAGATGTAACCACTTGTAGATTTCCGGTCAGTGGTGTCTCCAGCCCAGTCGGCGTCCACATATCCAATCAGTTTTGGGTTTGACGATGCTGGAAGTCTCAGCTTCATCTGATTTGTTCCCTTTAGGTATTGCATTACCCTTTTTACTGCGTTCCAGTCGCGTTGACACGGTGATGCGACTTTTCTGCAAAGTATTCCCACTGCTACAGCAATGTCTGGTCTTGTCACGGTGCTAATGTATAGCAATTTTCCAATTGCCCTGCGGTAGTAATCATTGTTAGGTAACAAATTTTCTGTTCCACTGTATTTCAGATAATCTGGTTCCATTGGTGTTCTCACTTCCTTTGCATCTTGCATGTGAAACTGTTCTAATATTTCTGTAATTTTCTGATTTTGGTTAAGAAGATAGCTTCCATCCTCTTCCTGCTCTATTTGAATTCCTAGGTAGTGAGTAATGTTCCCCAACTCTTTAATTTCAAAGTTTTGTTTCAGTTTGTGAACTATTTGTTCGTAGTCCCCTTCTTGTTCAAAACACGTCAAGATGTCATCAACGTAAATTAGGATATATGTCCATCTGTTCTCTTGATTCTTTGAGTACAGACATGGATCCGCTTTACTTCTTGAGAAACCTTCTTTCGTGAGTATTTCGTTCACTTTTTCATTCCACACTCTCGCCGCTTGCTTGAGCCCATAGATGCTCTTCTGCAGTTTGCATACAAGGTTCTTTTTCTCCTCAAATCCTGGTGGCTGTTCCATGTATAGATCCTCCTTGATGTCTCCATATAGAAAGGCAGTTTTGACATCTAGGTGCTTCACTTGCATTCCCTTTCCGGCAGCAACGCTAAGGAGTGTTCTCATGGTGGAATATTTCACAACTGGAGCAAATGTTTCATCATAATCTTCTCCAAATTTCTGGGAGTATCCCTTGGCAACTAACCTTGCTTTGTATCTATAGATGTTTCCCTCTGCATCATATTTCACTTTAAAAGTCCATTTGCTTCCGATGGTCTTGCGACCGAGAGGGAGTTCTGTTAGTGACCAAGTTTTATTTTCTTGAAGTGATTTTATGTCTTCTTCAGCTGCTTTTCTCCATTGATCAGCTTCCCTTCTTGGCAAAGTTTCTATGTCTTCCCAGGATGTTGGCTCCTGTGTTTGATGTGTTTTTGCAGCGTATGATAATCTGCGGGGTGGTATCCCTTTTGTAGTCCGAGTGGATCTTCTGATTTCTTGTTGCTCAGTGGGTTCTACTGGCTCGTTGATGGTAAGTTCCACTTCTTGGTCTGGCTCTTGTTCTGCTTCACATGAGTCAGTGTCTCTTGCTGATTCAGCCTGCAAATCCTCTCTGCATTTTTCAAGAATTGTATTATCTGGTGCTTCGCTTTCGTCAAAATAGACACTGCGGCTGACTGTCACCTTATTGGTCTTTGGACAAAGGATTCTGTATCCCTTACTCTGCTTACTGTAGCCCACCAGAATGCCTTCTATGGCTTTGTTTTCCAACTTGGAGCGTTTCTCACTTGGAATGTGGGCATATGCTTTACAGCCGAACACTCTGATGTGCCTTACATTAGGTTTCGATCCATTCCACATTTCGTATGGTGTACTCTCAATAGCTTTTGATGGGAGTCTGTTTTGTAGGTATGTTGCAGTCATTATAGCTTCTCCCCAGTATTTGTTAGGTAAGCCAGCATCTGAAAGCATACATCTGGTCATTTCTACAAGAGTGCGATTCTTCCTTTCTGCTACACCGTTTTGCTCAGGAGTATATGGTACAGTTGTTTGGTGTATGATACCTTGTTTCTTTAGGTATGATTCCATCTCCTTACTCATATATTCTCCTCCATTGTCAGTTCGTATTATTCCAGGTTTTCTTTGAAACTTGTTGCTTGTCATAGCTACAAACTCTTGAAGTTTTTCTAAAGTTTCACTTTTGTGCTTCATCAGATAAGTTATTGTGTACCTAGAATAATCGTCAATGAAAGTCAGTAAATATCTGTTCCCGCCGGGTGTGACGGTTTTCATTGGTCCGCACACATCACTATGTATCAGTTCCATAGGTTTAGTGGTTTTTCTCTGACTGCTCTGTGGAAGAGGGGTTCTGGTGGCTTTTGCTTTGATGCAACACGTGCACTTGCTGAGTGTGTGGCAAGGCAGTATCTTCATGTCTTCTGATAGACCTCTCTTTGCAATGTCCTTTATAGCTTCTGGGTTTCGATGTCCCAATCTTCTGTGCCACAGGTGGATGCACTTGTCGTGTGGGTTATGAGTTGCTGCTTTAGCCTTCTCACTTTCAGTGATGAGCTTGTACAGGTGTTCATTTAACTTTCCTCTTGCTAGGATTTGCTTTCCATTTTGAATTGTGCATTCATTACCTCTGAACTGGACGGCGAGTCCATTGCTTGCAAGGGTTTTCACTGATAGGAGGCTTCCTTCTAGGCTTGGAACATATAGAACGTTCTTTACAAGGATACCCTGCTTGCCCCCTGATGGTGTTTTGCAGTTCAGAAACCCCTGACCATTACATTCAGCAGTAATAATTTTCCCATTTGCTAGGAAGACTTTGTCTTTAACACTGTAATCGATTTCTGTGAAGAATGTCTCGTCGCTTGTCATGTGACTTGTTGCCCCTGAATCGATGTACCATCCGCTTGAGGTGCTGTTCTGAGTCACTTTAAAAGTACCACTCCATGATGCACTTTCATTTTCCTGCATGACTGCTTTAGCTCTTTCTCTTGTGGGTGGTTCCTGTTTTCTTTGCTCAGCTTTCCAGATTGAGCAGTTCTTTTTCAGGTGACCGGCCTTTTTACAGCGAAAACACACCCTGGTTTCTTTGCTTTGTCTTGTGCCTTCATGCACCTTTAGAGCTGTCTCTGATCTCTCGTTCTCTTCACTATGCAGGTTTTCCTTTCTTCTGCTGTATTCATCAATTAGTTTTCCCTTAACATATTCTAGCGTCAGTTCAGTTTCTGGTCTAGTTTCTAGAGCATTTATAAGGGCACTGTATGATTCCGGGAGGCTGCATAGCAGTAATGCTACTACATGATTGTCTTTCATTTCTTCGCCTATTGCACCCAGCTGGTCCACAATCTCTAGCATAGCATTTACATGTTCACCCATTTCCTGCCCTTTTTCCAGCCTCATCTTATACAGTTTGCGTAGCAGATATAGTTTACTGTTTAGGTTTGCACGTTCATGCAGCCTTTGTAATGCAGTCCACATACCTTTAGCTGTGTTTTCTTTCCTTATATGAATGAGTTGATCATCCTCCACTAGCAGGCTTATGACTGCTTTTGCTTGCCTGTTTTTCCTGTCCCATTCTTCTGGGTTGTCATTGGGCCTGTCTGTATCCAGCACCTGCCACAAGTCATCTTTGGATAACAGCATTTCAAGCTTAAACTTCCACAGCTGGTAGTTTGTATTGTTAAGCTTTGCTATTGTAAACTTCATATCTGAAGCGCTTGCCATCTTTCTGGATGCAGCTCTTGTTTCCTCACACAGGATTCAGTATGATTATAGATGCAGCACTTACTTGCTTGTAGTTTTCCTCTTTCCAGTGCCTGGAGCTGGGCCCATAACCTGTTGGTTATGTATTAGAGAAGACGCTAGAAGCTTGTGATGAGGCAGAACTTGGTTTACTTCGCTGGATTAAGTTGCAAGCATACAGAGCATTTCAGTAACCTCTAACAGCAGACATCTTAGTTGTGAAGAGAGAGAAAGAGATAAAGAAAAACAAGTTTTCAGACAGACACACATAACTGTTAACCATAGTATTTGCTACAGTGCCATCTACTGGTCTAGTGGTGTTAATACTCAGTACTATATAAAGTACATGCAGTTGTATCTCCAACAACTCGAACATGCAAACTTTTCGAACCGCCATAGACTTCAATGAGCAGGCGAACTTTAAAAACTACAAACACTAATTGTGGCCACTAAAGTGATGGAAAAGATGTTTCAAGGGGTCTAACACCTGTAGGGGGGCATGGCGGAGTGGGATGCATGCCGAAATTCCCGGGGAAAAATCCAGATTTGACGCACAGCAGGGTTTAAGGGCAGAAATCACATTACATTGCTAAACTGGAGGCCTAAAGTGCTTTTAAACATCTTGCATGTGTATATGTTACGGCCAGAACCCGAAGTTTGGCCACTTCTAGTTCTGGCCGGCCACTTCGGGTTCTGGCCGGCCAATGTGCGAAGTGGCCGCTGCGCTGCGGCCAATGTGAGGAATGGAATGAATCCTGTAACATTCATGTATATTCTGGCCCCAGCGCAGCGGCCAAACCTATCGCAACTTAGTTATTTTAATGAAATTAAGCCGGCGGCTTTTTCTCTGCCTCTTTCTCTCTCCTCCCCCCCGCCTCTCTCTCCTTCTCTTATTATTGGCAGCACTACGTGTCCCCCTCCAGAGTCGTTCGTCGCACCAGGGAAGCCTGCCGTTCCTGCAGAGCGGGGTGCTGGCAGAAGCGATGTCTGCAGCCTCCCCGCTCTGCTCTCCCTGGCGCGACGAACGACTCTGAAGGGGGGACACGAGTGCTGCCCATAATAAGAGAAGGAGAGAGAGGCGGGGAGAGGAAGGAGAGAGAGAGAGGCAGAGAAAAAGCCGGCGTCTTCATCTGTTTCATTGCCGCCGGCTTAATTTCATTAAAATAACTAAGTTGCGATACGTTTGGCCGCTGCGCTGCGGTCAGAAGATACATGAATGTTACAGGATTCATTCCATTCCTCACATTGGCCGCAGCGCAGCGGCCACTTCGCGCATTGGCCGGCCAGAACCCGAAGTGGCCGGCCAGAACTAGAAGTGGCCAAACTTCGGGTTCTGGCCGTAACATATACATGAATCAGGTAGTGTAATTAGTGTACTGCTTCACACTGACAGACTAAACTCACTGTGTAACACACCACAAACAGCTGTTTGTGTAGTGACGGCCGTGCTGGACTGGTGCGCACCATGGCGAGAGTGCACGCGATGGCAGTTTTCAAGCCCATATGGTCGGGCTGAGGTATCTCAACACAGGGATGGTCGTAGTCAGCCAACTTCGCTACACTGGAACTACGCGTAGTTTTACACAATTGCGCTTCGCCAAACTGGGGTCAGTGAATAATGGCGCACAGCGCCTATGCATAAAAATGGCGCCGCATTAAAAGATACGCTTATCGCTATTTGTCGTTAGTACTGCATAATAATGGCGCACAGGGAAAAAAGAAGAAAAACAGCACACACTAACGTTATTTATCAATAGTGGAACACATTAACGTTATTTATCAATAGTGCCGTTCATTTGCCAAACAGCAGACGTTATTGCCCACAGTAACGTTATTTATCAATAGCGCCCTACATAAGCCAAACTGCAGACGTTATTTAACTGCAAAACAGTGAATGGATTTAATGTAACACTGTCAAGGTTAGGGTTAGGCACCACTGGGGGGTCTTAGGGTTAGGCACCATCAGGGGGGTCTTAGGGTTAGGCACCACCAGGGAGGTCTTAGGGTTTGGCACCACCAGGGGATTCTTAGGGTTAGGCCCCACCAGGGGGGGTGGTTAGGGTTAGGCACCACCAGGGGAGGTTAGGGGTTAGGGATAGGTACAGAGAGGGTTCTTTGTGTTAACGCTAAATAACGATAAGGCTTTAACGTTAAATAACAATAAGGAATTAATGTTAAATAGCGATAAGCGGCAAACGGATTAGCGGCAACACCGTGCGCCATTATTTGCTGGCGCCATTTTCAGATGGATCCGCCAAACTACGGCTTTGAAATCAAATATTCGCTTCATATGCATTTCATAGACTATGCGTTAAAATACGCAATTACGCGTAGTGCGAAGCGTAACGTATGCGGGTGCTTATGCCCGTATGCAGAAAAGTTTATGCATTAATTCCTCTTTAAATGCTTATTATGGGAACTCTTCCCCTTTCCAATGCGTAAATTTGTAAGCATACAATCGCACGCGGAAAATTAGATGCGACTAACGCATTCGTAGTTCACTACGCAATACACATGTTAACTGCGCATAGTGGGCATAGGCTACACGTAGCGGTACTTCGCTACGCGTAAATTCGTAAGCGTAGTTTTGAAACTTCACCTACAAACCATGATGCGTAGATGCGAACTACGATGCGTAAATTCGCACTGGCTTAGTTTCTGCTCATCCCTGAACAACAGTGACTGAGTGTCCAGCTGATCGAATTTGGTCTGTCCACAATGAAGCAATGACCTTATTATCTTCTTGGGTCAGGTGTGCCCCCCAACCCCAACACACTCATTTAGCCAGTCATTGCTTCATTGTGATACGCAAGCCCATTCACCGCGGCAAGGTAATGATCACGAAGGGGAAATGACACATGTACGTGCCTTTTGTTTTGTTGTTGCAGCCGCAGTGCAGCCAGAAAAATTAGGCAGGCATGTACACGCCTTAAAAATTCAGGAATCCACCTGGAGTCCTGGACCCTGTTGGTGATGGCGGAAAAGGCAGTCACACGGCGTGCAGGCAGAGATGCTGTGTGTGGGGACTAATTTAGACTTCGGGCAGGCAGTAGCCCTCTGCGATCCATGCCTCATTCATTTTGATAAAGGTGAGGTACTGAACATTTTTGTGACCTAGGTGACTTCTCTTCTCTCACTGACAATGCCTCCAGCTGCGCTGAAGGTCCTTTCTGACAGGACGCTTGAGGCAGGGAAAGACAGAAGTTGGATGGCAAATTGCGACAGCTCTGGCCACAGGTCAAGCCTGCGTACCCAGTAGTCCAGGGGTTAATCACTACTCAGAGTGTCTACATCCAAACTTAACCTTCCTGGCGGTAACCCTGAACGTAGTTCGGGGTAAGCCGCACAGGAGGTTTTCTCAGGCCCTGCTGGGCCGATCTGCGTAATTTTTTTTTGCTGAACGCAGCTAGCACTTTGCTAGCTGCGTCAGCACACCGATCGCCGCCGCCCCACGCCGATTCGCCGCTGTCCGCGCCGCCGCAAAGCCCCCCCCCCCAGACCCCTGCGCTGCCTGGCCTATCAGCGCCAGGCAGCTCTAAGGGGTGGATCGGATCTCCCTTAGACGTCACGACGTCCATGACGTCGGTGACGTCATCCCGCCTTGTCGCCATGGTGACGGGGGAAGCCCTCCAGGAAATCCCGTTCTTTGAACGGGATTTCCTGATCGCCTATCGCCGGAGGCGTTCGGAGGGGCTGGGGGGATGCGGCTGAGCAGCGGCTATCATGTAGCGAGCCCTAGGCTCGCTACATGATTTTAAAAAAAAAAGCAAAAAAACGGCAGCGCTGCCCCCTGGCGGTTTTTAATAGACCGCCAGGAGGGTTAAGGCCAAGTAGTTGGCTACCTGCCAGTCGAGGCGTTGGTGAAGGGTGGATCCGGAATGGCTAAGGTGAGGCATTGGAGAAAAGTCTGCGTGTCCGACATCACCATGAGATCGCTAGAGCGTCCTGTCCTTGCCTGCGTGGACATGGGAGGAGGAGGAAGATTACTGGCAGTGGCACCTTTATTCCGCTGTGCTGTGACATCACCCTTAAATGCACTGTAAAGCATAGTTGCCAGCTTGGTCTGCAAGTGCTGCATCCTTTCTGCCTTCTGGTGATTTGGAAACATCTCCGCCACTTTGTGCTTATACCGAGGGTCTAGTAGTGTTGCCACCCAGTAATGGTCATTCCCCTTGAGATTTTGAATACGGGGATCCCTCAAAAGGCTGGAAAGCATGAAACACGCCATTTGCACTAAGTCATATGCCGCCGTACTAGCCATCTCATCTTGCTCTTCCTCAGTGATATCAGCTAAGTTCTCCTCCTTCCCCCAGCCACGAACAATACCACGGGAAAGGTGAGCAGCACAAGCCCCCTGTGATGCCTGCTGCGGTTAGGGTTGCCAGGTCGGCTGATGGAGAAAACCGGACAGGCTGTGGAGTTAGGGGCGGAGTCAGAAGCACACTTTTATGTAGAGTGGGGCTAAGCAATGGGCTTTTTAAAAAATGTTTTTTACAGTATTTATATCGCACTGACATCTTCTGCAGCACATTACAGAGTACATAGCCATGTCACTAACTGTCCTCACCAGTACATGCACATAAGAGACCACTTTTCACCAGTAAATGCACATAATAAGAGACCGCTTTTCACCAGTAAATGCACATAATAAGAGACAGAGCAGAAAACTATTACAAAACTGGAAAACTATGCAAATAATGCAATGCATTTATGGCGTTTTTGCACAGTGAAGTGGTCGATTTCTTGCGGGAAGTTTTAAAATTTATTTTTTTTTTCCCACCAAAATTTTTTATTGAGAACAATAAAGTGGACATACATAGGCATAAAGTTAAAATATAAATCTGCGCATACATGTATGTACACATTTTGAGCAAATATAACAAATATAACAGTATAACAGTATAAATTGCGTTGTACAATAGTATGAATTCAAGTGTAAAGTATAAAACACAAAACATGACACATAACGTATCATAACGGAAGTGTATGTTGCGGGAAGTTTTACATTTGTCAGTTTGTGATAACGATAGCTCACTGTTATAGCCTGCAACTTTGTATTTTTGGAAACAAATTTAAAAATTACAATCAAACTAACAGTTGCTTAATAAGAACTAGGGCTGCATACACACATCTGACCATAGTCTTTGGAAAAGGAAAGATCACAGACCAATTTTACCCCCCTTCATGTAGTATGATGAGAGCCATACCTACACAGTCTATTCTATGGAGCTGGCCTCCCTAGTCCCTATCAGGAAAAAATCTTTGCAAGATGCTGTTCACAGAGATGCTGTACACACATAAAAGATCAGTATCTGGCAAAGATCAATTCCTGCAAGAGATCCGTTTCTGCAAAATGCATTCAAAGTCTATGAGATCTGCAGACTTCCATACACACATGGTTTAACTCACAGTCCTCTGCAGATCAGATCCACCAGGTTGGATCTTTAGATCTGCAGATGATTGTCTGATCTGCAGATGACTGTGAGTTAAACTATGTGTGTAGGGAAGTCTGCAGATATCATAGACTTTGAATGCATTTTGCAGAAACGGATCTATTGCAGTAATTGATCTTTGGCAGATACTGATCTTTCGTGTCTGTACAGCATCTCTGTAAACAGCGTCTTGCAAAGATTTCTATGTGATGGGGAGTTCAGCTCCATAGAATAGACTGTGTAGAGTATGGCTCTCATGCTACATGGAAGGGGGTAAAATTGGTCTGTGATCTTTCCTTTTCCAAAGACTATGGTCTGAAGTGTGTATGCAGCCTAAGAAGCTAGACAGTTCATTCCAATTATCAATCACTTGTGATATTTAGCATCACTTTATGCTGCCTTGATTAATTGTTTATTCCGGGAAACAATGTTTTTGAATTCTTGGCAAGAATACGGCAAATTGAAAAAGATCGTGAGTTCACTCCGAACAGCTTCAACCGTCAATCTATTACGCTCGTCTGACCAAAGATTGCCCATGACACTAAATATGCGCTCAACGGCTGCATTGGAAACCGGAATCGACAACACGTATTGAAGAAGTTGCAGCAAATTTGGCGCACTCTCCTTTTGAAAGAATTTACACCACGCATCAGCTGTGCTTCCTGCTGCAGCTGCACGAACGGATTCGTAAATCTCTTCCAGCGCTATTACTTCGTCATGCAAACTGTCTGGTGGAGCTTTTTTTTTGAGAGGTGTCTGCATCCAAATGTCAAGAATGTCGTCCAGTGTCGGTGGCTTTGAAGAGCTGTGTATTGACAATGCAGAGAAGTGGGAGTATGGTGACTTGTCGAACTTATCCACTTTTGCAAGTAGTCGATAGCCCGTCTGTACACTGTCAACGCTTCACGTGTGAACTTATCAACCTCTGGCTGAGACAGGTAATTTTTCCGGATAGCCATTTTCACATTCATCCCAAAGAATTTATCATCTGCCTTATTTGTTAGTGACTTCCTGAACTGATCCATAATATCAAACAAATCACACGCAGTAGCATATTTACCTTCCAACTTCAGAATTGTTTCTTGGAATGAAGCCATAAAAAAGTGCACAAAGTACATGTACAGTTCGGTAACAGTTGGGCAATCCATGGGTGCAACTTCAGATTCTTGATCTTTCAAGAAAGTCCATACATATGCTGGGCAGTCTTCTTCTCCACGTGACAGAAAGTAGGTTTTCAATGGCATCCAACTGAGCAATATTCAGTCGAGTGCACTGAACAAACTTAACCATCGTGTTGGCACATGCCGAATAATTTCTCGAAATTCTGATTCATAAAATTCAAAACAATCCTTCAACTCTCGTCGTCGTGTGGCCGAGTTCGAAAATTCAGAAATTTTTTTTAGCACCAAATTTTCCACATCGAACGAGAGAAGCTTCAACGCGTTTTTTGCACAGTTATGCAATATGTGGTCATTGCAGTGTGCAGCAATAATCTCTGGATTCTCTTCGGCAATCAGCTTTTGGTACACAGAATTGTTTACTCCAAAGTTTATCGATGCATTGTCGGCTGCGTACGATGACACACTTTTCCAAGACAGCTTGTGACCTTCTAGGACATGGCATAGATGCTCCTTAACTGACCTAGAATCTTCAAATGGATCTTCGTAGAAATCGATGATGGCGGAAGTGATTCCATCACTTGGCGTGAAAAATCGGACACAAACCGGGAATAGCTTTCTGTTTCCTTTATTTGACGCATCTGTTGCAACAGAAAAAGGCAGCCCTGTTCGGAGCTTATCCAACACAACTTCAAGCGCAAACGGGTGCAACACATTGTTGACAATTGCAGAAGCCTTAGTTCTGCCGCAACTCATCTTTTTCACGATTTCTGAGTCATCAATAACACACTTCAGTACTTTAATGGAGCAGTCCTGTGCGTTGTAGGAAATGTGGTGGCGAACTCCATGGTATACTTCTACAACTTCCGCGATCGTTACTTTGTCCGTGACAACAGTGTTTGGCTTCGTGAAAAATGCCTTTAATCTCTGAGAAGAAGCGACAGCCGCATGGAATTCTTTGTGCTTCCTAGTATCCTCATGGGCAGAGACAGCATTTTTGCCATCGTATGCAAACGAAAATGTTGCAGCACATAACTTACATTGAGCTTTCGATGAGTTTCCAGGAACACTTTCCAACCAAGTAAATTCCTTGCACCATTCTTCATTAAAATAACACAGTCTTCTTTTCTTTCTCTGTGGACTGCTGTAACCACTGCTGGAACCTACAGTTCTTCTGGACGCAGTCGCAGAACTGTCCTCAGACTCCTCATCGGCAGATTTGCTATGATTTCCAGCTTCCATATTTCCAACTGAGGTTCAGAGAAGAATGCAAAGATACAGCCCTGCAGAGGAGGAGGAAATTAATTTCATGTTACTTTTTATCGCATTTTTTACACCCCATTCACCCCATTTTTTACACTTAGCTGTCGGACGGTAATGCATTGATAAATCTCCCCCTGTCTGCACCCTAGCTAGGAGGAAAACTGCTTCATATTCCCCACACAGCAGCTGCACTTAGTGTTTTTGAAACGTGGCAAACAGAATGATTCTTCGAGCGATGAGTTCCCTTCCTCAGGTATGATCACGTGTCGGGAGGAGAAATGAGCGTTCTGCACAATGATATTTATTTAGCCAATAAAAGGTATTGTCGACAGTGCCTATAAAATGCCTTACCTTGCTTCCTTCGCAGTGAGTGACGCTGCCGCTGCGTTGGCAACGCAGCGTTGGCGTTGCCGTAGCAACGTCGGGAAGCGCGGGCTCGGGGGCGGTAGTTAAGCTGGCGTAACTTACGCCGCGTAAGCTGGCTGGCTGTGCCTTTGACTGACAGCCAGCCCAGGCAGCGAATCAGCGGTCGCACAGCGCTGGCGGACGGGTCACGGGTGGCGGCAAGTGGCAAAAGGCATAAAACCGGACATCTTAATTGTCCGGTTTAACATGCCTTTTTGGACAGGACACAGCGGCCAAAAACCGGACTGTCCGGTCTAAAACCGGACACCTGGCAACCCTAGCTGCGGTTGTTCTTCCACCTCCTTCTCAAAAAAAAACACCTTCCTCATCTGACTCCTCTTCCCCAGACGACTCCTCCTCCTCCCCCCTCCTCTGTGAGGCCACAGGTGATGTTTCCAAAAACTCTTCCTCCTCCTCCTGTTCCTGGTCACACTCCTCTACAGCTTGATCCACCACTCTACGCACGGCACGCTCCAGGAAGGGTTTTTCGCCTTCCTCTGGATCAACAGGGATATATGAGGGAGTAGGCTGGTGTTGTACTTTGTTCTCTGGTTGAACATTGCGTGTCAGCATCTCTGCTGACACGCTTTATATTGATTGGTTACTTTGGATTCCTTTACTTTCTGATTGGTTAGTTCTAGTATAAATGAATGGTGAGCACCCTCTGTCATCGCCCGTGATAGCCTATGCTGGGCTTGTTGCTGAGACTGCGCTCACATCAAGTTGCTTGTCTTGCTGCTGACTTGTGTCTGTCTCTTGACTAAGCTTCTTCTTTCAGATTGCCTTACCATTACTTGAACCTGACCACGCTTCTCTATTGGATTACCTGTTGCCGACTAGTGATGTCGCGAACCTCCGATTTTCGGTTTGCGAACCCCGTTCGCGAACTTCTGCAGAAGGTTCGGTTTGCGTAAAAGTTCGCGAACTGCAATAGACTTCAATGGGGAGGCGAACTTTGAAAAATAGAAAAAATTATGCTGGCTAGAAAAGTGATGGAAAACATGTTTCAAGGGGTCTAATACCTGGATCCCCAGGTGGTGGAGTGGGATAGACACCAAAAGTCCCTGGGAAAAATCTGGATTTGACGCAAAGCAGCGTTTTAAGGGCAGAAATACCATTAAATGCTAAATTGCAGGCCTAAAGTGCATTCAAACATCTTGCATGCGTATACATCAATCAGGGAGTGTAATTAGAGTACTGCTTCACACTGACACACCAAACTCACTGTGTAACGCACCGCAAACAGCTGTTTGCGTAGTGACAGCCGTGCTGGACTGGTGCGCAACATGGCCAGAATGCAGGCCGTGGCAGTTTTCCAGCCCATATGGTCGCCAGGCTGTGGTAGCTCAATGATAGAACAACAGTGACTGTCCAGCTGATCAAATTTGGTCTGTCCACAATGAAGCAACGACCTTATTATCTTCTTGTATGTAGGTAGCCATAGGTAGGAATCCCAGTATAGGTAGGTAGGCATAGGTAGGAGTCCCAGTATAGGTAGGTAGGCATAGGTAGGTCCCCTAGTATAGGTAGGTAAGTAGGTGCCCCAGTAGTTAGGTAGGCATAGGTAGGTGTCCCAGTATAGATAGTTAGGCAGGGCCTGGCTGGCACAGTAAAAACAATTACCAAGGTCCAGCTGCAACAGATAGGGCTGTATAATGTCAGTGTCAGTGAGCAACACACACACAAAAAAACACATCAAGAAAACATTAGCTCTCAAAAAAGCTGTTGAGGGGTGCTATTTTAGCAATTACAATCAGCCAGGAGCAAGCCAAGAGCCTAACTAATCTTTCCCTTGGAGAAAAAATCTACAGCAGCTCTCCCTAGTCTGTCTATTTGCAGCAGGCACACGAGTGAGTGTCATGGCCAGCGAGCCTGCCTTATATAAGGGGGGGTGGGGCTCCAGGGCTGAGTGTAGCCTGATTGGCTACAATGTGCCTGCTGACTGTGATGCAGAGGGTCAAAGTTGACCCTCATAGTGCATTATGGGGCAAATCGAACTTCCGCAAAAGTTTGCCTGCTCTTGGCGAACGCGAACCACCAAAGTTCACCTGGAACCGTTCGCCAGCGAACCGTTCACTACATCTCTATTGCCTACTCAGCTGGTATCCAGATTCCCCTGACTGCCGCCTGGACCAACCCCTGCTTATTAAAAGGATTCCCATGAACTCTGCCTGGACTGACTCTGGCCTATTTGACCACGCATCTGTCTAGTGAAAATACTTTAGCCACAACCTGCTATCTTGCCATCATCTGGATTGCCTCAGCCTATAGGCCTTAGGTGACTATTAAGTATGCTGTGTTTGCATTGCTCATTGCTGTGTTTGGTTATTGCTGTCTGCCAGTTTGTATGCTACATCTGCCTGCAGGGTATTGCAGTTTGTATTAGGCAGGAGTTTCCGCAGGCATTAGAGCTGGGCTATAGGTCAGTCATATGGGCATACAGCCTGACTCATAGCAGGTGACCAGACAAGCCTGACAGTATCACGGGCTAGGAAAACCCCTATTAAAGGAGTCTCCACATGGAGGAATTGCAACAACAAATTCTGCTCCTCACAGGAGCTGTGAATCAACTCACAGAACAAGTATCTGCTCAACAAGTACAAATGAATCAATTGGCTAGTGCCACACCACATGCTGAACTATCTGTATCTACTCATGATCATTCTGTATCTCCACTTGCTTCTCCACTTACAGTGTGTAAGGATCTCTGCATGCAAATCCTTATCATGGCTGTGAGGCCATGGACAGACATTGATGTTAAGGAAGCCCTACAGGGGATACCCTCCCCTCGTGAGGACATAGTTACCTGTATACGGGATATGAAGAACTTTCGCATCAGCTATGGCCTAGATGGGTTGGAATGTGAGAAGGTCCTTAGGGGAAAGTTCCAAACAGACTGGAACATGATAGCTGGTACCTGGAACCCCTTTGATGGAGGGGATCCAACAAAAAACCCACCTGTTCTCCCTAAATCCCTGGCCTGGGACAGCACTGACCTGACTCAAAGGTATGATGCTGTTCTTGACAGGGCTAGGGAGAAGTATAAGACGTCACCAGATTGGGGGCAGATTTCCATTATCACCCAAAAGGATGGAGAGGGAGTAGATGAGTTAGTAGCTAGAATGGTGGAGGTTTTCAATAGATATAGTGGTATAACTCCCCCTGCTGACAGAACAGCAGATTTCCCATATGAACAGAAGCTTAAGATTGCTATACACAGAGCTTTGAAAGAAGAGGTAGGCAGGTTTGTGACAAAGCATATGGTTAAGCATAGAACTTGCAGACTGACTGACTTTTTAGAGCAAGGGTCCCCAAACGTTTTGGGTCGAGGGCCGGGTCAACATACTTCAAACTGCTGGGGGGCCTCAGTATACATAAAATGATGTATTTGCGGGCCAGACAGTGAAGCATACCCAGGTGACAACCTGAAGTCCAATTGGACAGCAGTGTCACCTGATGTGGAATTTGATTGGAAACCAGCGAATTACTGCTTTCTGGCTTCCATGTGGATGGATGGTGCAAGCACTGCTATTCTATATGTGGACCACCAATATTTAAAGATGTAGCTGACCGCATCTATAATCTCAGGAGGGATTATAATCTGGTATAAGGAGGATCTCCAAGAATACATCAAACCAGTGAAGAGAGGGAAGAGCCACATCTTGTTAAAGTTAAGCAGCCCCATCATCTCTTCTCAGACTGACATTTACCTCTGTGCAGCATATATTGCACCAGCAGAATCACCATACTCTAATCCAGAGAGCTACCAAGTCCTACAAAGGGAAGCTGCTCACTTCCAAACCTTGGGGAAAATACTTATCTATGGTGACCTAAATGCCAGAACAGGAACAGAAAAAGACTACCTCACCTCAGAAGGCAATTTCCATATATTTGGACCTGAGACCCAGTACCCTGAAACCATACAGAAAGATCGAAACAGCTATGACAGCACAGGCAATAAGTATAGGAAACAACTGCTGAACCTCTGCAAAGGTCTAGGACTTCACATCCTTAATGGCCGAACCAAGGGGGACTCTCTAGGGAGATACACACTAAACTCCCATGTAGGTAGTAGTGTGGTGGACTATGCCATCAGTGACATGGACCCTGCAAGCATCCGTGCTCTCATAGTCACCCCACAATCACACCTGTCAGACCACAACCAAATCCTACTATACATCAATTCCTCAAGCAAACCCTCTGTACAACAACATCCAGGAAGCCTGTGTAACCTACCACCCACTTTTAAATGGTCCAGAGAATCAACCATAAAGTACAAGGAGACTCTCAACAGACCAGAAGCAATACAGCTACTTCTGGACTATCAAACATATACCTACAACCCTGATCAACAAGGTGTGCAGCAAGCAGCAAAGTACTTCAACCAGATATTACACACCATTGCAGAAATGGCCAACATAAGAAGGACTGCCCAAAAGAGACCATCAAGGAAAAACTTAAACAAATGTTTCGACAGTGAATGCAAGTCACTAAGAAACAACCTACGAGCCATATCAAACAAAAAACACAGACATCCAAACAACATAGAATTGAGGACAGCACATGACGCCGCACAACGTCAATATAAAGCGACCATTAAAAAGGAAAAACAAAATCACATCCAAAATCGACTCGAACAGCTTGAAGAATCCATGCAAGACCACTCCTTTTGGGAGACCTGGAAACAAATTGGCAAAAAACCCAAACAAAATAATCAGCATATCCAAAATGGCCAAGTCTGGCTACAATACTTCAAAGACCTATACAGAGACATTCCTATAAAAGAACTCAGCCCAGAACAAGTACAAAGATTCAGCAAATTAAAGAACCTGGAGGAGAAGGTGAAAGATTTTCAAAACCCACTTGACACACCTTTCACACTGGAGGAAATAAAAGAGAAGATACAATCCATGAAAGGCAAAAAAGCTAGTGGCACAGATGGAATCCTATCAGAAATGATCAGATCTGGCACCCCAGAAATCCATGCTGCAATATGGAAACTATTCAACCTGGTCCTGTACGCCGGTTACTTTCCTGAAGTCTGGAATTAAGGACTCATAACTCCTATTTACAAGAGTGGAGATCGCTATGCAGGGCCGAGCCGAGGCATAGGCTGGAGAGGCTCCAGCCTCAGGGCGCAGTGTAGGAGGGGGCGCACAATTCATTCAGCTGTCATTCCTAATTGTGTTTTAAGCAGAAAGAAATAAGAAAAGGGGATACATAGCAGTGACTGCAAGCCAGATAACTAGATATTAAGGTGTTGGGGAGGTTGTGGGCCCTGTGGCACCTCTTAGTCTAATAGCAATCAGCGTGTGACGGCTGGGGTGGGAGGGATGGGGGGCGCACTTTGGTGTCTCAGCCTTGGGTGCTGGAGGACCTTGTCCCGCCTCTGTCGCTATGACCGAGCCAACTACAGAGGCATCTGTGTGAGCAGCACACTGGGAAAACTGTTCAACAGCATCCTGAATAAGAGAATCCTCACCTTTCTCACACAGCACAATGTTATCAGTAAGAGCCAAGCAGGTTTTATGCCAAACCATCGCACCACCGACCACATCTACACCCTGCACACCCTTATCAAGCACCATGTACACAGACGAAGAAAGGGAAAAATATTTGCCTGCTTTGTGGACTTTAAAAAGGCTTTTGACTCAGTGTGGCATCCAGGTTTGTTCCTGAGACTCCTAGAGAGCGGAGTAGGAGGGAAAACATATGATGTCATAAAGAGCTCATACACTGGGAACAAGTGCAGTGTGAAAGTAAATGGGAAAAGAACACCTTTTTTCCTCCAGGGGAGTCGGGGGGTAAGACAGGGTTGCAGCCTGAGTCCAACACTTTTTAACATATACATCAACAAATTAGCCTCAGCCCTAGAGGCTTCATCAGCACCAGGACTCACCCTGCATGACACAACAGTGAAATTCTTACTGTATGCAGATGACCTCTTACTGCTATCACCAACTAAAGAAGGTCTACAAGACAGCCTAGAAACCCTGGAGAAATTTAGCACAACATGGGCACTCCCCATTAATCTAAAGAAAACCAAAACCATGGTGTTCCAGAGGGAAAACAGGTCAGCCCAGAGCCCATCCTTTATACTCAATGACTGTGAAATCAGCAGAACCGATAAATATACCTACCTTGGTCTGGAAATCAACCAATCAGGAAGCCTTAAGTCAGCCATGGAGGCCCTAAAAGCCAAAGCATGCCGAACGTTCTATGCCATCAGGAAAGAACTGTACCACCTCAAACCACCAGTAAAGGTCTGGCTGAAGGTTTTTGACAGTGTCATCACCCCAATCCTACTGCATGGAAGTGAAGTATGGGCAGGGCCGGATTTGTACTTTTTACCGCCCAAGGCCAACTATACCATCTGTATGGTTGTTATCTCTGTGTGCCCCAATGAGAATTCTACTTACTTTCCATCATTGGAGGTCACAGACAATAACTATTTCAGTAATACGCGTATAGATTATACGTTTTTTCCTTAAGAACTATTATGTTATGTTTGCCAGCTCGTTAATGATGGACCCATTGTGTCTCCATGTGAGTCAGGCTGAGGTGTGCCTGCAGGATAGAGCTTACAGGACTTGCAGGGATGACACAAGTACAGGACAGAGAGTTCAAAGGTTAAAGCAGTCCTTGTAGGTAGGGATGGCTGTATAGAACCGCTTTACTGCCCCTCACTGAGCCGCCCCTACATTTCTGGTGCCCTAGGCCATGGCCTATGCGGCCTTGCCAGAAATCCGGCCCTGAGTATGGGGCCCCACCACCTACCCAGACCAATCAAAATGGGAATCCAGCCCAACAGAAATATTCCACCTTGAGTTCTGCAAACACCTTCTCCATGTCCATCGGAGTACCTCAAACAATGCCTGCTGAGCTGAGCTGGGGAGATTCCCATTACTGCTTGAGATACAGAAGAGAGTGTTGTCCTTCTGGGCCCACCTACAGAGCAGCAGCCCCGACTCACCCAACTACAAAGCAATGCTGCACAATGAAGACCAAGAAAAGCCGTGTGCACTGAAAGTCGTGGTCAGATCTATACTCCCTCCAACCCCTGACCCACAGGTCATAACAAAAGTCCAGATAAAACACACCACAGCTAAGAGCAAAGAAGACTATGTGGAAAAATGGAGGAGTGAAATAAAACAGTCACAAAAGCTAGCCATATACCAGTCTCTACAAAGAGAATATAAAATGGCCCCATACCTGGAAAAGCTGCAGAACTCTCAAGAGAGGAAAATCCTGAGTGTCTACAGATTGAGTGCTCACAACCTCGAAATAGAGTCTGGGAGACACAGACAGACGTACAAACCCAGGGAGGAGAGACTTTGCCAACACTGTGAGCAGAAGACCCTTGAGGATGAAAGCCACTTCCTGCTGCACTGTCCCAAATACACTGCAACCAGGGACACTTACTTTAAGA